>NC_044400.1:80821455-81130873 GCF_006542625.1 Nomascus leucogenys | reverse complement strand
GTGGAAACTCCGAGCACCGAAAGGGACAGCAGGGATCTGCAGCTCTCGTGGCCTTGGGGTGGGGATGCAGGGAGTACAGCTTCCCAGAGACTTGGTAGCTGTCAGCCAGCTGCCACATGAGCTGGAGTCTGAATAAATGTTGGTGTGGTATGAACAGCAAAAGCCTGGAAGTTACTTTACAGTGGTCCAGGGTTGCTGGTAACGTTAGGCAGCGTGCAGATCACCTCTGGACACCTTCAATCTGACCTCAGAGAATTCGAATAGATAAAATCCCCCCAAATGAGCAGCTCACAGTAAAAAATAGTCATAAGACACAAGGTTCATGACAGTACAGTTAAAAGCCAGCAGAAGCAATAGACAGAATCACGTAACAAAGATATTTAAATTTTCAAAAAAGAATATAGAGTAACTTTGTTAACTGTGCTTAAAGAAGCTTTGTAAAAGTTTGAAATTGGGAGTTAAGGATTAATACTCTAAAGAATGATCAGATTTGAAAAAATATCAAAACTAGAAACAAAAACATATTTTTTGGAGATGATAGCTGAGAAATTCTCAGAATTACTGAAAAATACTAGTGTTCAGCAAGGAAGCATATCAGATTTCCCACGTAAGATGTTGAAAAATCCTCCTCTGGATATAGTATAGTGACAGCTACAGAACATCAAAGAAAAAGTGATCTCAAACACAAAACACAGGACTTTGTTGAAAATGGTCTGTGAGATGTTGTAATGTGTAATTCTGGATTCTGGGTAGAGACTACAGTGAATCTATGTACTCCTTACCCAGATCCACAGTTAATCAGCATTTTGCCACTCTGACTTCATTATGCCTTCTTTCTTTTCCACTTTCTCTTCCCTCTTTTTGATGCAGTATTTTAATATGGGTCCCAGACAATGTGCTTTTTGTCTTAGAATATTCCAATAAGTGTCTCTAAAAATAGTCATCCATTAGCTTATGTAGCCACAGTTCCATTGTCACATCCATGAAGACTGACGGTAATAGTAATTTCTTACCGACTAATGCCAGCCGATCTCTTTTTATGGTTGGGTTATTCCAATCAGAAGCCAAAAATCTTCACAAATTCATAGCCACATTGTTACCGTGCCATCCTGTGATCTATGCAGCACCAGCTTAAGATAAACTCAGTGTCTCAGGGCAATAATTCCCAACAGTTTTGGACTCAGGCCCCTTTATACTTAAAAATTTAGGACCCTGAAGTGTGCTTTTTAATGCAGACTTATATCAGTACTTGCTGTATTGAAATTCAAACTGAGAAAATTTTTTAAATGCTTATTGTCATTTTAAAAATGTAAGCTCTCATTAGATTACATAAATTGCATGTTTTAACATATATTAGACAGTGTAACAAATAATACACTTTTACATTAGATAATGTAGCATAAATTACACATGTAAAAGTAACTATTTTCCAAAATAAAACATTGTTGCCCAGGCTGGAGTGCAATGGTGTGATCTTGGCTCACTGAAACCTCTGCCTCCCGAGTTCAAGCGATTCTCCTGCCCCAACCTCCCAAATAGCTGGGATTACAGGTGCCTGCCACCACACCTGGTTAATTTTTTTGTATTTTTTTTAGTAGAGATGGGGTTTCACCATGTTGGCCAGGCTGGTCTCGAACTCCTGACCTCAGGTGATCTGCCCGCCTCGGCCTCCCAAAGTTCTGGGATTACGGGCGTGAGCCACTGCGCCCAGCCAACATATTTCTTAAGAAGAGCGGGTCACCCACACCTCTCCAGATCTCTCTGTAAAAGCAGTGGGAGTCTCATCTTCTGCATTCAGTCTGTTGTCATAGGTTGTCTGGTTGAAATTATTGAAGAAAATTCAACTTTTTACAGATACGTAGTTGGAAAAAGGACGAATTTTTTTTTTTTTGAGACGGACTCTTAGTTGGAAAAGGGAATAATTTTTTTTTTTTTTTTGAGACAGAGTCTGACTCTGTCTCAAAAAAAAATCTCGCTCTGTCTCACTCTGTCCCTCATGATCTCGGCTCACTGCAACCTCCGCTTCCTGGGTTCAAGCGATTCTCCTGCCTCAGCCTCCCGAGTAGCTGGGACTACAGGTGGGTGCCACAATGCCAGGCTAATTTTTTGTATTTTTAGTAGAGTTGGGGCTTCACTGTGTTAGCCAGGATGGTCTCGATCTCCTGACCTCGTGATTCACCTGCCTTAGCCTCCCAAAGTGCTGGGATTACAGCCGTGAGCCACCGCGCCCTGCCAGAAAGAATATTTTAATAGCATCTTCAAATCCTGATAGATCTTCTCTGAGAGTACACCAACACGTGAGAGTTTCTTAATGGTTAGTTGCGATGTAGTCTGAAACTATATCACTCAACTTACCCTACTCTGTTCCATTAAAATCCACAGGTTCCAGCTCACCCCATGAATGGACTCTCTACTTATACGTGGTTTGCTAGTGTCATTCATAGGTCATTTTGCAAATATTGATTCACTGAGTATCTTCTGGATGTTGACATTTTTATTAATATAAAAAATGATATTTGTTCATATCAGCACTGATCTCATCAGAAAGCTCTTTAAATGTGTAGGATCTTTCAAGCCAACAGCAGCAAATGCAAATTTTCTAAAGTTTTCTTTTTTGCTTGAAAGCTCAGATTTTATGATTAGCCACAGATTGTGTCACTTGTTTTCTTTGAAGCAACATGTTAATTTGCTGTGCAAACTCTGCCAGCTAGTTAGCTCTTCTGAACAGCACCCCCATTCTACTGTTTTTGCTGAACTCACTGGATACTCTTGGACATAGAAAGGTATTCTCAGAAATGCAACTTTACTAGAGAATGCCCTCATGTGAGGTTTATTCCACACTGCCTAGGGGGTCAAACAGGATAATGAGTCACATTTTTTGTATTTACTTTAAATATTAAAGTAAAATTGGGGGACTGGGCGCAGTGGCCCACGCCTGTAATCCCAGCACTTTGGGAGGCCAAGGTGGGTGGATTACTTGAGCCCACGAGTTCAAGACCAGCCTGGGCAACATGGTGAGATCCCGTCTCTACAAAAGATACAAAAATTAGCTGAGCGTAATAGTATACACCTGTAGTCCCAGCTACTCAGGAGGCTGAGGATTGCTTGAGCCTGGGAGGCGGAGGTTGCAGTGAGCCAAGATTGCGCCACTGCACTCCAGCCTGGGCGACAGAGTGAGACCCTGTCTCAGTCAATCAACCAATCACTCAATTTTTTTTTTTTTAAAGGAAATCTAAAAAAAAAAAAAAAATTGTCACTAGGCTTAAGTTATGCTTCTAGTCATCTAGGAAACACCTCACCAGGCTATAATAGTGAAGTCTAAATTTTCATCCACAAAGACAGAAAGATCTCAAATATCCCGTTATTTCTGTCTGTTGTAGGAACTACATTCTAAACATCTTCTCTTCCTTCTTTCAAATCCCCAAACCTTTTTTGTGGTGGGAAGTGAGAACAGTTTGCAGAGCCTGCCCTTAGGTCACTGACAAGCCTTTCTGCCTCTAGCTCAGCAGTTCTTCCATAGGCCTCACCTCTCACAGGAGCTGTGAGGACATATCCTGCAGAGCCCACCCCTGCATGCCCCGGTCCAGTTATTCGAGCCCCTCTATGCTGGTTCCACACCTGTCGATGGGGCATGGGCAGGGCAGTACCAGGTTTACAGGGAACTTACTGGAGGCATTGAATTCAGCACTAAGGACAGTGCCTGGCATGCTAGGCACTCAGGTGTTAACATGTGTTGCTTAAGTAAGTAAACTCCAAGTTGATTTCAGGTTGTGAAGTGAATCTGATATCTGTTTGTCTTGCATGCCTCACCTAGAGGTGTAATTTTAGATTTTATTAAAAATGCCAAATATCTTCATAAATTAGCCTTCACCCAGTGACCATTAGCAACTGGCCCAGAAAGCCAGACTTGTGATTCCACTCATAGACAGGCAGGTGGAAACGGCTATCCCAGAGGTTTCCAAGGGAGGCCAGGCAAAGCCTCAGCTCTTCCAGGAGGCCCCTCTCTCAGCTAGTTGCCAGCCTGGTCTGATCCAGGTGCTGCATTCACTCTCATGTACTCTTTGTCTCGTAGCTGAATCGTAAGTCAGGTCACTGCCTGCTCTTCTGTTCCCCGGGAACCCCTGGAGAGCAACGGACTACTGTAGCAGGAGGTAGTCTTTGTGTCCTCGTACCTGGCACAGGGCCTGGGCAGCATGGGCTTGGCACTTCACCTGCTTCATTATTACGAGCACGTTTGTGGGTTCCAGCCTGGGGCTGGGTATCAGTTACCTGGCCCTGGTCTCCTGCCACATGCATTTTTCCTGTACTGAGTGTGCTTGCTCTGAGATATGCTTGGTGTGAAACAGGAGTGATGATGTTTCAATCTGGGAGGCACTGGTGAAAACACGATGAGGAAAGGTATTGGAAATGTTAACAGAATGGAAGGTTTGAGATTTTCTGCAGATGGCATAGATTCATTGCTGAATCTCAATCCTTGTGTTTCCAGGTATGAAAACAGAGCTGTATCCAGCAAGGCTGGCACACAGTGGTCTAGCAGTATCACTGGTGTGCTCTCTCCAAATGTGTTTTTAGGTGTTTACTTTCAATCATTATAATCATTATAATTTGTTCTCTCAGCCCCCATACCAACTAGGGTTATCAGGTGACATAACAATGAAGTCTTTGTGTCGTTCATTTGCTAAGGTCTCCATCAACTCAGCTTGGCTATATTGTAAACAAGAGCAGACCTCTAAACCCAGTCCGTGAGTGACCCGACTCAGGAGACGTGGAGTAGCCAAGCATGATGAAGTGCAGCTTCCAGTGCTGGCGGTTGTTGAAGTCAGGAACATTCACCCAAAGATGTAACGTGATCTGAACACAAGTAGTGTCCATGTAGTTGACAGAGGGCAGCATGGATTCACACACGCATGGTTGTAGCAAGACTTATTAAATGTGAACATTACATATAGGAAAGGTAATAATGGCATCAACCTCAGTGATCTTGTGTTGGGGGTTTGCTGTACATCTCTGCTGACATCACTCTCTATGATGACTGGGACACTTCTCCGTTTTCGTGGTATATTCTAAAGTAATTGACGAGTTTGCCTACGATTATTAGGAAGACAAAAAACCTTACCTCTAGTAGGGTCTTGCAAGTGGAGAAATTGTGTGTATTAATTAGAATGGAAGGTTTCTCCATAGGTAAGAAAATTGTTATCCTTTGGCATTGAGGGACTTGATGTATCTAAACTGTTTGAATTGTAAGGGCTTTCATTACATTTTAAAAGTATAATTGTGAGAAATGACTCTCAAACATGTGCAGTTACTGCTTTGTCTCTGTGCGCACCTGTCACCCTGTCTTTGCGGCCCTTCTAAACTTGCCGTTTTAGAGGGGAGGCTTGCTGAAGCCCATGTCCGTGTAGTCAGAGTTCTGATCCACTGTGTGCCTTGGGACATACAGGGAGCAGCACTTCTCATAAGCTGAACGCTCTGGGCCTGTGAAGAGGGATGAGTGCGTGGTGGGGGAAACGGGGAGGGGGGAGGGAATCCCTCTGGGAATTTTCAAGTCTTTAGCAATTCACTACATCTTCTGTTTATCTTTTACTTTTTCTTAACCAGGAAAATGAACATTTGAAAAAGTTCCAAGTGACATGGGAACTGCATAATAAACACCTGTTTGAAAATCTGGTCTTTTCGGAACCACTTCTTCAGAGCAACTTGCCTGCACTGGTGTCACAGATCAGGTATTTTGCCTTAACCCATATATGTCTTTGTGGTGTGACAGCACGGTCTTTTCTCCTGACTGGTGTGCGTGTACCTGAGTACCAGCAAGTATGAAAGTTCTTGCAGGAAAAATAACAGGGCTTAGAGAAAAAGATAGTTTGGGCCAAAAGCTCAAAACCTGAGAAGTAATACAATTAAACTTTTAAATGATGAGTCAATATAAATGCTACTAAGATTTAACACCACAAATTCCTCATACAGAAAAGCTACAGTAAATATAGCACTTTTCCTTGACAAGGCCCATCCTTGGCCAGGCACCTGTGGTGTGGTTCATGCTATGGCTCTTGGACATGTAGGGGAGATGGAGGAAGGAAGGAGCCCAGGTCTGAGGGTGCCCAAGGCCGTCCGGATACAGCTTGGCGTCTCCCACACATTCCCTGGCTACCCGAGGCTCTGTTGCTCTGTCTCCTGGTGTAGCGCATCCATGTGGCTTCTTCACGCTTGGGAGGCTGGCTGGGTTCTTCTATGCTTCCACTGAGAAAGGGGTGCAGAGTGTAGCAGTCACTCGTTGGGTATTTGCTCAGGGTCAGAGTGAGAAGATTTAGGCTGGGCATGTGTTTGCCCTGTGGTACCATGTTCACTTAGAAGGCGTGTTCCTCCTGATGTGATGTTACTCAGCAGAACGCTGTTCCCTGCACTGAGTCATGCATGAGCTACCACAGGTCTGCAGTTTGCTGATTTTGTTCTTTGGTGTTTTGTTCTATTTACCACATGTGAGCACATTCCCATAATACAGATCCACTGTGACAGCAGCCATCTACATTTGACCACATTAACCTATACTTAGGGGTGTGGTGGCTCATGCCTGTAATTCCAACACTTTGGGAGGCCTTAGGCGGGCGGATCACCTGAGGGTCAGGAGTTTGAGACCAGCCTGGCCAACATGGTAAAACCCCATCTCTACTAAAAATATAAAAATGAGCCGAGCGTGGTGGCACATATCTGTGATCCTGGCTACTCGGGAGGCTGAGGCAGGAGAATTGCTTGAACCCCAGAGGCAGAGGTTGCAGTGAGCCAAGAGTGCACCACTGCACTCTAGCCTGGGCGATAGAGCGAGATGCTGTCTCGGGGGAAAAAAATTGTTAGCTTCACAAAGCAAGGGAATAAATTGTTGTTCTATTGACTACACCAGTTATTGCTATTTTATTTTATTTTATTTTATTTTTGAGACATGTCTTGCTCTGTCACCCAGGCTGGAGTGCAGTGGCAAGATCTCGGCTCACTGCAAGCTCCACCTCCCGAGTTCACGCCATTCTCCTGCCTCAGCCTCCCGAGTAGCTGGGACTACAGGCGCCCGCCACCACACCCAGCTAATTTTTTTTTGTATTTTTAGTAGAGACGGGGTTTCACTGTGAAAACTCCCATCTTTTTCTGTGCCGTAGTTCTGGATTTTCTGTTTGCTCATTGGGTATAATGGTCAGACTCCAACCATGAGCCACGTCTCCAGTGTGGATGCTCGGGCTCAAGCTGCAGTCTCACTTCTCACTTTTGAGACCCACAGGTAGTTGAGGGAGAAGGATAAACACAGACAGGGACAGAGTGAGGCCAACCAGCACGTTCCCTGAGCAGCACTGACGATGCCAGGACACACCATGCCTTTGTGCTCTGCAGCTGACTGCCTTGTCAGCCTGAGACTAATTCAAGATAATTCAGATTTGCATTGCTAGTGTACAGATACACATTTAACAATTCATAAAAATTTTGCTACTGATTACATACAAACACCCCTTAAAGCTTCTGCATCATATGAAATACATATGGTACGATTCACCCACTTAAAATGTACAATTCAATGGCTTGATATATTACTTTTTAAAAAAATTATGGTAAAGTATATAACATAAAGCTTACCATTTTAACTAGTGTATATTTCAATAACATTAATTATATTCATAGTGTTTGTAACCATTACCACTATGTACTTTAAAATTTTTTCCTTACCCGAAACAGTAACTCTACCCATTAAACAGTAACTCTCCATTGCCCCCTTCTTTTTTCCCCATAGCCTTTGAAAGTCAGTAATTGGCAGGTTCCTTCCCTTGACTCCCCACCATTTTTTGTCTTAAAATGTATCTATGAAAGAACTGGGCCACCTGTCCTGGGGGTGCTTTGGTCTGGATCTTGCGTGGGCGTGTTCACAGAGTAGTCTGGCCACCTCCATCCTCTGTCATGCCTGAGAATTGGTGGTAGGATCTGAAGGTTCTGGACGGCTCTGCTCAGATCCGCTGGCAGACTGAGGTATAGCTGGAGGGTGTTTCTATCAGGGGGTGCATCCCTCAGGCCTGCTTCTCTTTGTTGTGGGTGTCAGTAGCCCAATGTGGGCTTCACTTTAAATATATATTAATTAGGCTAATAAAACTTACCCAAACCAATGTTATTTCATTTTCTTTATCAATAATAATGTTTCACATACACATTGGTAACATTACAGTAAGCGTATTTCCATGCTGCTGTCTTGTATTTGCAAGCTCAATATTTAGATGGAAACCTGTTTGCTGAGCCATTGATTTAATTCAACCCTGTGGATAGTCCCTGTGACTCTTTTGATCCTAGCACAGCTTTGCTTGCAGGGAAGCCCTGTGCCTGCAGATTGCTTTCCAATTACACCACCAAAGATATCCACAAAACCCCTCCCCCACCCACTTTGCTCTCCCTTGGCTCAAAATAATCTGAATTCTATAACTGGGAAGAGAGGAATTCTTACTTCCAGGAGGAGCGGGACAAGGAACACATGACAGGGTATAGTGCCGCATCGCAACGTTCCAGGTGGAGCAAGTAGGGGCAGGATGGAATTGGGTAGAAGCTGGATTCTGTGTGAAGAATGGAAACCAGTCACGGAAGAGCAGGGCTGGCAGAGGAGAAGTCGGAGAAAAACTACTTCACGGGCTGCAGTGTGGCAGAACCCTGGTGCCACTGGAGTCCGTGTCTTAAGGAGTTTTGTCTCCTGAGGGGCAGAAACAGCCTTAGGAGAACAGCTTTGATGTTTTGAAGTAGCCTCAATCCATGTGCATCAGTATTGTTTCTTTCGTTTGGGCTTCCCTAAATGACTGCCCAGTTACACCTAACCTCTGCTGCCTCCCCTGGAGAGACTGCAGTAGGTGAGTGCACAGATGGCTTCAGTAGCTGCGAGGTTCCCAGGTGCGATTTACCTGAGGGTGGAGATAGGTGAGAGGAGAAGAGGGAGTCATTCCTGCCCATTTCACCCATGAAAAGATCCTAATTTCCACACAGCTTTATTGTTTATTATAAAATCATTAGATTGGCATTACAAATAAAATTCTGAAAATATAGAAAATCATAAAGTTAGGTTTTACAAATAATTTAGTATTTCTTATACATTTTTTCCCTATGTCCACTATACGTATTTTTTAACATGCTGTAGTCATATCTTTAGTTACCATGGGCATATTTCCATTTCAAAATATATATGTGTGTATATACATGAATGTGTGTGTATGTGTGAATGGGTAGACGTAATTATAAAATTGGTAACAAGTATCTAGTTACCAAGTACTGATTCCTCTAGATGTGCCGTGATGCATTTGGTGGCTTCTAGTGTTTTATGTAAACAGTGCTGATCCCTAACCTTGCACAGAATCTTTGTGCTCTAGATATAAACATATTTGATTCTAAGCCATCCTTGTCAAGATGTCTTTATTCCACTTATTTTGGCTCACACTGATAGATTTCAGTATTAGGAACATGAATTTTTTCTGCTAATAATCTACGTGTGTCTCCACACCACTCCCCGTCCTCCTCCTGACCCCAGCCCCCAGCCTTCTGTCTCCCAATCGCCATCTTGCTCAGTCTCTTCAGAAATCGAGGTGTTTTTTCTCACTGTCCACCTGCATGTGTGTCTTTTGTTTCCCATTTATTTTCTCATTTTCCATCTTGCCATCTTTCTTTTTTTTCTTTTTTTCTTTCTTTCTTTTTTTTTTATTGAGGCAGAGTCTCACCCTGTCTCCCAGGCTGGAGTGCGGTGGCGCAATCTCGGCTCACCCCAACCTCTGCCTCCCAGGTTCAAGCGATTCTTCTGTCTCAGCCTCCTGAGTAGCTGGGATTACAGGCATGTGGCACCACACCCAGCTAATTTTTGTATTTTTAGTAGAGACAGGGTTTCTCCATGTTGGCCAGGCTGGTCTTGAACTCCCGACCTCAGGTGATCCCCTTACCTAGGCCTCCCAAAGCCCTGGGATTATAGGCGTGAGCCACTGCGCCCGACCGCCATCTTTCTTAATACAATATAATAGACAGAAAACTAACTATATTTCTTCAAGTAAATCAGATTTTGTTTTGCTTTATTTGAAAACCAGATCTAAATTTTATGTCTCGTTAAGTGTTTTGTTTTCTCTGAGCCAGTTGTATTTTCAAGAGTAAAATAACTTTGTATCCCCATATTTATTTTTTTATTATCATTTTTATTTTTATCTATTTTAATTTTGTATTTGCAATTCCATATTTGGTAAACTGAATTGTTGAGTCATAGTCTTTAGAGACATGTTGGTCAGTGCTCATTTTGTTTTTAGAGGCTGTTGTTTGAGCATCTGCTTTTTTTTTTTTTTTTTTTTTTGAGACAGAGTCTCGCTCTGTTGCCCAGGCTGGAGTGCAGTGGTGTGATTTCGGCTCACTGCAACCTCCGCCTCCCAGGTTCAAGCAATTCTCCTGTCTCAGCCTCCTGAGTAGCTGGGACTATGGGTGCCTGCCACCACACCTGGCTAATTTTTTTGTATTTTTAGTAGAGATGGGGTTTCGCCACATCGGTCAGGCTGGTCTCGATTTCCTGACCTCAGGTGATCCACCCACCTCAGTCTCCCAAAGTGCTAGGATTACAGGCGTGAGCCACCGTGCCCAGCCGAGCATCTCCTTTTTACAAGTCTGTCCTGGGTGCCTTGCATGGGGATATATTGATCCCTCACAGCTCCCTGCTGTGGTGCAGAGTGGCACCCCGTTTTCCACATTGGGAGGCGAGATGACAAAACAGGATAGTATCAGCAGGAAGCACATTCTGATCTCAGCCTCAGATCCTTTGGGTTCTTTGCTTTGTTACAAGGCCTTCTCTCTCCTAGGCTAGGAACCACCACACACGACACCTGCAGTGAGGACACATACAGTACCTTGCTGCAGAGGTACCAGCGCTCCGAGGAGGAGCTGCGCAGAGTCGCCGAGGAGTGGCTGGAGTGCCAGAAGAGGATCGACGCCTATGTTGACGAGCAGGTGAGTGCCACCCAGGACCACCACACCCCACGCACATCCTCGGACGGCCCTGTTGAAGGCAGCACCAAGTCACTAGCTTTGTCCTGAGCTGCAAGCCAGGAATTCCCGACTGAGGCCCAGAGGCGCATGTGGGTAGCTCATGTGTCAGCTGCTGGTTTTCCGGAAGGGATGGGAAACCTGTTGGCATCACAGATGGCTTGGGCCTCCTGGGCCTGAGGTGTGGTGGCAGCAGTTGGTCAAGTTCGCCTTGGCCTGGGCACACCTGCTGTCACTCACACGGGCTGTCACCAGGCTCTGCACCCCAGGTAGGAGGTTTTTCCTTTTTTTTTTGAGATGGAGTTTTGCTCTTGTTGCCCAGGCTGGAGTGCAATGGTGAGGTCTGGGCTCACCCCAACCTCTGCCTCCCGGGTTCAAGTGATTCTCCTGCCTCAGCCTCCCGAGTAGCTGGGATTACAGGCATGCACCACCATGCCTGGCTAATTTTGTATTTTTAGTAGAGACAGGGTTTCTCCATGTTGGTCAGGCTGGTCTGGAACTCCCGACCTCAGGTGGTTTGCCTGCCTCAACCTCCTAAAGTGTTAGGATTACAGGTGTGAGCCACCACGCCTGGTCCAGGTAGGAGGTTTTTTAAATCCAGGAGCTGTTTACTGAGCTCTCTGCTGTTGAGAGCTCATTGTCCATCTGTCCTAGTCTGGAAGGGAGTGCAGACACAT
The DNA here is from genome assembly GCF_006542625.1 of Nomascus leucogenys. Lineage (NCBI taxonomy): Eukaryota > Metazoa > Chordata > Mammalia > Primates > Hylobatidae > Nomascus > Nomascus leucogenys. The sequence continues at coordinate 81,119,183 of NC_044400.1, read as the reverse complement.
GCACAGGTGGCAGGTGGCTCACGAGGTGGAAGACAGAAGAGGGAGGGCACCTGCTGGAGGTGGATCTGAAGGGAGGGCGCTCAGGCAGCCCAAACCTGTCAGACAGAGCAGGGCTTTGAGACGGCGCCCCCCCCTTCCCACTCCTGGCCTGCCTGCTCTCCTAAAGCAGGGTTGGGCCATGAAGGAATTGAGAGTGGCACTGGTTTAAAGATGACAGTAGTGTGAGCAGGGGTAAAGGAGGAATGACTGAGTTTCTCTTTTGCACTTTGGAGACTCTCTGTAGGAAAATGGAACCTGGGCTCTAGCCTAAGTCATGTGCTGGTTCCATGTCTGCCCTGGCATGGTGAGTGCCATGTGGATGCCACCTGTGGCTCCTTGTCAGTGTTCCTTGTCAGTGCTGTGAGGGACTGGGAAGAAGGAAGGGACTAGCGGGTGCTTGCTGCCTCCGAGAAGTGTAGTCATTGATTTCAGTTACAGGCCGTGTTTTCTGTTGCTGTTCTCTACTGCAGCCACAGGGACTAGAGCTACAAATGGTCTGTTTGGATTTTCGCGGGTTTTCTCTTACTCCATTCTTCTGCGTTCTCAGCCTCCCAAAGTACTGGGATTACATTTGTGAGCCACTGCGCCTGGCCTGCTGGCTTTTTTTGAACCTGCATCAGCTTCAGTGGAGTAAGTTCCAACTTCGTCACATGCGGAATTCTGTGCTGTTGAGCTTGTCTTAGGGCAGGTGGCCCTGAGATTCTCCCATGACTCTGCGCCTCTTCCTTGGCTGCTGTACGCACAGCACATCAGGGTGAGGAGGGGCCTCAGAGATCACTTTGGTCCTGGGAGACTCCTTCTGTGTCCTGTGCCTCATGGTGGGGCCTGAGAGAGCAGTTGCTGTTTTGTGTTTTCTTCAAAGTGGGTGTATTCCTAATTCATGTTTTTGTCTGTTTTTGTAACCAGAGACTTTCCTGCTGTGGCTTATCACTGACCAGCGACTTCTTAGCCTGGACTACTGTGAGAGCAGGGTCTGGATGCCAGGTGGGGAGGGCAGAGTCTCCTGCTGCAGCAGCACCTCAGCAGCCTTCATCTCATGAGGCTTGGAGCATCCCAGGGGCTGCAGCTATGCCATGTGGGGGCAGCACAGCAGAGAGGGCGCTGAAAGCTGCATCCCCCTCTGCCATCTGTGGGTGCACCAGCCCATTTTCACAAGTTTGCTGTTCTGGTAGAGGGAGCAGGAGTTGGGGGAAGCTAGGATAGTGGGCATTAACCTGCTCCAGGAAGTGGGCATCTTCAGCACAGGCTCTTCAGGGCTGTGGCTGTGCAGGAGGGTCAGTAGTGTGCCCAGGTCACCACTCCCTGGCATGTTCTTGACTTGGGTCCCAGGGAGAACCCTGCACGGCAGTCAACACCAGAATGTCCTGTATCTGCCCCATGAGTCTTTTCCCTCCCCACCTGCAAAATGAGATAATTATGTTAGGTGATGTTTTAGTGTTATATGAGCTTTTAATTCCAAATAAGTTTTTTCTGTGTTATTTTTAAAAAGTAAAACTGGCCAGGTGCAGTGGCTCACACCTGTAATGTCAGCACTTTGGGAGTCTAAGGTGGGAGAATCACTTGAGCCCAGGAGTTTGAGACCAGCCTGGGCAACATAGTGAGACCTTGTCTCTACAAAAAATTAAAAAATTAGCCAGGCTTGGTGCCATGTGCTCATGGTTCCAGCCACTCCAGAGACTGAGTGGGGGAGGATCACTTAAGACCGAAGAGTTCAAGGCTGCAGGGATCTGTGATGGCGCCACCGCACTGCAGCCTGGGTGCCAGAGTGAGACCCTGTCTCAAAAAAAAAAAAAACAGCCAGGCTTAGTGGCTCACACCTGTATTCCCAGCACTTTGGGAGGCTGAGGCAGGTGGATTACTTGATCCCAGAAGTTTGAGACCAGCATGAGCAACATAGATAGACCTTGTCTCTACAAAAATACAAAAATTAGCCAGCCATGGTAGCGTGCACTTGTGGTTTCAGCTACTTGGGAGGCTGAGATGGGGGGATCACTTGAGCCTAGGAGGTTGAGGCTGTGGTGAGCTATGATCATGCTACCACACTCCATCCTGGGCAACAGTCAGACCCTGTCTCAAAAAATGAAAAAAATGTATAGGCATAGGGACAGTAAATAGTCCCCATGTTGGTGTTGCACTGTGGGCTGCTGGTTACTGGGTACCCTACAGAGCAGGGGTCCCTAACCGTTGGGTCACAGACCAGTACTAACTAGTCCATGGCCTGTTAGGAACCAGGCCACACAGCAGGAGGTGAGTGGCCAGTGAGCCAGTGAAGCTTTGTCTGTATTTATAGCCACTCCTCATTGCTTGCATTACCGCCTGAACTTCTCCTGTCAGATCAGCAGAGACATTAGATCCTCATAGAAGCATGAACCCTATTGTGAACTGCGTGTGCAAGGGATCTAGATTGTACGCTCCTCATGAGAATCTAATGCCTGATGATCTGTCATTGTCTCCCATCACCCCCAGATGGGACCACCTAGTTGAAGGAAAACAAGCTCAGGGCTCCCACTGATGGTGCATTGTGGTGAGTTGTATAATTATTTCATTCTATATTACAGTGTAATAATAATAGAAATAAAGTGCACAATAAATGTTATGAACTTGAATCATCCCAAAACCATCCCCTTGCCTCACCTGATCTGTGGAAAAGTTGTCTTCCATGAAGTCAGTCCCTGGTGCCAAAAAGGTTGGGGACCACTGCTCTAGAGCACATCCTATGGCACCTAAGCAGGGTGGTTTATTGAGAGTACAGAAGGAGGGGAGGAGCAGTGAGATCTCAGGTCATCAGCAGACACTGTGAAGGAAAGACCTTGAGAAGGAAAAATGAAAGGCGAGAGGCCAGCTTTTCTACCTGGCTCACTCTTGTCACTGGGGCTCGAGGGAATGAAGCTGATCTGCTCTGGCCTCACAGAGGGGTGAGGTGTGAGAAGCCAGAACCACCCTGGCTGGGAGCAGAGACTGGAGCTCAGGTCTCTGAAGCCCAGGGAAAGGCCACTGTGCAGGGCAGGGTTTCAAGACTCCCAAAGAGGCTGCTTGTGGGAAGCACGTGAAAGGGTCCTTAATCCAAGAGTGTCTACATAGTGTCACCTGCTGAGTTGACTACATAGTGTCACCTGCTGAGTCTCTGTCTTGCCAACATGAGCTGCAGTCAAGTTGTATTGCATTAGGTCATTGAAACCTCCCAAGTGCATAGGACCCCGCCTACCTTTACCAAGGACCTCATAAAAAAAGAGGTGCCCCAAGCACCTTCTGGGTAAGCATGGACAGCTGCCCACAGTACACTCTAATGGCAGCAATGGTATTTGCCTTTGGCCCAGAGAACGCTGTCTCAGGGCCCTCCTCCACAGTCTTGTTAGTATTTGTAGCGGTAACAGATGTGCAGATGGAGAAGCTGAGTGTTGGTGAATCCACTGGAGGGTGGCATCAGACCTGGAAGGGTGTGTGTATCATTCCATTTTCACACTGCTATAAAGAACTACCTGAGGCCGGGCTCGATGCTCACGCCTGTGATCCCAGCACTTAGGGAGGCCAAGGTGGGCGGATCACCTGAGGTCGGGAGTTAAAGACCAGCCTGACCAACATGGAGAAACCCCGTCTCTACTAAAAATACAAAATTAGCCAGATGTGGTGGCACATGCCTGTAATCTCACCTACTCAGGAGGCTGAGGCAGGAGAGTCAGTTGAACCCGGGAGGTGGAGGTTGGGGTGAGCTGAGATCAAGCCATTGCACTCCAGCCTAGGCAACAAGAGCGAAACTCTGTCTCAAAAAACAAACAAAAAAAAAAACAACTACCTGATTCTGGGTAATTTGTAAAGAATAGAGGTTTCATTGATTGATAGTTCCGCGTGGCTAGGGAGGCCTTAGGAAACTTATAATCATGGCGGAAGGAGAAGAAGAGGCAAGGCACGTCTTATGCAGTGGCAGGAGAGAGAGAGCAAGAGGGGAAATGCCACACTTCTAAGCCATCATATCTTGTGAGAACTCACTATCGTGAGAACAGCATGGGGGAAATCCACCATGATCCCATCACCTCCCACCAGGTTCCTCCCCCGACATGTGGGGATTACAATTTGACATGAGATTTGGGTGGGGACAAAGGTGAACCATATCAATGTGACAGGTTGACGTGACGTCACAGGGCAGACGTGGAAGGTCCTGTAATCAGGGTGTGGTAGCAGCCTCACTGCCTGTCCTCAGGATAGCTCTGACCAGGCTGGACCCCCCTGGCAGGGAAGCATAAGAGCTTGCTGGCCTGAGCGGTCAAGAAGTTACCATTGTGAAGCAGACATTCAGCTCATCCCAGACAGCCCCCAGGAGCAGAGTCCAGACCCCGTGTAGATGTGTGTGATCAGAAAGAGTCCCTTGCAAGGGTCGTTCAAAGGCAGAGTGGGCTGTAGAAATCAGTTCCCCATGATAGGGAATGTGGAGAATAGTTGGAGAGGTGTTTGGACTAGGTGACCATGAGGTCTCATCTCAGATTTCATTTCAGGGACACATCTGTCCCTGACTGGGGCTGGTGGCCTCTGTGCCTGGTATTCATTGTTTCCCAGGGATTTGCAGAGTACCCTTCAGGGGAGGCACTTGTCTGCAAGTCTAAGTGCAAATCAGTCTTGCCTGTCAACAAAGGTGACTTGGGTGTGTCAGTGGTTCCTGTCCTGGTGTTGAACAGGAGACGCTGGCCTATTGTGGAGAAGCTTTGAGTCTGGAAGCTTTTCTGAATGGAACTCCCACCTCCCTTTCTCCTGCATTTGGTGTTTTTCTTCTGTAGGATTGATGCTGTTCACTTGATTTATCCCTGGTGTATTAGTCCATTCTTGCATTGCTGTAAAGAAATACCTCAGACTGGATAATTTATAAAGAAAAGCAATTTAATTGGCTTACGGTTTTGTGGCCGTATAGGAAGCATGGCTGGGAAGCCTCGGGAAACTTACAATCATGGTGGAAGGTGAAGGGGAAGCCAGCACATCTTACGTGGCTGGAGTAGGAGGAAGGGGGGTGGGGAGGTGCTACACACTTTTAAACAACCAGATCTCCTGAGAACTCACTATCATAAGAACAGCACCTTGGGGGAAATCTGCCCCCATGATCCGATCACCTCCCACCAGGCCCCATCTCCAACAATGGAGATTACAGTTTGACATGAGATTTGGGCGGGGGACACAGATCTAAGCCATATCACCTGGCTTTCCCTTCGTGTATCGATATAAGTTTCTGAGGTTGTGAATAACTTGTAACCTTCAGGTGACTTCAGAAAAATAGTATAGTTAGTGGTAACATAGGGGAAGAGGTGAAAGAGAAGGAAGATGAACCGTTACCGAGTGCTGTGCCAAACCCAGTGTGGCTAGAGCCTCACTGCTGCTTCCTGGTGTTACCACATCTGCAGATGACAGGAGGCTCCCGAGGGTCTCAGCCAGGCAGGCCTGTTGGAGTTTAGGTCAGCGGTATCCTACGTAGCATAACATCCTGCCCCTAGGAGCCTGGGGTGCTGTCCTTAGTTCCACATGTGATGGAAATGGCAGATAAAGTTCTAGTTTCAGAGATTCATTTCTCCAATTGAACTGTAACTAAACACAAAAATGCCCTTAGGGAAATTCTTTTACTAAGAATGAAAAATCCTTTGGGAATAGTAATTTCTTGAGGTATCTGTTTCTTGAAGGTAAACATTTATTTTGAAATACTATATTTGGTATTATTGCTGTTGTTCCAGGCAAAATGGTGTATATGTAAAAATAACACATACATGTTCTCTCTAGGGAGAAAATACAGTGTCACTTAAAAAGTAAAGTGTATTTCTTTAAAATTGCATGTTACATCGCTTTTACAAAGAAAACCAGTCTCTTCACTAAAGCAACCAGAAGATGCTTTTTATTTTTATTTATTTATTTTTGAGACAGAGTCTCTCTCTGTTGCCAGGCTGGAGTGCAGTGGCACGATCTTGGCTCACTGCAACCTCTGCCTCCTGGGTTCAAGCAATTCTCCTGCCTCAGCCTCCCGAGTAGCAGGGACTATAGGTGCCCGCCACCACACCCGGCTAATTTTTGTGTTTGTAGTAGAGACAAGGTTTCACCCTGTTGGCCAGGATGGTCTAGATCTCTTGACCTCGTCATCCACCCACCTCAGCCTCCCAAAGTGCTGGGATTACAGGCATGAGCCACCGTGGCCAGCCAGGAGATGTGTTTTTATTTTCACTGTCTTGTGAAGAAACCATGAGAAACAATCTGCCACTAATACAATTGAGGGAAATTGAGCCACTTTAGTAACATCCAGAGAATAATAGTCATTCTGGAACCATGTATGCATGGGTGGGAGGTTGTGGGGAGCTGAAAACAACAGAAATTTATGCTCACAGTTCTTGAGGCCAGAAGTTCATAATCAGTATGTCAGCAGGGCTATGTTCCCCTGAAGGCTTTGGGGGCGACTGCAGTGACCCCTGGAGTTCTTGGTTTGTGGCCACTCCACTCTCCACTGGAGCCATTTTAATGCACCATTTAATTTAAAACCTGTGAATGAACATTGGTTGCTTCTAATCAATAACATTTTAGAAATTTTATACTGATTCAAAGGTTTTAAAATGTTGAATACGTGTAAAATAATTGAGTCTCTGTTCACAAGTAAGTGTGTATGTGGCGAGAGAGTTGGTAGGTTTTGTTTGTTTGAGATGGAGTCTTACTCTCTCAGCTAGGCGGTGGTGTCGTCTCAGCTCACTGCAACCTCTGCCTGCTGGGCTCAAGCAGCCCTCCCACCTCAGCCTCCAGAGTAGCTGGGATCACAGTGCACACCACCATGCCTGGCTAATTTTTTTTTTTTTTTTTGTATTTTTGGTAGAGACGGGGTTTCACCATGTTGCCCAGGCTGGAAGTTTGAAATCAATTATTTTTATGTTTGCTTTCTAAAATTCATTCTTTCTCTGTTGTTTGACACATACATAAGCCTGCAGGTACCCAAATTTGTTCCAAAAAAAAAAAAAAAAAATTACCCTGAGGCTGTGAGGAGTCAAGGAAGAGGTTTTTATTGATGTTATTTATCAAACAACTCTTACACTGTACACTAAGATTTTATAATAACTGCAGACATATACAATGAAAAGGGAGAACTGGCACCAATATTGAATCTTCCCATCCAAGAATATGGTATGTCACTCTTTTTTAAGGTTTTTAAAAGTATATTGTATTATGGTTTTATAGTTTGTAAATCTTGACCCATTTTATGCCTCCATAGTCTGTAGTTTGAGGGGCTACTATGACCGGCATCTTGAGTGGGGAATGTGTGTTTAAAGCATTCGTGCTGGAAACTGGGAAAATGGAGATGCCCTGTGACCAGTCATCTCGCCAGATGCCGGCATTAACTCTTGTAGTTTTTGAGTTGAGTCTTGAATCTGGGAGTCTAGGAAATCACGGTATCTTCTACAAATAATGATAGGTTTATCTCATCTTTTCCAGCATTTGTCCCCTTTTTTTGGCTTCCACTAGGACCTTCAGACCAGTGTGAATAAGAGCATTGATACTGGCACCCTTGTCCAGTCCTGGCTTCGAGGGGCTGCTGTGAGTGTTTCACCATGAAGTTTGATGCTTGCCATACAGACTTTTGATACTTTCTAGCAAATTAAAGAAGTTTACTTTTATTTCTAGTTCATTTAGGCTATCATTTAAAAAATAAAACAGGAAGATGTCAAAATTGATGGTATCTTTTTTTTATATCAATTTCTATATGAGTTAAGAGTTTAGGTTACCTAATTTTGAGACATTCTTGCATTCCTGGGATGAAACTCCAGTAGATCACGATATGTCATTCTTTATTCCATTATTAAATTTATTAGCTGATATTTGATTTAGAACGTGTGCGTGTGCGCCTGTGTGTGTGTGTGTGTATTCGGACAGCTGTAGAAAATTATTTTTAGAGACAGGGTTTCACACTGCTGGCCAGGCTGGAGTGCAATGACAAGATATTAGTTCTCTGCAGCCTCGAACTCCTGGGCTCAAGCTCTTCTCCCACTTCAGCCTTCTGAGTAGCTAGGACCATAGGCACGTGCCAGTGTGCCAGCTAAGTTTTGACTTGGCACAGTGGCTCACACCTGTAATCCCAGCACTTTGGGAGGCCAAAGCAGAAGGATCGCTTGAGCCCAGGAGTTTGAGACCAACCTGGGCAACATAGGGAGAACCCCATCTCTACAAGGAAAAAAAAAATTAGCCAGGTGTGGTGGCGTGTGCCTGTGGTCCTAGCTACGTGGCAGGCTGAGGTGGGAGGATCACAGGCCTCGGGAGGTTGAGGCTACAGTAAGTTGTCATCACACCACTGTAGTCCAGCCTAGGTGACAGAGCGAGAGACCTTGCCTCAAAGATAATTTTATTTACAAACAAATGAAATTTTTTGTAGCGGTGGGGGTCTTGCCTTATTACCCAGACTGTTCTCAAATTCCTGGCCTCAAGCGATCCTCCCGCTTTGGCCTACCAAAGTGCTAGGATTACAGTTGTGAGCCACTGCATCCAGCCAGGACTTTTATATCTATATTCTGAGGTATAATTGAGTTGTCTTGGTCTTTGAGGTCTTATTTGTTTTGTATAAAGGTTGTGCTAGCTTCATAGAATGAATTGAGAAACTCTGTGTTTTTGCAATTTTCAGGAATAGTTTAAATTTTCTGTCCCATGAAGGATTTGATAGAACCTACTGTAAAACTTTGGGGCCTAATTCATTTTTACAGGGAAGAAGAACAAGAACTATAGATCTTGTCTGCCTTTTTCCTTTAAATGACGTTTATTAGTCTATTTCAGGTTTCCTTCTACATCGTCAGTTTTACAGATAGAATTTGGCTCAAGAAGTTATCCATATCGTTTAGTAAACGGTTGTAAACTCACACCTGCAGGGCTAGGGAAAGTCATGGGGAGATGGATGATATGGGGTAGAGTGGCCCCAGAGTTCTTGTGGTGCTCATGGCCGTCACCACCCTCACCTTAGAAAGTGCCCTCAGTTGGGATAGGCCCTAGTGGAGCAGGGGGCATGGGTAGCGAAGGCCACACCTGTGTGTGGGTGCATGTGTTCTCCTGTTCTCTGTTAGGGGCAGTCCCCACTTGGGTCCAACAGTCTTCACAGGGCCACCAGAGCTGCCAAGTTGTCAAGAGAAGCCAGAAATCTGGATTATTAGGTGAAATCTTGAACATTTTTAAAAAGAGGCGTTGTGCAAGTGGGACAAAATAGCCCATGAGCCCCTTGTTTGTAACTCTTCTTTACATATTACAAAGTATCAACTTACAAAGATACTTTGTCTCACAGTTTAAAAACAGTCTTCTGGCCAGGCGGGCACAGTGGCTCATGCTTGTAATCCCAGCACTTTGGGAGGCCGAGGCAGGTGGATCACTTGAGGTCAGGAGTTCAAGACCAGTCTGGCCAACATGGTGAAACACCGTCTCTAGTAAAAATAGAAAAATGAGCTGGGCGTGGTGGCGGGTGCCTGTAGTCCCAGCTACTCAGGAAGCTGAAGCACAAGAATCGCTTGAACCCAGGAGGCAGAGGTTGCATTGAGCCGAGATTGTGCCACTGCACTCCAGCTTGGGTGATATAGCGAGACTCAGTCTCAAAAACAAAACAAAACAATCTTCATATGTACCCATATCCTTTCTCAATCCTGATTTTTTTTTTTTATGTTACCTTTTTCCCTCTTTTTCAGCCTTGACAGAAGCTTACAGAACCGACTTTCGGTTTTATTAATCACATATGCTTCTCTGTTTTCTCAGTAATTTCTCTTTTTGCCTTTAACTCCTAACTTCTTCGTTAGTTTTGTTTTGCTTTGCTTTTTAAGTCTCATATGCCTGTTAATAGCTCTTCCTTTCCTGTAGTCTGAGCTCTTCGTGTGGCAGGACCAAGTTGCCATCATCTTGCTTATTTCTAACACCTTCAGGGCACATAATGGGCATTCAGTAAATAGTGAATGTTCATCCACTATATTGACAGATTTAGTCAGAATATCTTGATTTCTCTTTTTAATGTTTATTCATCTCTGTCTTTCCTGTGAGAAAAGTGATGAGTTTGAGTAAAATAAAGAAATACCTGTTAACATATTTGTAGTATTGTATCTTTATTCTGTTTGCAGATGATGTTTCTCTCATATATATTATTTTAAGAAAATCTCTTGAAAATGTCTTGTATAATTGTCACAGGTATTAAGGTTTTTCTTTTTTTTCTTTTTTTCTACATCCCCTTACTAGATGACAATGAAAACCAAGCAGCGCATGTTAACAGAAGACTGGGAGCTTTTTAAACAAAGAAGATTCATTGAAGAACAGGTAAGCTTGTCAGTAAGAGAGGCAATTAAAGGAAGCAGAAATCTGTCCTGACGGCAGATGACTTCTCTGCATGTTGATGTGCTTTGTTAGAACAGCATTGGAGGACCACATTGGCATGTTCTGCCAGTGTTAAAAACTGTTCAAATGGCGTTTTTAATCTCAAGATAAACTAATTTTGTTCACCTATTTCCTTATCTTCCATATACGCCTCAGGAAAAACCCATGTGTATTGAGTGGCCTCTCTATCCCACAGCAGCCCTGGGTATTCTGCAAAGAATATTGTCTGAGTCCCCACAGTCCCCTCTGAGGCAGATGGTGCCATCTGCAGTTTACATACGAAGGAGGGTGATAGGGTGAGGTTAAGGATGTTGCCTGATGTCCCAGAGCTGGAATGGGGGCCCAGCATCCCCAGACAGAGTGCTCAGACCTCCAGACATTGCCAGGTGCCGTGCCTTCAGCATGGGAGCTGGCAGATCTGGACTCTCCCTTCCTCGTCTTCCTGGCGGTGCCTCCTCCAGGCAGGCTTGTGTTCCACCTTTGCTGGTGCTGTTTGGCAGAGCTTGCTAACGACATCCTGTTTCTGGTCTTGGGGCCCTTGGCTTCATCTGGAAACTTGGCTTCCCCTGATCTCCCATCCATGTGCCACATCGACTCTCTTCCTGTTCCCTGACACTTCTCTCCATCTCCTTTACGAACTCCGACTTCATTGGACTTTCTGCAAATATTGGTAGTTCACTGGCCTTGACCCCATGCCTGTCTCCACATTTGCATGCCCGTGGTCTCCTCTGGGCACCACAGGTATACAGATGGCACCAGTGTTTTGGCATGCTTACCTCTTCCCTTTCCCCATTCCGCATGTGTCCTATGTTTTTGTTGTTGTTGTTGTTGTTGTTGTTTTGAGACAAAGTCTCACTCTGTCACCCAGGCTGAAGTGCAGTGGCGTGAACTCAGCTCACTGCAACCTCTGCCTCCCGGGTTCAAGCGACTCTTGTGTCTCAGCCTCCCGAGTAGCTAGGATTACATGTGTCAGCCACCACGCCTGGCTAATTTTTGTATTTTTAGTAGAAATGGGGTTTCACCATGTTGGCCAGGCTGGTCTCAAACTCCTGACCTCAGGTGATCCGCCTGCCTCTGCCTCCCAAAGTGCTGGGATTACAGGCGTGAGCCACCTTTCCCAGCCATCCTGTCCTTTTCAGTGGCCCTTCCAGCTGCCACCTGTCCCATTGCCAGAGTGGGTCCAGAGTTCCTTCTCCTTTGAAATGCAGATGCTCACCTTGTCTATTAGAAGTTGAGGTACCATTTCCTCAATAGCTCCCAGGCCGACCCCTTGCCCTCCACGTGCCAGTTTTCATTCCTACAGCTCTGTTCTCAGTACCTTGCAAGTACCAAGCACACGGCAGACAGGGTAAAGGCCGGGTGTCTGCAGCAGGTGTCTGCTGTGAGGGCGCGCTGCAGCCTGTTTGCTGAAGACAAAAGCGATTAGGGTCTCCTGGTACCTGAGCCCTTTGCAGCTCAGCCCCCGGCTTGCTGCCGATTCCAGGTCTGCTGCCCCTGTATTCCTGGTCCTGTCCAGCTGAGGAAGCAGTGCCTGTGAACATGATACATGTTAGCAGAATTACTGAAATACAATGAGCCATGTCTCGGGGAAGGGTCTTGCAAGATTAAAGCATTTTAAAATTTCCTCTAGTTAACCAATAAGAAAGCAGTTACTGGCGAGAACAACTTCACAGACACCATGAGGCACATGTTGTCGTCCCGGCTGAGCATGCCCGACTGCCCCAACTGCAACTACAGGAGAAGGTAAGCCTGGGTTGTGGTGTCGGCACGACTGGCCCATGAGACCTTCGCTGGGCTGAGCGGAGGCCCAGAACCGACCCTTAGAGAGCATGGTCTAGTCTTGTGCATTGGCTGGCTTGGTAACTGTCCTTAATTCCTGATCAGATGTGCTTGCGATGACTGCAGTCTCTCACACATCCTCACTTGTGGTATCATGGACACCCCCGTCACTGATGACATCCACATTCACCAGCTCCCACTTCAAGTGGATCCTGCTCCCGACTATCTTGCTGAGAGGAGCCCGCCCAGTGTGTCATCTGCAAGCTCGGGGTCCGGCTCCAGCTCTCCCATCACAATTCAGCAGCACCCCAGGCTCATCCTCACAGACAGTGGCTCGGCACCGACTTTGTAAGTTGTGACCTTGTAATAAAGTTTTAGAAATTTAAGTCACCCCAGTAATGAGAAACACATACAGTAATGTTCACAGAAGTATGAACATCATTATTGTGCTTTTCATGACAAGGGACCCTGAGGTTTTTAATGCAGCTTTTAAAACATGAAATCAGTAAACCCAAACTTATAACACTGTTTATCTGAAAAAAAAAAAAAAAAGGTAAATTAATAAAGGCCAGTAAAGAAAAAACATGTTGGTATGCAGAGAAGAAGTGTCTCTAATTCCGGCCTCACATCTCCTCATTCTCCTAAAGGGTGACCAGTCCGCCGTCCGTCCTGTCTCACTGTCAGCCCAGCACTCATGCTTGTGTCGTGTCTTGCTAAGAACTCAGGTGACCGCTTTAGCAAGTAGTTGAAGGTTTCTGTTTTTCATATTCCCGCATGATTAGAAGTACATTGTATTAGCAAGGTGGCTGTGCAGCTGTCACCAGTTCACATTGTAGTTGGCTGGTCCCAGATTTCTTCAGAGTTGTGACCCCTGTCATTTGGGGAGGCTTCACGTGCTAATTTCCAAAAGGGTTGTACGTGAACGTATGTAGTTGCTAAAGTCAGCTTAGGTTTAGTTTACATGTATCGTAGAGCACACAGGCATCATGTTCCTTGTGGAGGTATGCAGTGGGAGAGATTGTTGTTCCTGACCTTGGCTGTGCAGCATTTCCGGGATTTCTCTGACCAACTGACTTGTGTTCATTCCGTCTGTCTGGATTTCTCATGGTGACTGACGTTTTCCTTCAGTCTTTCCATTTTCAATTTGGGCTTGTTCTCACACAAAATAATTCTGAAAAGACTGGTCTAAACTCACTGACTCTCTTCATACAAAGATTGCAGGCTGCTGTTTATTGCCTTAGAGACACTGTGTACTCTCCAGGGCACAAGAAAGAGTTGACATTTTTGCAGCTGGCTGTTATCCAGCTTCTTACTGAAACATAAAAATTAAACATATATGCCTAATGAAAATTTAATATGGAGAATTTCATCCCTGTTCATTTGTCACAGCTGCTGATGTCGGTTATGGTCTCTTGTGCCACGTGTGGTAGTGGAAGAAATTGGCTGTGGGAGCCTTTCTCCTTGGGCCAGAGCTGCCCATCACCAGTTATGGGGAGCCTAGGTTCTCGGGGCATCTGGGCCTTCAGCAGCTTGTGATCAATGTCTTCCAAATGTAAACTATGATTTGAAAATCTCCAGTGTTATCTTTTCATTTGTATTGTCTCTTTCTTGGCACGTTTTCTAAGTTGGTTAAAAAGAATAATGTGATTGTAGTCAGTGTACCACACAGTACTTCCTGGATCTTATGGGTTGGATCTTTATGGAGCTAGGGCTGGTGAAGCCTCCTGCCATCACATGGAGCAAATGGCTGAGTTACTTCCCTAGAACCTCAGTTTTCTCATCTGTAAGTCGTGCCGATGGTCATCCTCAGGAGTGTGTGTGAGCATTGGCCCAGGCAGCGTCCCAGGTGCAGTGGGCCCGCAGGAAGCCCTAGGACTCTGCACCTTGTGGGCGCTGTTTGTACTTCCCTCTGGTGAGCTCCAGACTCGAGCACGTTACTTGTAATGTGTTGAAAAGACACCTGAATTTGGTAGTCCTGGACACTCTTCACTCATTCTAGGAAGTGAGATCACGACGAGTTCCTAGGGTTTTGCCTTCTGGAGGTTGCTGTGTGCCCAGGCTGAAGATGGACTCAGTGCATGTTTTTGTGGACGTTGGAGCATCTGTTTGCACTGAGCTTGAGTGTGCCAGCTCTTTTAATGCACCAGAAGGTTATACATCTTAAGTGGTCTCTGTAGCCCAAAGCCTTGAAATCTGTTTAAAATTAATTTCAGGCCGGGTGCAGTGGCTCACGCCTGTAATCCCAGCACTTTGGGAGGCCGAGGCGGGCGGATCACGAGGTCAGGGGATCGAGACCATCCTGGCTAACACGGTGAAACCCCATCTCTACTAAAAATACAAAAAATCAGCCGGGTGTGGTAGCAGGCGCCTATAGTCCCAGCTACTTGGGAGGCTGAGGCAGGGGAATGGTGTGAACCTGGGGAGCGGAGCTTGCAGTGAGCCAAGATTGTGCCACTGCACTCCAGCCTGGGAGACAGAGCAAGACTGTGCCTCAAAAAAATAAAATAATAAAATAAAATTAATTTCAGTAAATTTTTCACTTGCCTGTTGCTTAGATGTCTTGCTAAAGCTGATGTTTAATTATGATCATGAGTGACCAGGCCATGACTGGCCTTAAAGCAAAAAAAATTAGTCTTCTGTTACATAAGTGCCTTTAAAGTTTTGTTCAACTGACTATTTCTGAAAATTTCAGCCCTAAGTTGAAAAAGCAAACACTAAACAGCTAAGGTTAAAAAAGCAAACACTAAACACCTAAGGTTGCCATCTGTACCCCTTTAATTTTGATCACAAATTGTGTTGTCTTGGGAGTAGCAGAGAGACTAGTTTTATACCAGCACTCTTCAGGTCAAATGGAAACGTTACGTCAATCAGTCTGGTTAAATTTTTGTAGTTTCTTTAATATTTCTACTGTTGGAGGTTTTTTTGTTCGTTTTTTGTCTTTTACTCTTCCAAATGGCACAAATGTTAATCTTCCAAGCATTTTTCTCTTGTTCAGGTTACTAAGAAATGTTAGTGGTATGAATGACACTTAACTAATACTCTTTGTAAATGAAAGCAGTGATCTGTCCAGGAAATATCTGTGCCTAGTGGCTGGTTTACTCATTGTCCTTCACAATTGAATGACCTCACAGTGACCATCTCTGCTTGTGTCAGTTGTAGTGATGATGAAGATGTTGCACCATTGTCAGCCAAATTTGCTGATATTTATCCATTGAGTAATTATGATGATACCGAGGTGGTGGCCAACATGAATGGAATCCACAGCGAATTGAATGGTGGCGGGGAAAACATGGCCCTGAAGGATGAGGTATGGCTTCTTCGTAGCAACAATAAATGACATAAAATGATGGTCTGACATTTTAATTTTTTATATTACTGTTTTGAAAAGTGCAAATTACAGAAGATTGTCTTTAAAGTCTCCTCAGATAAGCAGTACCAGCAGTAGTTCTTCAGAAGCTGATGATGAAGAAGCAGAGGGCGAGAGTAGTGGGGAGCCCCCAGGGGCCCTGAAGGAAGATGGAGTGCTGGGAAGCAGGAGCCCCAGGACAGAGGAGAGCAAAGCAGAGAGTCCACCCCCATCCTACCCAACACAGCAGGTAGCACTTTGCTTTCTGTTTTGCCAAGGATCTCTTTTTCTGTGTATATTTTCTCTAAACATGAGCAATACTGAATACAAAATTATTTTGTTTCCCATAATTTCTGAAGGTTAGAACTGAAGAGAGTCAAGGCATACTTACAATCTCCATTTGAATCTTGTTTTTCTTGCTCGAATATCAATCTTGATTTCGCAACACCCCATAGCAGCTCTGTGGAGGCCTTTTTTGTCTGTATAGAAGCAAAGAGAGGAGTTAAAAAAAGAAATAGTGGAATATTAAAATTTCAGGAAGGGTTCGTTTTTCCTGTTCATTATCTGTTTTTCTGTTAGCCAAAGGCGAGGGTACCTTATTAGCCCTTTTTCTCAGAATTTCTTTTTTTTTTTTTCTTTTTTGAGACGGAGTCTCACTCTGTCGCCCAGGCTGGAGTGCAGTGGCACAATCTCAGCTCACTGCAAGCTCCGCCTCCCGGGTTCACGCCATTCTCCTGCCTCAGCTTCTCCGAGTAGCTGGGACTACAGGCGCCGGCCACAACGCCCGGCTAATTTTTTGTATTTTTAGTAGGGACGGGGTTTCACCGTGGTCTCGATCTCCTGACCTCGTGATCCACCCGCCTCGGCCTCCCAAAATGCTGGGATTACAAGCGTGAGCCACCGCGCCCAGCCTCAGAATTTCATAAATAGATGCTTCAACAGTTTTTGGCCAGGCACAGTGGCTCACGCCTGTAATCCCAGCACTTTGGGAGGCCAAGGTCGGTGGATCACTTGAGGCCAGGAATCCAAGACCAGCCTGGCCAACGTGGCAAAACTCCGTCTCTACTGAAAATACAAAAATTAGCTAGGCATGGTGGTGGGCACCTATAATCCCAGCTGCTTGGGAGGCTGAGGCACAAGAATTGCTTGAACCTGGGAGGCAGAGGTTGCAGTGAGCCAAGATTGCGCCACTGCACTTCAGCCTGGGCGACAAAGCAAGACTCTGCTTAAAAAAATAATAATAGTACAATAATAATAATAATCAGTTTTTAAATGAAAGAGAGAACAAATGAAGGTCAAAGTGCTTGGCTGATTTATTTTATTAGGTAATGTAAATGTAACACTCAGATGGTAAAGGTGATGTTGAAAGGTCTATCTGGGAAGTCTGACCACATCTTCTTACATATGTTTTTGATGTCTTATCCAAGAAAACTTTGTGTAACACAAAATTGTTTTCTTTTAGATTTATAATTTTAGTTCTTAGATTCTATTTGACTCAGCATTTACTTATTGTGAGGTGAGGGTATAAATTCACCTTTTCTGCATATGTAGATATCCAATTGTTTCAGTATGGTTTGTCAGAAGTATCCTATTGAATTGCCTTGGCCATTTATTGAAAATTTATTGAAAATCAATGGACTATAAATGTAAGAGTTTATATTTGGACATTCCATTCTATTCATTTGATCTCTGTGTCTGTCCTTACACCCATAGTGCATTTGACAATTGCTTTATGGTAAGTTTAGGAAAATGGGATAGGGTCTTCCCTCCAGCTTGGTATCTTGGTATCTCTCTCTCCCTCTCCCTCTCCCTCTCCGTCTCCGTCTCCCTCTCCCTCTCCCTTCTCTCTCCCTCTCCCTCTCCCTCTCCCTCTCCCTCTCCGTCTCCCTCTCCGTCTCCCTCTCCCTCTCCCTCTGCCTCTCCCCCTCTCTCTCCCTCTCTCTCCCTCTCCCTCTCTCTCCCTCTCTCCCTCTCTCCCTCTCTCCCTCTCTCCCTCTCTCCCTCTCTCCCTCTCTCCCTCTCTCCCTCTCTCCCTCTCCCTCTCCCTCTCTCTCTCCCTCTCCCTGTCCATCTCCCTCTCCCTCCTCTCCTCTCTCTCTTCTTTGTTTTTTTTTTTTTTTTTTTTTTTGAGACAGAGTCTCCCTCTGTCACCCAGGCTGGAGTGCAGTGGCGCGATCTCGCCTCACTGCAACCTCTGCCTCCTGGGTTCAGGCAATTCTTCTGCCTCAGCCTCCCGAGTAGCTGGGACTACAGGTGCACACCACCACACCCGGCTAATTTTTTGTATTTTTAGTAGAGACGGGGTTTCACCATATTGGCCAGGCTGGTCTCGAACTCCTGACCTTGTGATCCGCCCGTGTTGGCCTCCCAAAGTGCTGGGATTACAGGCGTGAGCCACTGCACCCGGCTGGTATACCTTTTTCAAAATCGTTTATATGCTGCTCAAAGTTCTTTGCATTCCCATATAAATTTTAGGATCTACTTGTCAATTTCTGCAAAACGCCTCCTTGGATCTTGAGGGATTGCATCGAATTCTTGAATATATATTTAGAATTCTCCAGTGAAATCCTCTGGATGTGGTTGTGTGGTCTTTTATTTGTGGGATGATATAGATCAGGTTAGGGAGAATGCAGTCCTGACAAAATTGAGTCTTTTAATCTATGAATATGCTTTATCTTTCCATTTATTTAAGTCATCTTTAATTTTTCTCAGCAGTTCTAAAAAAATTCCAGTCTTATGTGTTTTCATTACAGTAAAAGGTATTTTCTAATTTTGATTTCCAATTGATCATTGGTAATACATAGAAATACAATTGATTTTTTTATATTGGTCTTGTGTTCTGCAGCTTTACTAAATTTGTTTATTCTAATAGGGTTGGGTTTTTTTTGTTGTTGTTTTGGTAGATTACTTTGGATTTTCTACATACAAGATCATGTTGTCTGCAAATAAAGTTTTAGTTCTTCCTTTCCAATCTGGATGCAATGCTTTTAATCTTCCCTTCCCTTTCCCTTCTCTTTTCTTTCTTTTCTTTCCTTCCTTCCTTTTCTTCCTTTCTTCTTTTTAAGAAACAGTCTCACTCTGTCACCCAGGCTGGAGTGCACTGCTGCAATCATGGCTCACTGCAGCCTCAAACAGCTGGGCTCAAGCAGTCTTGCTGCCTCAGCCTCCCAAGTAGCTAGGACTACAGGTGTATTACAACTACGGGCATGCGCCAACCATGCCCAGCTTTAAAAAAAAACTTTTTGTAGAGATAGGGTCTCACTATGTTGCCCAGGCTGGTCTTGAACTTCTGGCCTCAAGCGATCCTCCCATCTCAGCCTCCCAAAGTTTTAGGATTATAGGTGTGAGGCACCACACCCAGTCTAGATGCTTTTAATTTCTTTCTTTTTTTTTTTTTTTTAAAGACGGAGTCTCGCTGTGTTGCCCAGGCTGGAGTGCAGTGGCGCTATCTCGGCTTACTCCAAGCTCTGCCTCCCAGGTTCATGCCATTCTCCTGACTCAGCCTCCCAAGTGCTTTTAATTTCTTACTCTTGCCTTATTGAGCTAGCTGGAAATTCAGTACAGAATAGAATTGTTGGAAACAGATATCTTTGCCTTGTTTCCAGTCTTAGGGGGAAAGCATTTAATCTTTGACCACTCTTTAAATGTGATATCAGGTGCAGGTTTTTCATAGATGCCCTTTATTGGGTTAAGGAAATTCTATTCTACTCCTAATTTATTGAGTTTTTTCATTATTTGAATATTGAATTGTATTGAATATTGAATTGTTCGGTTTTTCAAATGTCTTTTCTGCATGTGTTGCGATCTTGTGGTTTTCGTTTTTTATTTTGTTACTGTGGTGTGTCACATCAGTTGATTTAAGGATATTAAATCAACCTGTGTTCCTTGGATAACTCCCACTTGGAGGTGGTATATAATCCTTTTCATATGTTCCTGAGTTGGTTTGCTAATATTTTGTTAGGATTTTTGCATCTGTGTTAATATTAATAAAATATATTGGTCTGTAGTTTCCTATCTTTGTGATGTCTTTGTCTGACTTTGGTATCAGAGTAATACTGGCTTCATAGGATGAGTTAAGAAATGTTTTTTTCACTTATGTTTTCTGAAGGAGTTTGTTTAAGATTGAGATTTATTAAATATTTGATAGAATTCACCAGCAAAATCCTGTAGGCCTGGTCTCTTTTTGTGGGAAGATCTGTAATTACTAATTCAAGTTTCATTTGCTTGTAATAGGTCTTTTCAAATTTCCTATTTCTTATTGAGTGAATTTCAGTAATTTTTATCTTTGTAGGAATTTACTCATTTCAGTTGTCTAATGTGTTGGCATAAAGTTATTCTATACTGTTATAATCCTTTTTAATTCTGTAGTGCCTGCAGTGATGCTTATTCTTGATTTGGGTAATTTTATCTTCCTTTTAATGGCATCAGTCACTTGGGCTAAAGATTTGTCAATTTCTCTGTTTTCTTTTCTGTGTCATTGGTTTCCATTCTGAAATTCATTATTTCTTTCTGTGTTCTTTGGGTTTCGCTTGCTCTTCCTTTTCTAGTTTGTTGAAACAAAAGCTTAGATTACTGATTTTAGAGCTTCCAAATTTATTGAGACTTGTTTATGGCCTAACATATAGTTTATCTAGATCGTGTTCTATGTGTACTTGAAGATAATTTGTATTTTGCTCTTGTTGGGTGGAGTGTTCAATAAATGAAAGTTTGATCAAGTTGGTTGCTGACATTGTTCAAGTCTTCTATATTGTCTTGGTCTATTCAGGCTACCATATAAGGACAGTAATCCCATTCCTGAGGAGTAGAGCCTTCCAAAGTCCTTATCGCCTAATGCCATCGCTTTGGAGGTTAGGCTATCAACATAAGAATTTTGGAGGGGCACAGATACTCAGATCATAGTATATATTCTTACTGATTATCTGTCTGGTGGTTTTATCGGTTACTGAGAGAGGCATATTGAAGCCTTCAAGTTTAACTGTTGGATTATTTCCTTCTCCTTTCAATTCTTCGTTTTGGTTCATGCATTTGGGGGTGATGTTATTGAATTATTGTTATAGCTCCCCTGATATATTGCCCCTTTTATCATTATGAAATGTTTGTCCACTGGTGTTTCTTAAAGTCCATTTTATTTGTTAATATAGCCACTCCACCTTCTTGGGTTACTGTGTACATGTTGTATTTTTTCATCCTTTTACTTTCAGTTTCTTTGTGTCTTTGAATCTAAAATTTGTTTAACATCTTTTAGTTGGGCCTTGCATTTTTATCCTGTATATGTCAGTATCTGCCTTTTTAAATATTAAACAAAAATTTTAGTGTACTATTTTAATTCTTCTGTTGATTCTTTTTTTAATGTTCTTAGTGGCTGCTGTAGGGTTACAGTATGTATCTCTTGTGAATGTCGGTATAAAAAATAAAACAAAAAAACAAAAATTACAATACGTATCTCTTTTTTTCTTAGAGACAGGGTCTTGCTCTGTTACACAGGCTGGAGTGGGGTGGCATCATCATAGCTCACTGCAGCCTCAAACTCCTGGTCTCAAGCAGTCTTCCTGCCTCAGCCTCCTTAGTAAGCTGGGACTATAGGCGTGTGCTGCCATGCCCGGCTAATTTTTTTAATTTTAGTAGAGACAAGATCTCCCTGTGTTGCCCAAGCTTGTCTCAAACTCCTGGCCTCCAGTGATTCTCCCGCCAGGAAATCCCAAAGTGCTAAGATTACACTTAACCAGTGTACCCAGCCACAATATGCATCTTTTTTTTTTTTTTTTTTTGATGCAGAGTCTCGCTCTGTCACCCAGGCTGGAGTGCAGTGGCGCAATATTGGCTCACTGCAACCTCTGCTTCCCAGGTTCAAGCGATTCTCCTGTCTCAGCTTCCCAAGTAGCTGGGATTACAGATGTGCACCACCACGCCCATCTAATTTTTGTATTTTTGGTAGAGATGGTGTTTTGCCACGTTGGCCAGGCTGGTCTCGAACTGGCCTCAAGTGATCCGCCTACCTCAGCCTCCCAAAGTGCTGGGATTACAGATGTGAGCCACCGCGCCCGCCCACAATATGCATCTTAATGTATCACAGTCTCCTCCAGATAACTACTGACTTAATTCCATTAAAATATACAAACTTCGCTCCGCAATAGCTCCATCTCCATCTTTCTCCTTTGTACTATTATTGTCCTATATATAATTAGGTCTGTATATGTTACAAACCAATACTATGTTTTAATTACTGCTTTATACAGTTTTATAATTTCTAGAGCAAATAAAAGAGAAAAATACATTTTACAGTGCCTGCCTGCCTGCCTTCCTTCCTTTCTTTCTTTTCCTTTTCCTCTTTCTCTCTCTCTCTCTCTTTCTCTTTCTCTTTTCCTTTCCTTTTCCTTTTTCTTTTTTTGAGACAGAGTCACACTCTGTTGCCCAGGCTAGAGTGCAGTGGCACGATTTTGGCTTACTTCAGCCTCCACCTCCCAGCTTCAAGCAGTTCTCCTGCCTCAGCCACCTGAGTAGCTGGGATCACAGGCAAGCACCATGGCACCCGGCTAATTTTTGTATTTTTGGTGGAGATGGCATTTCACCATGTTGGCCAGGCTGGTCTCAAACTCCTGACTTCAGGTGACCTACCCGCCTTGGCCTACCAAAGTGCTGGGATTACAGGCATGAGCTACCACGCCTGGCCTGTATTTATACAGTGTTTTCTATTTGCTAGCTGGCTAGTCATTTCTGGCATTCTTCATTTTAAATTCTGCCGAATTTAAGTTGCCATCTTGTTTTTACCTTCCTTTAATATGTCTTACAGGACCAGTTTGCTAGCAGTTAAATTCTCTTTTTGTGTAAATGTCTTTATTTTGCCTTCATTTTAAAAAATAGACCGGGCACGGGGGTGTCTCACGCCCAGCATTTTGGGAGGCAGAGGCGGGCAGATCACCTGAGGTCAAGAGTTCAAGACCAGCCTGGCCAACGTGGTGAAACACCATCTCTTCTAAAAATACAAAAATTATCCGGGCATGCTAACATGTGCCTGTAATCCCAGCTACTTGGGAGGCTGAGGCATGAGAATTGCTTGAACCTGGGAGGCAGAGGTTGCAGTGAGACAAGATCGCGCCACTGCACTCCAGCCTGGGCGAGAAGTGAGACTCCGTCTCAAAAATAAATAAATAAATAAAAAATAGAGTGGTTGTTTTTAGGAATAGCTTTAGATTCACGGCAAAGTTGAGTGAAAGGTACAACAGAGATATCCTATACCCAGTGTCCCTACACACAGCCTTCCCCACTATCAAATTCTACACCAGAGTGTTACTTTTGTTACAGTCATCAGGTGTCAGACTGTTAGAACAGTCAATTCTGCTGGCAGCCTGGCTTTCTCAAGAAGGTGTTTTAGTAGGGTCTGGGGTCATCCTAGAGACTTGGCCTTTGGCTGCAGGAAGCCTTAGGTGGTCATCGTGTACCAGAGTTCTGCAGCTCTCAGTATCTCTTTGTTTTTATCCATCTTAAGGTTCACTGAGCTTCTTGGATCTGTAGACCAATGTTTCTCATCACATTTGGGAAGTGGAATGTCCAGGTGTTATTTGGATGCTCTTCCCCCTTTCCTCTGGGACTTGGTTCTGCACATGCTGGAGTGCTCGCTGCTCTCCCACAGGCCTCTGAGCATCTGCATACTTTCCCCTCATCTCTCTGACCCTAGATCAGTTCCGTTGCTCTTCTTCAAGTTCACGGATGATTTTTCTGCCATTTTAAGTTTGCTTTTGAGCCACTTTAGTGAAATTTTGGTTTAGCTATTGTACTCTTCACCTATAGAATTTATATTTTACTGTTTATTTCCCTTTTTTTATAGAAATTCCCTATATGTTGAATCTTTATTTTCATATTTTCCTTTAATTCTCTGAACATGTTGTAACAGCTGCTTTGCCATCTTTGTGTGCTAATTTAGTATCTGAACTCACTCCTGTTAACCGTTTGACTATTTATTTCCTGCATGTGGGTCACACTTTTTTTTTTCCAGACAAGGTCTTGCTCTGCCACCCAGGCTGAAGTGCAGGGGCATGATTACAGCTCACTGGAGCCTTGAGCCTCTACCTCCTGGGCTCAAACAATCCTCCTACCTCAGCCCCCCAAGTAGCTGGGACTACAGGCACACACCACCGTGCCTGGATAGTTTTTGTACTTTTTGTAGAGATAGGGTTTTGCCGTGTTGCCCAGACTAGTCTTGAACTCTTGGGCTCAAGTGATCTGCCCACCTCTGCCTCCCAAAGTGTTGGGATTACAGGCGTGAGCCACTGCGCCCAGCCTAGGTCATACTTTTCTTTAATCTTTGCTTGTCTCATAATTTTTTGTTGAAAACTGGACATTTTAAATAGTGTAATAATTTTGCATTATCATTTTTTCCTTTGAGGGTCCTTTGTTGTCTTTTGTTTTTGTTATTTCCTGGGCTTCAGTTGCAGGATCTGTATCTCCCACATTATGTGGCTGTGGGTGTCTCAGCTCACGTCTTCTCTTCTGCTTTTTAGTTTGGCTTCTAGAGGTCTGCCCTTTGTCCACCTGGCTGATTGGCCAGCTGATGATTTGGGCGGAGGTTGCCCATGCACCTTGAATCCACGGGGGCTCCACTGTTGGCTGTGGGGTGAATGCACTCAGCACTCAGCCAGTTCTCAAGTCAGCTGTGTTGGCACCTTCCTCCAGCCCCTGAGGTGTCCTCAGTGCATGCACTGTGCTCTCCTGGTCAGCTAGCGAGTTGTGGACAGCTTAAGAAGCCCTTCCATGGTGCTCTCGTTTCCAGGGTTCTCCCTATTAGATTTCTGTCTCCTCTGCCACTCACCCGAGCTGGGACCTCAGTCTCACAGGAACAGAGCTGCAGGCTTCCCTATTCATTCCCTTCTGAGTTCACTGCTTTTACTGCTTCACCGTCTGCCTGACCAGGCTGCTGTTTTTGGCAGCAGGGTTGGTTTGCACTGACATCCCTGCAGTCATAGAACTCCTGTGCCCACTGCCGACTGAGTCAGGGGTGGAGTACAGGTGCAGGAAATGGAAAGTGTCCCAGACAAGAAAGCCAGACTTGCTGTTCTTCCTTAAAGTTCTAGCTGATTTGCATGAATAAATGTGTCTCAGTATTTTCCTTGGGCTGATTTCCAGAGCCTCAGAATGGTCGCCTTTGACAATTGTGTTCAGTTTTACATTTGCCCTGAGGGAAAGGAGCCACTGACCTCTTCACTCCACCGTAACCAGAAGTCACATCTCTGCTTTGTTTTGGAGAATCTGTGTGTGACCATTTAGAAGCAGTGTGAGCCCAGTGGAGCACAGCCATCCCCTCTGTACTGTGTCGTCTTCACCAGTTCCCTTGTCCCTGCTCACATGTGGGAAGTGAAATTTTCTGCGTAGGCATAGGATGCAGAACCAGTGGCTCTACCTGAGTCTGTCTGTGGAATGAGGTACACCTTTCCTCTCTGTGCAGCTTCTTCAGTCCCAGTCTCTTGGGGTCCCTCGTTTTCCTTGCATGGAAGGCCCTTGTCAACTCAGGGTGTCAGGAAAAGCCCGCTTACCTTTGTATTTGCTTTGTAACTACTTGGCAGAATGTGACTGACTTTAATTCATACCATTTATTGTTTCACTAAATAGGTATTTTTTTTTTCTTTCCTCTTAGGCTGAACAAGCTCCAAACACTTGTGAATGTCATGTTTGTAAGCAAGAAGCTTCTGGACTGACACCATCTGCAATGACAGCCGGAGCCCTTCCTCCTGGCCATCAGTTCCTGAGCCCAGAGAAGCCCACACACCCTGCACTGCACCTTTACCCTCACATCCATGGACATGTGCCTTTGCACACTGTTCCACACCTGCCACGCCCTCTCATCCACCCCACCTTGTATGCAGCGCCCCCCTTCACACACAGTAAGGTAAGTCGGGGCAAAAAGGGTCTGAAAGCCCACTCTTCACTGAGATCCTGCAGGAGTACATAGTCAAACAAACAAATCTGTGAATTAGCAACTTGCATAGGATAGCATCTGCTCTCGATAGGAAGGTCTGCAAGTGTTTCCTTTCACCATAATCTCTTAAGCACTGTAATTTTGAACCTTTACAGTTGTAACAATCATTAAAAACAACTGTGAAGGTCATAGTTCTTTTATTCAGAATTAAATAGAACAGAAGGATTTTTCAGGTGATATTTCTAACAGGTTAAACCTAGGGAATATTTCCACAGAAGACCAGTCATCTACTTGTGATCTTCCAGGGCTTGCTCTTTTTCTTAATGTGATAGGTAAAATAATGTGAATATAACGTGAGTCCTCTAACACTGGCTGGACTCTACAGGGTCTAAAATGACTATGCTGCTTTTGCATTTAGAAACACACAAGCCTAAATAAAGGAGGAGCCCTAAATGTGATGCCACAGAAAATTATAGCGCCCTGCAGGTGATGGAGCCCTGGGGAGGGGAGGATACAGACAGGAGAAGCTGCCAGAAACCCAGTGTGAAGAGCCCATTCAGGAAGTGGAGTGAGGATCTAGAAATAAGTTGATTTTTATGCATTTCGTCCCAGAGAACCTCATGTGTATACTTAGTATCTTAGACTTTACAGTGAAATCTTAGGGTGGTTTCTTTCTTTGGACCTTAGATAGCTTTGCCTCTCTAGTTATTTTGAGCTTACCTTTACCAGAATGACTCACCATAATTCTAATTGTTTCCTTTTTTTCTTTATACCAGTTATTCTTGTCCAAAGGTACCTCTAATCAGTCAAAAATACAATTTATTTCAAACCCTAATTTATTATTTAAAACAATGATTTTGAGCTGGAACAGGAAGGGAGGAGGACATGACATGGAATGATTTTTTCCAGACCACAGTTTTTCCAAACATATGTGTGTTTTCTCCCCTCTAGGGGTCACTGTGAAGTGAGGTACACGTAGCCCGTAAGCGAGGTTTGTTGTCTCTTTGCTAGGGAGAGGCGTAGGTGGAAGATTAACAGACACAGGTTTAGAATAGATGTCGTAAGTTTACCACATCTATTATAATTACTTGGCACGACCATCCAAATTCATGCTTAAATTTTCTTCGATTGAATATTGCTCAGTTTGAACTTTTATTAATGATGTCTTAATAATAGAATGCTTTTTAATAGCATTTTTCAGATATGTAGTCAGAATCAGGCTATCTTCATGGTCCGCCTTGTTTGTAGCCTGATTTTCTCTGGATGTATGTGTAAAGTTAGGAAGTTTTTCACTCCTTGCTGTTGCCTACCTAGTTCCAAGAAAAGATAATATTCTGTTATATGTTTTTGCTGGTGGAAGCTGTTCAAGAATTAGTTCCTAAAAATACTCAAGTAAAATAGTAAAATTGATTATTACTAAAGACTGTGGGGCCCCTTTGGCTAAAAATTGATTGTTTTCCCGGGCTTTTGGCCTTTTCTTAGGAAATTAGAGATCTATGTTTGGGTAAAAGAAGAAAAACATGTTTTAGGAGCATCATTTGTATCTAACATCTGTTCTTTTGATACCTGTTAAACTTTAATCATATAGAAAGATTTGAATAGAAAAGCAAATATGGATAGAAAAGCAAATATGGAGTCAAGCCATATGCGGTAGAGGGCATATAGAAACTTAGAAATTTATAACTAAATGTTATTTCTACCACTTTAGCAAACTGAAGACTATTCACTGATTCATTTAAAATATGTTATGTGGTGGCCATTGTTATGTGGAAACATAAGATACAGTTATCAAAATACTTCATTTGCATCTGGTATGAAAATGTTTGTTTCTGTAAACAAACTTGAATTGTCACTTACCAGGTCTTACAATATTAGTTTGTGTTATTTGACTTAGTTTGGCTTAGTTGGATGCTGTGACCACATCTGTGCCTAAATGCATAATGCGTTAGCAGCCCTGAAGGGGTCTCCTGGTCCACCAGTGAGTTGTGGACAGCTTAAGAAGCAAATGAACTATATCAGAATAGCACAAATTTCAGTGACATAGGAGTAAGTTTCTTAGAGATAATCAACAGGAGGATTGTTGGGCAAGAAGTTGTGAATGTAGGGAGCAGAAGGTGGGTGCTGAATGTGGAGGGGCCTTGTGTACTGTGTCTGCCATCACTTTTGCACTGTTGGGGCCTTGGGGAGTTCCTGCTGTGCCGGGGTCACAGTTTTTGCCTTTTAAGACATTATGTCATTGTAGTTGTAATTCTTACAATTCATACTTTAGGCGTTGTGGGTAAATATTTAGTACCTAAAATGTTTTAGCATGAGTACTATGAAAAATTTATTTTCTGGCCAGTTGTGGTAGCTCACGCCTGTAAATCCCAGCGCTTTGGGAGGCCGAGGTGAGAGGATTGCTTGAGCCTGGGAGCTCAAGACCAGAGCAACATAGTAAAACCCTGTCTCTACAAAAAAAAAAAAAAAATTCTTGAAATTAAAAAGACTTGAAGACTAATTTCTATTTTCAAGTGTCTTCATACCAGTGACATACTGAATTTATATGTTGAGTATAAGTTATTTGTAAGTTCAAAGTAATTGCTGAGAAAAATACAGTAATGAAATACTACATAAAATAAAAACTGTAAGTGCCAGAGAATTTAATTTCCAAATATTTGGGGATCTCCCAACTGTCTTTTCGTTACTGATTTCTACTTTAATTCCATTGTGATCTAAAAGCATACAGTGTATAATCTCTGTTTTTTTGAGTTTATTAAGGTATGTTTTATGGCCCAGAATATGGTCTGTCTTGGTGAATGTTCCATGTGAGCTTCAGAGGAATATGTGTTCTGCCGTTGTTCAGTGAAGCGGTCTTCAGATGCTCATTATGTCCAATTAATTGATGGTGCTCTTGAGTTCTGTCAGTGAGCAACTATGTTCTGACTGATTCTCTGCCTGCTGGATCTGTTCATTTCTGATTGAGGGCTCTTGAAGACTTCCATTGTAATAATGGATTCATCGGTTTCTCCTTGCACAGTTCTATCAGCTTTTACCCTACAAAGTTTGATGCTCTGTTATTAGCAGCACACACATTGAGAACTGTTACGTCATCTTGGAGAATTGACCCTTTATCATTATGTAATGCTCCCCGTTACCACTGGTAACTTCCCTTGCTCTGAAGTCTGCTCTGCCTGAAATTAATATAGCTCCTCCAGCTTTCTTTTGGTTAGTGTTAGCATGGTATATCTTCCTTCATTGCTTTACTTTTTGAAAAGATTTATTATAGTAAAATATGCATAACATAAAATTTACAATCTTAACTATTTTTAAGTGTAGAATTCAGTGGTATTAAATACATTGATAATGTTGTGCAGCCATCATACGTCTCCATAACTCTCTTCATCTTGTAAAACTGGAGGTTTTTACCTGTTAAACAATAACTCCACTTTCTCCCAGCCGTGGGCATCCATCATTCTACTTTGTCTTTATGATTGTGACTAAGTACCTCATGTACATGGAATTGTACAGTATTTCTCTTTTTGTGACTGGCTTATTTCACTTAGCATAATGTCCTCAGCGTTTATTCATGTTGTCGCATATTGCAGAATCTCCTTCCTTTTTAAGGCTAAATAATACTCATCATACGGCTGTACCCTATTTTGTGTCTCCATCAGTGAACACATGAGTAGTTTCCATACATTAGCTACTATGAACAGTGCTGCTGTAAACATGAGTGTACAAATATTTCAGGACCCTGCTTTCACTTGTTTGGGGTGTGTACCCAGAAGTGGAATTGCTAGATCATATGGTAATTGTATTTGTAATTTTTGGAAGAACTGCCACTGTTTCCTGCAGTGGCTGCACCATTTTACATTCCCACCAACAGTGCACAAGGGTTTCAGTTTCTCCACATCCTCATTAACACTTGTTATTTTCTGTTCTGCGTTTTTAGTAGTAATCATCCTCAAGGATGTAAGGTGGTATCACATTGTAGGGCTTTTTTTCTTGTGTCAGTGGCCGTCGACACGTTGTAGTTTTGATTTGCATTTCCTTAGTGTTTAGGGATGTTGGGCGTCTTTTCATTGTTCATTGACTATTCGTATATCTTCTTTGGAGAAACGTCTGTTCAAGTCCTTTGCTTGTTTTTGAATCAGGTTCGTTGTTGTTGTTGCATTTTAGTTCTCTTTCTATTCTGGTCTGTTAGTCCTTTATCAGATATATGATGTGCAAGTATTTTCTCCCATTCTATGGGTTGCCTTTTTACTCTGTTGATAGTGTCTGTTGATGCACAACATTTAAACATTTTTCAGCCGGGCGCACTGGCTCACGCCTGTAATTCCAGCACTTTGGGAGGCCGAGGCGGACGGATCATGAGGTTAGAGGTTAGGAGATCGAGACCATCTTGGCTAACACGGTGAAACCCCGTTTCTACTAAAAATACAAAAAATTAGCCGGGCGTGGTGGCGGGCGCCTGTAGTCCCAGCTACTCGGGAAGCTAAGGCAGGAGAATGGCGTGAACCCGGAAGGCAGAGGTTGCAGTGAGCTGAGATCACATCACTGCACTCCATCCTGGGCGACAGAGCGAGACTGTGTCTCAAAAAAAAAAAATTTCGTGCAGTCCAATTTGTCTGTTCTTTGTTGCCTGTGCCTTTGGTGTTACATCCAATAAATCATTGCCAAATCCAGTGTTGTGAAGCTTTTGCCCTCTGTTTTCTCCTAAGAGTTTTGTTCTTTCCTTACATTTAGGTCAGTAGTCCATTTTTTAGTTCATTTTTATATATGGTGTTAGGTAAGGGTCCAACTTCATTCTTTTGCATGTGGATATTCAGTTGTCCCAGTACCATTTGTTAAAAAGACTGTCCTTTTCCTGTTAAAGGATCTTGCCATCCTTGTAAAAGATCATTTGACCATATATCTGAAGTTTCAGTTTTCGGCTTTCTGTTCTGTTCCATTGGTCTGTATGTCATGCTGATACCACACTGTTTTGATTACTGTATCTTTGCATTAAGTTTTGAAATCAGGAAGTGTGAGTCCTCCGTGTTCGGTGGTTTTTGTTTTTTGTTTGTTTGTTTGTTTGTTTGTTTTTTTGTAAAGATTGTTTGGGTTGGCTGGGCGCTGTGGCTTACACTTGTAATCCCAGCACTTTGGGAGGCCGAGGCGGGCGGATCACGAGGTCAGGAGATCGAGACCATCCTGACTAATACAGTGAAACTCTGTCTCTACTAAAAATACAAAAAATTAGCCAGGCGTGGTGGCATGTGCCTGTAGTCTCAGTTACTCGGGAGGCTGAGGCAGGAGAATCACTTGAACCTGGGAGGCAGAGGTTGCAGTGAGCCAAGATCGCGCCATTGCACTCCAGCCTGGGCAACAAGAGGGAAACTCTATCTCAAAAAAAAAAAAAAAAGATTGTTTGGTTTATTCAGGATCCTGTTAAATTCTATATGAATTTAGGGTGGATTTTTCTATTTCTTCAAAATACATCATTGGGATTTTGATAGGGACTGCATAACTGCATTGAATCTGTAGATCACTTTGGGCAGTATGTACATTCTAACAGTATTATCTTCTAATCAATGAATATGGTATGTGTTTTCATTTATTTATGTTTTTTTAATTTCTTAGAGCAGTGTTTTGTAGTGTGTGTGTGTGTGTGTGTGTGTGTGTGTGTTTGAGACAGAGTCTCCCTCTGTTACCCAGGCTGGAATGCAGTGGCACGATCCTGGCTCACTGCAACCTCCACCTCCTGGGTTCAAACGATTTTCCTGCCTCAGCCTCCCGTACTGGCACGTGCCACCACGCCCAGCTAATTTTTTGTATTTTAATAGAGATGGGGTTTCACCGTGGTAGCCAGGATGGTCCCAATCTCCTGACCTCATGATCTGCCTGCCTTGGCTTACAGGCGTGAGCCACTGCACCCGGCCTGTTTTGTAGTTTTTATGGTACAACTCTTTCACTTCTTTGGTTAATTCCCGTTGGTGTTTTGTTTTGGTTTTGGTGTTTTTTTGAGACAGAATCTCACTCTGTCGCCTACGCTGGAATGCAGTGGCATGATCTTGGCTCACTGCACCCTCCACCACCTAGGTTCAAGCGATTCTCCTGCCTCAGCCTCCTGAGTAGCTGAGATTACAGCCACACGCCTCCATGCCTTGCTAATTGTTGTATTTTTAGTAGAGACAGGGTTTTACCATGTTGGCCAGGCTGGTCTCAAACTCCTGACCTCAAGTGATCCGCCCGCCTCGGCCTCCCAAAGTGGTGGGATTACAGGCGGGAGCCACTGTGCCCAGCCCTAAATTATTATTTTTGATGCTGTTGTGAATGGAATTGTTTTCATAATTTCCTTTTCCAACAGACCATTGTTAGTGTATAGACATGCAGCTGATTTTCGAGTGTTGATTTTGTATCTTCCTACTTTGCTGAATTCATCTATTCTAACAGACTTTTTTTGTGGAATCTTTGGAGTTTTCTACATTGTAAAATCATATCATCTAACAAACAGAGATAATTTTACTTCTTCCTTTCCAGTTTAGATGCCTTTTATTTCTTTTTCTTACCTGTTTGCTCTGGCTGAAATTTCTAATACTATGTTGAATAGAAGTGGTGAAAGCAGGCATCCTTGTCTTGTTCTTGTTATTTAAGGAAAAGCTTTCATTCGTTCACCATTGTTTGCTGTGGGTTTTTCATATATGGCTTTTATTATGTTTTAGTAGTTTTCCTTCTGTTCCTAGTTTGTTGGGTGTTTTTGTGATGAATGGGTGTTGAATTTGTCACATGCTTTTTCTGCACCAGTTGTGATGATCTTTGGCTTTTTCTAGTCTGTTAATGTGGCATATTAACATTGATTACTTTTTATACATTGAATTATCCTTGCATTCTGGGAATGATTCCCACTTGGTCATGGTGTATGAATCCTTTAATATGCTGCTGAATTCAGTTTGCTAGTATTTTGTTGAGGATGTTTGCATGAATGTTCATAAGCGATAGTCGTTTGTAGTTTTCTTTTTTTTTTTTTTTTTTGAGACAGAGTTTCGCTCATTACCCAGGCTGAGTGCAGTGGCGTGATCTTGGCTCACTGCAACCTCTACCTCCCAGGTTCATGTGATTCTCCTGCCTCAGCCTCCAAAGTAGCTGGGATTACAGGCATGCACCACCAGGCCCGGCTAATTTTGTATTTTTAGTAGAGACGGGGTTTCTCCGTGTTGATCAGCTGGTCTCGAACTCCCGACCTCAGGTGATCCACCTGCCTCGGTCTCCCAAAGTGTTGGGATTACAGGCGTGAGCCACTGCGCCCGGCCCTGTAGTTTTTCTTACAGTGTCTTTGGCTTTGGTATGGGGATGTGCTCAGGACATGAGTTAGAAAGTGTTCCCTCCTCTTCAGTTTTTTGGAAACTTTGAGAAAGATTCGTATTAATTCTTTAAATATTTGGTAGAATTGACTAGTGAAGCCATCAGGTTTGGGGCTTTTCTTTATTGGGTGATTTTTTTTTTTTTTTTTTTTTTTTTTTTTTTTGAGACAGAGTCTTGCTCTGTCACCCAGGCTGGAGTGCAGTGGCACAATCTCCACTCACTGCAACCTCCGACTCTCAGATTCAAGCGATTCCCTGGCCTCAGCCTCCAAAGTAGCTGGAACTACAGGCACATGCCACCACACCCAACTAATTTTTGTATTTTTAGTAGAGATGGGGTTTTGCCATGTTGGCCAGGCTGGTCTCAAACTCCTGACCTCAGGTGATCCACCCATCTCGGCCTCCCAAAGTGCTGAGATTACAGGCGTGAGCCACTGCGCCCGGCCTATTGGGTGGTTTTCGATTACCAGTTCATACTCCTTACTAGTTACAGATCTGTTCAGAATTTTTTATTTCTTTATGATTTCATCTTGATAGGTTTTGTGTTTCTAAAAATTTTTTCATTGCATCTGTTTTATCCAGTGTGTTAGTGTACAGTTGTTCATAATACTTCCTTTTTTCTTTGAAACAGCATCTCACTCTGTCACCCAGGCAGGAGTACAATGGCATGGTCATAGCTCGTTGCAGCCTCAAACTCTTGGGCTCAAGCATTCCTCCTGCCTCGGCCCCCCAGAGCTGGGACTATAGGCATGTGCCACCACTCCCAGCTAATTTTTTTTTAATTGTTTTGGACTCTTCCAAAGAGAAGACAGGGTCTCACTATGTTGCCCAGTCTGGACTGAAACTCCTGGGCTTAAGCAGTCCTACTACCTCAGCCTCCCAAAGTGCTGAGAATATAGGCATGAGTTACCAAGCCCAGCCAGTACTTACTTATTTACTTTCTTTTTTTTTTGAGATAGAGTCTCGCTTTGTCACCCAGGCTGAAGTGCAATGGCATCATCTTGGCTCACTGCAACCTCTGCCTCCCAGGTTCAAGAGATTCTCCTGCCTCAGCCTCCCGAATAGTTGGGATTACAGGTGCCCACCACCATGCCCGGCTAATTTTTGTATTTTTGGTAGAGATGGGGTTTCACCATGTTGGTCAGGCTGGTCTCGAACCCCTGACCTCAGGTGATCCACCCACCTGGGCCTCCCAAAGTGCTGGGATTACAGGCATGAGCCACAGCACCCAGCCCAGCCAATACTTTCTCATAATACCTTTTATGTTTTTTTCTTAATTTTAATTTAATTTTCTGTTTTTTAGAGACAGTCTTGCTCTGTTGACCAGGCTGGATGTGCAGTAGCATGATCATAGCTCACTGGAGCCTCAAACGCTTGAGTTCAAATGATTCTCCTGTGTTAGCCTCCCAAGTAGCTATGATTATAGGCATGCGCCACCACTCCCATCCCCTTTTATTTCTGTGTAATCAATAATAATGTCCCCACTTTCATTTCTGATTATAGTAATTTGAGTCTTTTTTCTTAGTCCATCTCACTAAAGTTTTGTCAGTTTTGTTTCTCTTTTCAGAGAACTGTATTTTGGTTTCATTGATTTTTTTTTTCCCTATTGTTTTTCTATTCTCTATTTCATTGATCATTAATCTCTGCTCTAAATTACCTTTCTTTGCTAGCTTTGGGTTTAGCTTGTTCTTTTTCTAATTCACTAAGATGTGAAGTTAGGGAGGGTTTTTTGTTTCATTTTATTTATTATTGTTATTGAGACAAGGTTTACTCAGTTGCCCAGCCTGGAGTGTAGTGGTGCGATCTTGGGTCACTGCAACCTCGACCTCCTGAGCTCAAGCAATCTTCCTGACCCATAGTCTCGAGTAGCTTGGACTATAGGTGGGTGCCACCATGCCCAGCTATCTATCTGTCTATCTATCTATTTATTTATTTAGGTAGGGACAGAGGTCTCACCATGTTGCCCAGGTTGGTCTCAAACTCCTGGGCTCAAGCAATCCTCCTGCCTCAGCCTCCCAAAGTGCTGGAATTACAGGCATGAGCCACCATGCCCATCCTAATTAGGTTGCTGATTAGAGATCTTTCTTGTTTTTTGATGTGTTTGTAGCTATACGTTTTGCTCTTAGTGCTTGCTTTCACTGCGTCCCATAAATTTTAGTATGTTACGTTTTTGTTTTCATTTGTCTCTTAAGTATTTTCTACTTTTCTTTGTAATTTCTTTTTTTTTTTTTTTTTTTTTTTTTTTTGAGACGGAGTCTCGCTCTGTCGCCCAGGCTGGAGTGCTAGTGGCGCAATCTCAGCTCACTGCAAGCTCCGCCTGCCGGGTTCATGCCATTCTCCTGCCTCAATCTCCCGAGTAGCTGGGACTACAGGCGCCCGCCACCACGCCCGGCTAATTTTTTGTATTTTTAGTAGAGATGGGGTTTCACCATGTTAGCCAGGATGGTCTCAATCTCCTGACCTCATGATCTGCCTGCCTTAGCCTCCCAAAGTGCTGGAATTACAGGCGTGAGCCACCGCACCTGGCCTTTCTTTGTGATTTCTTTATTGAGCCATTGGTTGTTTCCATCCCTTTACTTTTAACTTCTCAGGGTTTGTTTTGTTTTGAGACAGAGTCTTGCTTGGTCACCCAGGCTGGAGTGCAGTGGCACGATCTCGGCTCACTGCAAGCTCCACCTCCTGAGTTCACACCATTCTCCTGCCTCAGCCTCCCGAGTAGCTGGGACTACAGGTGCCCACCACCACGCCTGGCTAATTTTTTGTATTTTTAGTAAAGACAGGGTTTCACTGTGTTAGCCAGGATGGTCTCGATCTCCTGACCTCGTGATCCGCCCACCTTGGCCTCGCAAAGTGCTGGGATTACAGGCGTGAGCCACCACGCTAGGCCAACTTCTTAGAGTTTTCATATGTAAAGCAGGTTTCTTGTAGACATGTATAGTTGTGTTTGTTTTTTATTTTTAGAGACGGAATCTTGCTATGTTACCCAAGCTGAACTTGAACTCCTAGCCTCAAGCAGTCCTCCCACCTTGGCCTCCTGAGTAGCTGTTGTTTTTTGATATACTCTGATAATCTTTGTCTTTTCATTGGTGTATTTGACTATTCACATTTAAAGTGATTTTTTGATGTATTTTTTAGATTAATATCAGCATGTTTGTAATTGTTTCCTATTGATTATGAGTCTTTTTCTGCCTTCTCTACTTTTAATTAAGCATTTTATGATTTTATCTCCTCTCTTAGTATATCAATTTTATTTATCTTTTTTAAAATTTCTGCAGTTGCCCTAGAGTTTACAGTATACATTTTGAACTAATCTAAGTCCCTTTTCAACTAACTAATGTAAAACAGGTAACATTTAACAGATTACTCCCGACCCCTCCCTATTTATTCCCTGTGACATTGCTGTCATTATTTTCACTTATCCACATGTTAATCACCCAGTATAGTGTTGATGATTAGTTTCAACAGTTATCTTTTAGATTAATAGGAAGAAGAAGATATTTTACTTTGTCTTTATTCCTTCTCTAGTATTCTTCCTTTCTTTATGTAGATCCACGTTGCTGACCTTCTGTCTGAAGGAAATCTTTTGACATTTCTTGCAGGGCAGGTCTGCTGGTGATGAGCTCTCTCAGTTTTTGTTTGTCTGAGGAAGTCTTTATTTCTCCTTCACTTTTGAAGGATAATTTCGCTGGACACATAATTCTAGGTTGGTGGTTTTTTTCTTTGAACACTTTAGATCTGTTTAACTTCCCTCTGTCCTTGCTGGCATGGTTTCTGGTTTCTGACAAGATGTCCTCTGGAATCTTTTCCCTGTTCTTCTGTAGGTCAACTTGCCTCCACCCAGCTGCTTTCAAGATTTTCTCTTTTTTTTTTTTTTTGAGATGGAGTCTCGCTCAGCCGCCCAGGCTGGAGTGCAGTGGCACGATCTCGGCTCACTGTAACCACTATCTCCCAGGTTCAAGCGATTCTCCTGTCTCATCCTCCCGAGTAGCTGGGATTACAGGCACCCGCCATCATGCCCGGCTAATTTTTGTATTTCAATAGAAACGAGGTTTCACCATGTTGGCCAGGCTGGTCTTTGAACCCCTGACCTCAGGTGATCGCCCGCCTTGGCCTCCCCTAGTGCTAGGATTACAGGCATGAGCCATGGCGCCTGGCCAAGATTTTCTCTTTTTCTTTGGTATTCTGCAGGTTGAATATAATATGCCTTCCTGTAGCTTTGGGGGTATTTATTCCACTTGATGTTCTCTGAATTCTTTGGATCTGTGCTGTCAGTTGTTAATTTTGGAGACTTTTTAGCTATTACCACTTCAACTGTTTCTCTAGTCTCTCCTTCCAGCATTCCACTTACCAGGTGTTATATCTTTTGAAACTGTCCCACAGGTTTTGGATGTTTTGTTCTATTGGGGGGATTGTTTCTGTTTTTGTTTTTAATTCTTGTTTCTCTTTGCCTTGCAGTATGGGAAGTTTCTGCTGACATATCTTGCAGCTCCCTGACTCTTTCCTTGGCCGTGTCGTCTCCTGATGAGCCCATCACTGATAGTCTTCGTTTCTCTTACATTGTTTTTATTGCCAGCATTTCTTTCCATCTCTCTGCTCACACG
Source organism: Nomascus leucogenys (assembly GCF_006542625.1). NCBI lineage: Eukaryota > Metazoa > Chordata > Mammalia > Primates > Hylobatidae > Nomascus > Nomascus leucogenys. The sequence goes on along the minus strand of NC_044400.1, from coordinate 81,081,851 downwards.
GCCCCCTTGTTCTTGCATGCTGTCTACTTTTTCCATTAGAGCCTTTAGCCTACCAATCATTTTCAATTTCCTGCTTGATAATTGCCATCCATGTTATCTCCATGTTCCTGCAACCATTCAGTTGTCTCTCTCAGCCTCTGGTGAGATTGGTGTTAGACCTTCTTCTGTTCTGCATCCCTCACACGCTCTTGCAGGTTTCTCATCTCCTTGTCTCTCAGTTCCATGTTCTGAGAACTTTTTTGGGATCAGTCCTCCAGTTAAGTGATTCTGTAATGGTGCCTAGCCTGCCACTTAAGTTCTAATTCCGACTATATTTATTATTTATAAGTTTTAATTTACTTTTTTTCAAAGATACCTAGTAGCTCTTTATATTCTCTTGTTCCTTGTTTTTTTTTTCTTTCTTTAAGCATTTCACACATAGTTACTCTGTGTTTGAATGAAACCTTGAGCATCCAGATTCGTTTTCTGCTGATACCACCTGTGATGTATTATTTCCTTTTGCGGATGGAGTATATTAGGAGGTTATGTTTTGCTCAGCTTACTCTGTGAGAACCCACAGCCCTCCATAGTGGATGCTTCCCTATGAGGGTTGGCATCTGCTGGTGCGAGAGCTGCCTGAGACCTGAGCTCCTCTTGAGGGCTTCCAGACTGCTGCCCCCACACATCACTGTGGCGATGGTGTGTGGCTGTTCCTTCCCCTCACCTCCACCTCGCTTCTCTCATCACCTCTTAATACTTCTTTTCATCCTTTGCCTTTGTTGATAGCACTTGGTTACCAAAGTGTTTAGTGTCATTTCTCTCAGATCTAGAGCTAAGTAGCCCCTCTTACCCGACAAGGCCCAGACCAGGGAGGAAGAACGGCCTTCAAGAGAAGAGCAAAGCCGAGCAGATGCGGCTGCATCTTGCTGCTCCTCCCACCTGCTGTCCACGTGGCCTAGGAGTAGGAAGTTACGACTACAGGGCCTGAATCTATACCGGAACCCAAGACATGTGACTTTGAATCCTGGGTCTTTTTCATCCAACACAGAGGATGTACTGTGAAACAGTTGATGTAGTAAGAAAGGGCCTAGAAGTAAAGACAGGATGTCTCTAAGTCTCCACTGAGAACTTTGCAGTGGAGCATTTGCAGTGGCCACTGGGTTCTGGCCCTCAGGAGTTCAGTGTATCAAGTGGAGCCTGGTGACATGGTGCAAGGGGAGGACCGGGTGCCAAGTAGCCTTGGTTCCTTGTTAGCTTCGAGGGCCAGGGTGTATCTTTACACTCCCTCTCTAGGTTACTTTGAGACTTAAGTAAAACCACTGGAAAAGCATTTAATACAATTAAAACATGATTCAATTAAATACAGTTTAAAGTATAAGTTCAGATTTAGATTGGGGATGTAAAGCTGTGTGGATAATAGGGTCATAAATAGGTTGCAATTTGGGGATCACATTGTGACCTTTGACCTGCGTGTTCTTTTAGAGCTGAGATTCAGCTCTTCCAGCCTGAAAACTGGCACAGCCAAAGCAAAGATGGTCCTTCGTCTCTTTACCATGTCTGGGAGAAATACCAAAAAACCGTAGTTAAGCAGAAATACAGAGAGTCCGTCATCTTAACCTTTTCGTTACTGGGGATACAACTGGAACTCATTTTTGCTCGGATGCTTAGTGTTGGGAACCTCACGTGTGGGCCTCATGACTCAGTCTGCGGCTCTTGCTCCTCGTGTCTTGCACCCATGTTCCATGTCCGAGTGGGTGTGGGTAGTAGAGGACAGGCGAGTCACCCAGCTCCCGGATAAACTCAGTGTGTGCCCAGTGGAAAGCAGCTTGTTGTGTTTGCATTTGTGTCAGAGCTTTCATTTAAAGCAACAGTTTTCCTTTTCTATGGATTACTTCTTTTGTCTCAAAGTGGATAAAAATGCAAAACTTCTGCTAGTTGAAGCTCTGTGGGTTTGTATAACAAGTGAAATCGGTGTTCTGATTCAACAGCATGGTCCACATTCTGAGAGAGTTACTTTATAGTTATATCATTGGTGGACTTAGATAGTCATGGTCCAAAAATGGTCTAGGTGACAGACACCTATTTTTTCCTGAAAGAAATCCATAAGCTGTTGAGGTCAGTAGGCATCTTCTGCAAAAGCATTAAAGAAAATACAATGTTTTTTGTTACTGATCCCTGTTACTTTTGTCCCTACAACTGGGTCTCCGTTTTTGAGTAGGTGGGGTTCTGAATAGTGTGTAAATAAAATGCGTAGAATCATTGCCGTATGTTTCCAATATTATAGTTGTATAGATGCATTCTTACTCCTCTAAGCTAGACACTGTTCAGCAAACACTTATTGAACACCCAATATGTGCCAGGCCCTGTGCTAGACTCTAGGAAGACAAAAATCGGTTAGTCTTGGCCCCTCTTTTCAAAGAGCTCACAGTCTAAAGAGAAGACATAATCAAAATATCAAAATGTTGTGACATACCTAATGGAACTTACAGATGCTAGGCAGAAAAGTAACACCGAAGAGAGAAAATTTTAAATGAGCCCACAGGTGGTTTTGCAGAGGAGGTGATGCTGAAATAGGGTTTTGAAGCATAAGCAAGAGCTCTCTGAACACACATGGGTGGTGGAGCCCAGGCTCTCAGCCAGGCTTTTCAAACCTGAAACCAGACAACTCATGGTCGTGTCTGGAGGAGTCCAGGAGGCACTTACGTAGCTTCAGAGCCCTGAGAGTGCTTCTAGTCATGGTTTACCAGCTGGGCCAGCACGACGGGACTGCTGCTCAAAGCCAGCAGGGTGGCATCTGTCATGTGTTTCTGCCCCTTACAAGAAGGTACTCAAGACTAAGAAGTCTTGTTAGTTTTCATCAATTACTTCTCAGCAAAGCAGCTCTTAGCTTATCACTGCTTTGTAGAAATGGGTATCTATTGAAATACGTTTTTTTTATTTTCCTGGCTCTTGTCCCGTGGGGCTCCCTTACCAAAACAATGACTTCAGGCTCTTGCCTGTATCCTGGGTGGCCCGTCTGGACCTGTTTATTCCTGCTGTTGAGTCCTGAGTGTCTGCTCTACCCTCCTCTCCCCCTTTGCCTTCCTGGGCCTGTTCCAGGTCAGTGGACTCGCGAGCTGTCCAGCAGCCCAGAGGGGAGTGCTTCCTCTCTGCTCCAAAGCACCGTGAGAGAAGGGCAAGGTGGAAAGGTTTGGTCGGTTGGTCAGGTGTTTTGTGTCCAGGGACTCTATGTCTATATAAGTAGTCTCTATATAGAAGTCTCTAAGACTGTTGTCCTAGAAAATGAAAGCAGTGCACCATCACCCTCACTGAATACTTACTATGGGCCAGGCAGTGTGCGCAATTCTTACCATACCCCTGGAGGTAGGTATTTCCAGATTACAGATGAGAAAACTAAAGCACAAAAAGATTGAGTGATTTGCCTGAGGTCACACAGCTAGTTAAAGGGAGAGCTGACATCCGAGCTCGCCAGACTGCAGAGCCCAAAGGCCAAGGTGTGGGACTAGAGTTCAGATCTAGCTGTCACCTGACTGTGCCTCCTCATAGTGGAGCCAGCAGTGGTAGCTCCTGGACTAGATGTGCAGTCCCAGCTTTCATCTTGATAGCTCCAGAATTCCTCCTTTCCTTGCCGCCTTCACTGCCATTGCTTCATCCTTTCTTATCCCCTGACTAACCACTTGTCCTCCTTCCGCCTTCTGGTTCATCCACAGTATTGCCACAAATTGATCTTTCCACTAAGCTGACCAAATCATCTCACTCTGCTGTTTAAATCCCTCTGTGACTCCCCAGCCCCTTCAGAACAAAGTGGTACAAAGTTGTCTTTGGCCTGGCTGCTGCCCCCACTCAACCTGGAGCCTGTCAGCGTGTAGCACTGTCATCCCCATATGTGCGCCATCCCTTTGCTCCTAACCTCTTCCTGTCCTCCCTCTGCCCCAGCCAGGCCCGCAGGATTCTGCCGAACCATCGCCCATTCTTAAGAACCCTCCAGGGAACCCTCCCACTTGCGTTTACAGAATTCACTGCCATTTTTGCATCCCAGAGGATGTGATGACCAGGTTGCCCATAACTGGGCACTCCTCCACTCCAGCAGACAGAAGTCCTGCTGAGGGAGAACCGTGTGTCTGCCCAGCATTAGCAAGGACTGGGGGAGAAGGGCCAGGACCCAGATGTCCCACCTCATCCTAGAGCGCATATAATTTGGGGGAAAGGCAGACATTAAACCAACAGGCTACAAGTAGGTCTCGAATTATAACTGTGGTAAGTGCTAAGAGGGAAAATGATGGATTTTAGTGTGTTCAGTGGGAAGGCTCGCCTTGGTCTTGGGTGTTGGGTCCTGGGAGGTGACAGCAAAGGCAACGCCGGCTTCTCTGAGGAAGTGATCTTTAGGCCGAGGCCTGCAGGATGAGTGTGAGTGTGGTAACGAGCTGAGGCTTGCACATTCTAGAGCATGGACACAGCACAAGCAAAACTTAGGGCCAAGAAGGTGAATAGGCGTGTGCTGGCCAATGGGAGGCCTGTGTGTCCAGGGCTTTGGTGAGTAGGAGGGGTGGAGGTGGTGGGCCCAGCTCCCTTGGAACTTTTCAGGCCAGAGCCTTGGGAAGCCATTGCTGCATCCTGAGCAGGGGAGTGACATGCTCAAATTTACGTTCAACAAAGATCACTCTGGCTGTGGTGGGGAGAAGGACTGGGAAGAGTTCCTGGTGCAGATGTGCAGGCTGTTGCACTGCGCCGCTGTGAGAACATGGTGCTCAGGATCTCCTAAGAAGGTCAGCAGCCAGGGCCTGTTGCCTGGATAGCGGCTGAGGCAGAGGGAGGACCCAAGGGGGCCCCAGCCTGTGCAGGAGCAGCCAGATGGCTAGTGGCTCAATAAATGCATGAATGTTGACTAGCCAGCTGGCCAGACCCTGATCACCTTCCCTTGGTGCCTTCAACAATGGTCTGCCCCACAGGGCCCAGGGCAGGGCTTGCCAATGAGGCAGCTCCTTTGAGAACGCCCTGGTCTTTAGAGCACAGTATACAAATTCCTCTAGTTCATTAGATTTGTGCTGTACCTTGCCTGGGTATAAGAGGTCAGTGTAAGGGTTTTATCCATTTTCATCAGTGATTCCAAAGTTGACTTATTAGTGATGATCATGAAAATGTTTGCTGAGATTAAGCCGTAGAAACAGATCTTACGATGCACATGACACACTCACATGTGACCCAGTAGGAATGTGAGAAGTTACTGAGTTGTCTATTTGTTCAGATATACTCCTTAAGGCATCGGTTGCTTTTCATATCTACATCTGGTTGAAATTTGACCTGTCGTTTACAGTCTCATAAATGAAGTCCGTGTTTTGTGAGATGTGCTCCCCCTGGGCCTCAGCTCATGGCGAGCACATCCCATGAGGTTCATAATGAATTGTCTGTCTGTAGTTTAACTACTTACTTAGGTAAACAGAATATTAATTTTGATATGTGATTAGAAAATTTTTTTTTGTAGGCTTTACCGCCAGCACCTGTTCAGAATCACACAAATAAGCATCAGGTATTCAATGCATCTCTTCAAGACCATATTTATCCGAGCTGTTTTGGGAATACTCCAGAGTGGAATAGTTCTAAATTTATAAGTCTTTGGGGATCAGAAGTGATGAATGATAAGAACTGGAATCCTGGCACTTTCTTGCCAGATACAATTTCTGGTAAGGAATTTGTTAAAACTTTCTTGAAGTTTTAAAATAACCTGAGTAGACTGACATCTTTGCCGTAGTCTCCCGTGGAAGCCCTGGCGCAGCTGTAGTCAGCTGCTGCTCCACCATCTCTGTCTCCAGTGGGAGGCCCCTCGGGGCTGTCATCCTACTCCATCCTCTCGCATCTGCCACCAGTCAGTCCCACCGTGTGACTGAGCAGAGCAAGACTCTGGCTCCGTGGCTGCCTGTCAGCCCGGTGAGCCACATGGGCGTGGCCTCAGCGCTGCTGAGGGTCTTGTGACCACGGTTGGGTGCCCGGCCTTCAATTCTCGAGCAGTGGTGACAGCCAGACCTCAGCCCCTCCGGTGCACAGGGGCAGGAAGAAAGTGCCACAGTTGACTTAAATCTGTGACTCACACTCCTTCCTCTGGTTACTGCATTGGCCCCACGTGGCATCTCTCCCCTTTACTAGCTCCTTACTCCCCAGCTGCCTCAGCCGCTGAGGCCCAGCTGTTACTTCAGTCGCAGGGTCAGGGGCACCTGAAAAGGGGCTGGTACCTACTCCTCATCTCTGTCTTCCTGTGGCCAGAGCTCCTGGCAGCCCCACACCCAGCCCCTGCATGTGCCAGAACAGCAGGCTAGACTTGACATCCTGATCTGTGCTTAGGAAGGATTTCTAGCTGTGTGACCTTGGGCAAGTTGCTTGGCCTCTCTGAGCCTCAGTTTCTTCATCTTCTTAGGATGGGAGTAATAGTACCAACCTCAGAAAGTAGTTTTAAGACTTTACATAACTTTGGAAAGCACCTAGCACAGGAATTGGCACATAGTAGGTGCTCAATACAGTTTTTTCTTAGATTAAAAGCTAGTTGACTTAGCATCATCCCAGTGGGATCCTGACTTCAGTAGCACCCCCAGTATCAAGTGTTCAGTCATCAGCATGTCTTTTAGGGTTTAGCTAAGTATGATTGCTATCAGAAGCCTTAATTTTCCTGTTCTTCTTTGAAGGGAGTGAAATATTAGGGCCAACACTCTCAGAAACAAGACCGGAAGCCCTTCCACCTCCATCTAGCAATGAAACACCTGCAGTCTCGGATAGTAAAGAGAAAAAGAATGCTGCAAAAAAGAAATGTTTATACAATTTCCAAGATGCTTTTATGGAAGCAAATAAAGTTGTCATGGCCACCTCATCAGCCACGTCCTCTGTGTCCTGCACAGCTACCACAGTGCAGTCCAGCAACAGCCAGTTCAGAGTGTCATCCAAGAGACCTCCTTCAGTAGGTAAGGCTTGAAGGCTCACTGGCCCTCGGGGTCTGCAGGAAGGCTGGGCTTACTGACTTCTCATCTTTGTAACTGCCTTTTACTTGGCCTAGCCAAGTGTAATTAACTGCCCAAAAATGCTCACACACACAGAGCTGATCCCTAGGAGTTTGATTAGAATTGTAGCTGTTGTGCTAGATTCCTCTGGGGCTTCGCTACACTGTCTTGCTTTTGTCTCTGTTTCTGTTCTTCTGTGATAGGAAGAGGTTATTGCTGCCTTTTTTTTTTTTTTTTTTTTTTTTTTTTTTTTTTTGAGATAGGGTCTCACTCTTGTTTGCCCAGGCTGGAATGCAGCGGTGCAATCTCAGCTGACTACAGCCTCCGCCTCTTGGGTTCAAGCGATTCTTCCACCTCAGCCTCCCAAGTAGCTGGAACTACAGCTGCCCACCACCACGCACGGCTAATTTCTGTATTTTTTGGTAGAGACGGGGTTTCACCGTGGCCAGGCCAGGAGGTCATTCCTTTCTGAGCATGTGGCAAGATTTCTCAGAAGCTGCTTTAGGAAAATGCTGAGCAGATGTGAGCTGACAGGGCTGCCTGTCACCCAGCCTGGAGTATAGCCCCTGGCTGTCACTTAGGGGGCCCGAAAACAATAATGTGATCAGAGACCAATGGCAGCTCAGTAGCTGGCTCGAAGAGGCCTCACTAGCCAAAGTTGGGACAGATTGAGCATTAAATGGAATGAGGAGGCTGAGTGCGGTAGCTCCCAGCACTTTGGGAGGCTGAGAGGGGAGGGTTGCTTAAGCCTGGGAGTTTGAGGCTAGCCTGGGCAACATAGTGAGACCCCATCTCTACAAAAAAAAAAAAAAAATTAAACAGGAAGTTTGACTATAGCATACAAATAAAGTCAAGAATCCATAGGGATTGGGATGCTCAAACAGAGCAGTAGGGTGGGAAGCTCCTTCTTCTAAAAGCACACCTCCTCTAAATGTGTAAGAAGGATAGAAGTGGCAAGTCAGCATGCTGTGCCCCCAGGGTAACAGCTGGCGCAAGTATGCAGCATTCATGGAGGTTAACAAGGGATATCAGTTTGGGGAATGGAGTACTTCTACTGTTCAAAAGCAGCATCCATAGGGGACTGACAGATTACAGAGGGATGATGGGCGCCTGTATTAATCCATTCTCACACTGCTATGAAGAAATACCCAAGATTGGATGATTTATAAAGGAAAGAGTTATAATTGACTCACAGTTCCACATGGCTGGGGAGGCTTCAGGAAACTTACAATCATGGAGGAAGTCACCTCTTCACAGGGGAGAGAATGAGTACCCAGCAAAGGGGAAAGCCCCTTATAAAACCATCAGCTCTTGTGAGAATTCACTCACTATCACTAGAACAGCATGGGGAAACTGCTCCCACGCTTCAGTTATTTCCACTGGGTCCCTTCCACCTCACAGGGGGATCATGGGAACAAAATTCAAGATGAGATTTGGGTGGGGACACAACCAAACTCTATCACTGGGTACTGACATATTACAAAGGAATGGTGGGTGCCAGACTCTGGAGGAACCTAGCAGACAGTGCCATGCACACCACCATGAAACAGAGAGACACTGGGTGCATCCCGTTGCCACAAACTCAGAAGGATCCAACATAATATTTGCAGGATTTGTGCCCAGAACGTTTTATCTAAATCTACCAAGACAAGACAAATCCAAATTGGCAGACAGGTGGCCTATTAAAAATGTTAAGTCTTGTGAAAAGAGAAAAGGGTTGGAAGAGGCTGGGTTGGTGGGAAAGCTATAATGGACATGTGAAGGAAATTGGAAAATGGAATATGGGTTGTACCTTAGATGAGAGTATCCTGTCAGTGTTAAATGCCATTGAGGTGATCATGGTATTCAGCAAAATGTCAAAAAAAAAAAGAGAGAGGGAGGGAGGGAAAGAAAGAAAAGAAAGAGAGGAGAGAGAAGGGAGGAAATTTTTAAGTAAAAAGCTGGGTACAGTGGCTTACACCTATAGTCCCAGCACTTTAGGTGGCCCTGGTGAGAGGATTGCTTGATTCCAGGGGTTCAAGACCAGCCTGGACAACATAGTGAGACCCTGTCTCTTAAAAAAGAAAAAGGTGAATTTTTCTTTTTTCCTTGAGACGGAGTCTTGCTCTGTCGCCCAGGCTACTGGAGTGCAGCGGTGCGATCTGTGATCCTCCTGCATCAGCCTCTCCCGTAGCTGGGACTACAGGTATGTGCCACCACGCCCAGCTAATTTTTTGTATTTCTGTTAGAGACGCAGTTTCACTGTGTTCGTCAGGCTGGTCTCAATCTCCTGACCTCATGATCCACCAGCCTCAGCCTCTCAAAGTGCTGGGATTACAGGCATGAGCCACCACGCCCGGCCAAGAAATTTTTTAAAAAAAAAAACAAACTGTCGATGTTCTGAGGAGTTCATGCCAAAGTGTTCAGAGGCAAGTGCAACTTGCAGACGTTCAGCCAAAAAGTGTGTGTGCATGTAAGAAATAAAGTTTATAAATATGACAGAATATTAGGTCGTGATGATGAAGCAAGGTGAAGGATGAATGGGTACTCTTTGTTTGTTCTTTCAGATTTTCTACAGGTTTGAACATTTTTGAAACAAAAACTTGGCAGTGACTCTTGCCTCTCTAAATGCAGGTGACGTGTTTCATGGCATCAGCAAGGAGGACCACAGACACTCGGCCCCAGCTGCCCCGAGGAACAGCCCCACGGGCTTGGCCCCCCTCCCAGCGCTCTCGCCTGCCACGCTGTCACCTGCTGCACTCTCACCTGCCTCCACACCTCACCTTGCAAATCTTGCAGCACCATCATTCCCCAAAACAGCAACCACAACTCCCGGGTTTGTGGACACACGCAAGAGTTTCTGTCCTGCACCCCTGCCCCCGGCCACAGACGGCTCCATTAGCGCCCCTCCAAGTGTCTGCAGGTGAGCCAAGTCCTGGTTGGGGATGTGGGAGCACTTTGGAAAATGGGTGTTACGCCGCACTAACACAGCTACAGAAACTCCCCTGGGACCATGCAGTGGAAAAGTCTAGTGAAATGCTGAGGGAATGCAGGGATGTCCCCAGCAGAGGCCATGGGTAGAGGGGGCTCCCATCTCAGCCTCTAGTTCTGCAGAGGGAAGAGCAGGGGCCGTGGGCCGCCATGGATAGGTGGGCCAACTATGCCTAAACACTGACAGCATCGGGGGCGTGCATTGTTTTTTACTTGTTGTATAAGTTGTATTTGTTATACCTAGGGTGGAATCAGAAGAAAATGAATGAAATGTGTATAGTAAAAACACAATACAACAAACACTCAACAGGTGGTTTTTTTTTTTTTTTTCTCTGAGACAGAGTCTGACTCTGTCGCCCAGGCTGAAGTGCAGTGGCACAATCTCAACTCACTGCAACCTCCACCTCCTGGGTTCAAGCGATTCTCCTGCCTCAGCCTCCCAAGTAGTGAGACTACAGGCATACGCCACCATGCCTGGCTAATTTTTGTATTTTTAGTAGAGATGGGGTTTCACCATGTTGGCCAGGCTGATCTCGAACTCTTGACCTCAGGATCCACCTTCCTCGGCCTCCCAGAGTGCTGGGAGTACAGATGTGAGCCACTGCACCTGGCCAGACTTTCTTTTTAAGACAAATTCTGTTACCTTTGAACTCACCTGTTTGAAGCTCTACCCCTTCTTGAAGCCCCTTAGTATGGAAGCTGTGGTAGCATGGATAGTCTCAGAAGGAGTCATTGGAGAGACTACATGTTCTTGTTCAGTGGCGCTCTGTGAGCACTTTGAGGGACTGCCTGCATGCATGCGCACATGCCATGCCTCCCACGTGAGCCCTTTGCTGCCTGTGTATGACTCCCTAGGAACCCTGGGGCTATGCACCCTCTGCGCTGCCTCTTGTCTGTGAAATGGGCAGGACAGTGGGTGGTCATGCCAACAATGTGAGTCGTTGCCTCCCGGGGCTGGCCACTTGCTGATGAGCTTGTATGCGGTTTTGCAGTGACCCTGACTGCGAAGGGCACCGCTGCGAGAATGGTGTCTACGACCCACAGCAGGATGATGGGGATGAGAGTGCAGATGAGGACAGCTGCTCTGAGCACAGCTCCAGCACCTCGACCTCCACCAACCAGAAGGAGGGCAAGTACTGCGACTGCTGCTACTGCGAATTCTTTGGGCACGGCGGGGTGAGTGCATGAGGTCAGCGCATCATGATGTGGGAAGTGAGCAACACACAGGCTCCTTTGCAAAAATTCTGTACTAGGTTGAATTCGGGGTATATTCCACTTCTAGGGTATATCCATCGTAAAGAAACAAAGAAAAATATTTGCTCAAAGATTTAGCCATAATGATTTTTTGCTTCATTTTTACTTTGTGTTTGTGGTTTTTAAGGTAACTGGTAAATCAGGGGTGCAGTATTCCTACTGAATACCCATTGGTAGGAGGTTGTTAACCATGGTGTATCCATACGGTGGAACATTGTAGCCAGCGACAGCAGCATTGTGTGTGTGCAGTTGGATTTCTCTTGTTTGAATACAGAGGGCGTTGGTACACACACATACTTGTCCATCTTTCCAGAGCTGTGATTTAATTTATACAACCAATTATCACCCGCAGTTTAAGAGGGATGGGTGGTAGGAATAGCAGGGGCTTATAGTTGTTCTTTTTCTGCTTTAGCTGTTTGCATTTCCTAAAATGTGCACATGTTTTTATAGTAAGAAATTTGGCAGTAGGATTCAGGGCTTTTTTTTTTTTTGGCACCAAAAAAGAAACCCACAAATGGATGGAAAGATACTACAGACACATTTATTGACATGAAAAGATATTCACACCATGTTAAATAACAAGTAGAGGCCGAGCATAGTGGCTCATGCCTGTAATTCCAGCACTTTGGGAGGCTAAGGGAGGAAGATCTCTTGAGCCCAGGAATTGAAGACCAGCTTGGGTGACACATGAGACCCTGTCTCTGCAAAAAATAAAGAAGATTAGCTGGGTGTGACAGCACACCCCTGCTTGAGCCCAGGAGGTCACGGCTGCAGTGAGCTATGATGGCACCACTGCAGTCCAACCTGGGTGACAGAGCAAGACCCTGTCTCAAAAATAAGTAAATAGGCCAGGCGCGGTGGCTCACGCCTGTAATCCCAGCACTTTGGGAGGCCGAGGCGGGCAGATCACGAGGTCAGGAGATCCAGACCATCCTGGCTAACACAGTGAAACCCCTTATCTACTAAAAATACAAAAAATTAGCTGGGCGTGGTGGCGGGCGCCTGTAGTCCCAGCTACTCGGGAGGCTGAGGCAGGAGAATGGCGGGAACCTGGGAGGTGGAGCTTGCAGTGAGCCGAGATTGCGCCACTGCACTCCAGCCTGGGTGACAGAGTGAGACTCCATCTCAAAAAGAAAAAAAAAGTAAATAAATAAATAAAATATATTAATCAGGATTTGTAATTGTTTCCTTTTTAGTTTAAAAAATCCACTTATGTGCATAGCTATACATGCTTTACCAGGTTTTTCATGAATATGTAAAATTGGAGGGTAGGTATCAAAATGCCAGTTTTGGGTGACTTGCTGATAGGTTTTTCTTTTTTTCTTCTGGTTGTTGTATTTCCTTATTTTTCACAACAAATATATACTACTTGAGTAATAAAACAGTTTATTTTTGGAGGTGTGGTCTGAAATTTATTATATTCAAAATTTTTAAAACTTAAGCATAGCTTTGTTGTTCTTCTCAGCCTCCAGCTGCACCAACAAGTAGAAATTATGCAGAAATGAGGGAAAAGCTTCGCTTACGGCTGACCAAGAGGAAAGAAGAGCAACCTAAAAAAATGGACCAGATCTCAGAAAGGGAAAGCGTCGTTGACCATCGGAGGGTGGAGGATTTGTTGCAGTTTATAAATAGCTCCGAAACCAAACCAGTGAGCAGCACGCGTGCAGCGAAGCGAGCAAGGCATAAGCAAAGGAAGGCAAGTGACAGTTCTCAGCACCTGGAGGCGCCAGGTCTGAGGGCATTTGAGGGTGCCGTGCTACGCCAGTCTCCAGGCAGGGTTGAGCCACAGGTTGGGGCTCTGATGTGTGTTTATTTACCCACCACTTTGCTCTGAGAGCCAGCCTGTCTCTGGTGGCCTGAACTGGAGACCGGTAGAAAAACTTAACTTTGTTTGTATTTTCGGGAAATTACTTCCCCTTTTGTAGAATGGGTTTGTTCCTGTGCTGGCCATCATGAGGGCAGCAGCAGACACTCCAGCTTTATCTGTTGGAGAACCTTTTCCAAGAAAGGAGCCGTCAACTGTAGAGATGACAGAAGAAAGGCCCAGGTGGGCTTTTGGGGCCTGTGGGTGAAAAAGTGTCTTTGATATGAGACTGGGGCGGGGCACTTGGCACAGGGAAGTCTTCTGGACTCAGGTGTGAGCATGTCCCCCATGCTCCTCTTGTCCCACTGCTGTTCCAGATGAAGACCAGCGCATAGCATTGATTAGAGGGGAGGAAAATAAGTCTTCATGGGAAGGCACGAGCAGTTCCCTCCTTACCAGAGGGCATGGGGTGTCACAAAAAGCAAATGTCAAATACAAAAAACATTTGCCAGGCATGGTGGTGTACGCCTGTAGTCCCAGCTACTCAGGAGGCTCAGGTGGGAGGATCACTTGAACCTCAGAGGTGGAGGTTGCAGTGAGCCAAGATTATGCCACTGCCCTCCAGCCTGGGTGACAGAATGAGACTGTTTAAAAATAAATAAATAAGACAATTTTTTTCTCTCAGAGGATTTTCTAAATGCCCTTATGCTGGAGCAGTTCCAAAGAGCCTTCTGGTTTCAGCTCCCTAAAAGTGTTAGGCTCCAAGAGCCAGACCTCAGTGAGCAGATGTGGGCTGCATGCAGAGGGAACTTGTAGGTTCCAGGTGTTCTGACAGTAGGACAGTTGTCTTGGGAAGAGGCCAGGTTTCTGTCTGCGGCATGGTCAGGCAAGGAGGTGAGGAAGAGGACGATCCCACAGTGGACCAGAGGGTGGGCCCGATGTCCTGTGTTGTTACTTGTATCTTAGCTGTTGGGATTGTTCTACTCTCAAGAGCTCTGCTCATACCTCGCAGTCCTAAAGTAGATTTAGGCTGACTACTGGGCCTGATTGGGAGGCTTTGGGGGAGAAGCCTTGTTCTGTGCCCCAGAAGACTAGAGACTGCTGGAGTGCGGAGAACATAGTGTGTCCTCCATTCAGGAGTGTCCAGCATCAGGGGTCCCCACGGTGGTCCAAGGCCCTGAGACCTCCCATTGGGATTCACTGGAGGCCTCTGGGACCTCTTCCTGAGTTTTCAGGGTACTCTCCACCCCAGGCTCTTGCCCTCTGACCTTGCAGGTGGTCTGGATCCAGACTTGAGGCCCAGCTGAACCTTATAGGCTGATGTCATAGGCCCTGCCTAGCACCCAGTCCCACCTCGAGGGACCACCTCCTGGTGCTTTCTACGCTGCACCCATTTTACAGAGCAGCTCACAGATGTGTGTTGAGGCTCACTGGCTGGCTGGTTGTTGAAGGGACAGCAATAGTTGACCTGTGGACTCTGTCCCGTAGCAGGTCCAAACCAGGGGCCTGTGCTGGGGCAGCCGTTCTGCTGGAAACCAGGGCACCTGCCCTCACATGCTTGTTATTTGTCCATATATTGACAAGGCGCACATACTGGATTTAGATCAGCTCCGACAGGACGCCAGCTGGCCAGTGTGCACCAGCGAGTGTCCTGATGGAGTTGGTGTCTCCTCTGCTGCAGTGCAGCCCCACAGCTCACTCCAGACACTGGACTGCAGGACCCATCCACAAGGTGGCTGCTGGGTGCTGCTCCTGACATACACATGGAGAAGGATGTTAAATAATTTTTACTTGAATTGTCAAATGAAATTTTTAATAACATACCATTGTTAAATTTTTATCATAATTTTTAAGTTTTTCAAAAGACAAGTCAATTTGCCTGTTTAAAATATTGTGAAAAATAATTTAATTTACACTTGAGGAGTACTTTTCTATTTCTCTAGGAGAAATGCTTTTAGCAGAGTTTCTCGTAAGCCCCAGCATTTCTAAAGGTTGTTGGTGGGTAGAGCCGTGCTCCTAACACTGATGACTCTCATCTGCTTTCTGAACACAAAGAGCAGTTTCCATTTGTGCCCCTGGAGTATGTATGCATCACTACTCAAATGCTGTCTTTACTTGGGATGAAAATTAATTTTCCATCAAGTTGGACAGTGAGTCATTTGCTCTGTCACACTAGTGAAAATATATGGCACTTTTGTTTATCTGCTAGGGTGGGAAGAAGGAATTTCTAGTTCTTCACTACACATTTATTTTTGTGGTGCCATCACAGCTCATTGCAGCCTCAACCTCCTGGCTTCAAGCGATTCTCACCTCAGCTTCCCAAATAGCTGGGACCACAGTTGTGCGCCACCACATCAGCTAATTTTGATACTTTTTATAGAGACGAGGTTTTGCCATGTTGCCCAGGCTGCTCTTGAACTCCTAGGATCACAGGTGTGAGCCACTGCACCGGCCTGGTGCACATTTCTTACATTCCCTGTTCAGGTGAATGCATTAGCCTTCGCCTGGAAAGGTGGGTTTGCCCAGAGTTCTGGCGGCACGTGTACAGCCTCAGTACTGCCCGGGCAGTCTGTGGTATTGGTTACATCATCCACTCGGCCAGGCGGCATGATGCCCTGCCACACCTGTGAGGGGATAGCTGACTCCCTGGATGTGTGCTTTGCAGCTGCTTTGTCTTTGGTTACTGTGTTTAGCACCAGGTCAAAGGCTATCGAGAATTTTTTGTTAACTACCACCCCCTCTCCCCCCCACAAATAAGTAAGCATATACTTTAGTAAATAGATGAAGTTTAACAATCCGGTAGAGTAAGAGAATTGGAGGTGGGTGTGTGTTAAGTTTTGATTTATTACAGCCTCTTCAGCGTTTACATTCCATATGTGATTCGTTTTTTAAATTATCTTAGTTTTTCTGTATGACTTAATTTTTAGCACTCACTGTAGTCTTAAATTGCCTTCTTCTTGTATTGGCAGCTGGAGGAGAAAGCTCGCCTAGAAGCAGAGGCCAGGGCCCGGGAGCACCTGCACCTCCAGGAGGAGCAGAGGCGGCGGGAGGAGGAGGAGGAGGAGGAAGAAGAGGAGGATCGTTTCAAGGAGGAATTTCAGCGGCTTCAGGAGCTTCAGAAGCTAAGAGCTGTAAAAAAGAAGAAGAAGGAGAGGCCAAGTAAAGACTGCCCCAAGTTGGACATGCTCACTAGAAATTTCCAGGCAGCAACAGAGTCTGTCCCTAACTCTGAAAACATCCACAATGGCTCACTAGAGCAAACTGAAGAACCAGAAACCTCTTCTCACTCCCCGTCCAGGCATATGAACCACTCAGAGCCCAGGCCAGGGCTAGGGGCTGATGGGGATGCTACAGACCCCGTCCACACCAGAGACTCCAGATTTCTCCTCCCCAAGGAGGTGAATGGGAAGCAGCATGAGCCACTCTCTTTTTTCTTCGACATCATGCAGCACCATAAAGAGGGAAATGGCAAGCAGAAGCTGAGGCAGACGAGCAAGGCCAGCAGCGAGCCAGCGAGGAGGCCCACAGAGCCCCCCAAGGCCACAGAGGGGCAGCCCAAGCCCCGGGCCCAGACTGAGTCAAAGGCTAAGGTGGTCGACCTCACGTCCGTCACAGAGCAGAAAAGAGAGGAGAGAAAAGTCAACAGTAATAACAATAACAAAAAGCAGCTGAACCACATCAAGGATGAAAAGTCAAACCCAACCCCTATGGAGCCCACCTCTCCCGGCGAGCATCAGCAGAACAACAAGCTGGTGCTGGCAGAGTCCCCTCAGCCAAAGGGCAAGAACAAGAAAAATAAGAAGAAGAAAGGAGACAGAGTCAACAATTCAATTGGTAAATACAGAATAGCGGGAAGGTATTTCTGAGCGATGCCTGGTTTTCCATGCGTGATGTGCTCGTATGGGAAAACACTGGGTTTGGCACGCTCTCACCATGTGGCCTCCCTCCTGTAGAAAAGAGCATAGAGGGGCCAGGCGTGGTGGCTCACACCTGTAATCCCAGCACTTTGTGAGGCCAAGGTGGGCAGATCACCAGAGGTCAAGAGTTCGAGACCAGCCTCACCAACATGGTGAAACCCTGTCTCTACTAAAAATAACAAAAAAAATTAGCTGGGCTTGGTGGCACGCCTGTAGTCCCAGCTATTCAGGGAGGCTGAGGCAGGAGAATCGCTTGAACCCAGGAGGTGGAGATTGCAGTGAGCCAAGATCGTGCCATTGCACTCTAGCCTGGGTGACAGAGAGACTCCATCTCAAAAAAAAAAAAAAAAAGAGGATTTCTACCCCCTCCAGTTCCCCAACTTTAGTTCCCCAACATCAGTATTTCTCATGTTTGTTTCGTCATTCTCTCTCCCTCTCTCTCTTATTTTTCTGGACAGAAGGAGAGTCACTTCATACATGATACCCCTTTAACCTAAAATACTTCCGTGTGTATTTCCTCAAGATAAAGGACACTTATAAAACCACTGTACAGTGATCAAAATGAAGAAGTTGACACTGATCCAATGTTATTCTCTAATTGTAGACCTTACTCATGTTTCTCCAGTTGTCCCTTTAACATCCTTCATAGCAAAAAAAAAAAAAAAGAAAGAAAAAAAGCTCTTGTTGTTTCTCCTGACATGGGATCCAATCCAGGATCCCATGTCATATCTCTTTAATTTCCTTTCCTTTGGATTGGTTTCTCTGTTTTTCATGACCTTGACTTTTTTGAAGAGTGCAGCCCATTTATTTTTTAGAGTATCCCTTGGTCAGGGTGCATGCCCCATGTCTTCCCAGTCAGATTCAGATTCCATGTTTTTGGCAGCAACACCATTGATGTGACCAGTCCCTGTTGGTATATCCCACCAGGAAGTGGATGATGGTGTCTGTCCCATCACTGGGGATGGGAACTCTGATCCTGGGTTGAGCTGGTCTGCCCATTTTCACTACGGTCAAGTTAGTAATTCTCCTTTGCTAATTAGTAAGTGTCTTATGGGGAAATGAGTATCCTGTTTTTATCGAACATTCACCGACTAGTTGTAGCATCCACTAATGATTCTTGCCTGAAATGTTTATTACTGTGTTGTTTGTCATATGGTGATTTTTTTTTTTGAGATGGAGTTTCGCTCTTGTTGCCCAGGCTGGAGTGCAATGGCACGATCTCAGCTCACCACAACCTCCGCCTCCCAGGTTCAAGTGATTCTCCTGCCTCAGCCTCTCAAGTAGCTGGGATTACAGGCATGCACCACCACACCTGGCTAATTTTGTGTAGTAGAGATGGGATTTCACCGAGTTGGTCAGGCTGGTCTCAAACTCCCAACCTCAGGTGATCCGCCTGCCTCAGCCTCCCAAGGTGCTGGGATTACAGGCGTGAGCCACCGCCCCTGGCCCCAGTGGTGAATTTTCTAGTAGTATTCTTTCTATATTTGTTACTTGCCATTCAACTGTAGGAAGAGCTTTCCAACCCCACGTGTTTTTTTCATTCATTTAGTTATATCAGGATGGATCCACGAATTTTTACTTGATGCTATAGATTAGAATCTTTTACAAATGCTCTTTATGTTGCTGTTTTGATTGTCTGAGATTCGGTCACTGGGAGCCCCCTCAGAATGGCTTTTTCCTTAGACCATTTGATGCGGCCCTACCAGCCTTTAAGCATTTTATACTTTCTGTCATGGTTCGATGCCCTGGGCTCATCTCGTGTCTTCTCTCTCCCAGCCCTGAACCAGCCATTTCTCCAAGGAGCCCTCCTCTTTCTTGAACAGTGGTGTTCAGAAACCCAGACCTGGACACTGCCATATGGCATTGCTTCTTGGCCCTCTCAGCAGAGCAGGAGGAGTGGGGGTGTGAGCATGTGCACACGAGCGCCCGCCACCTACACACACTAATTGCTAGTTACAAGCCGTGAGTTCCCACAGATATCCCAGCCCCACTCCTGTGCTACAGTGAGCGTTCTCCCTTCCCTGTCCACCTTTGTAACTCCTTAGACAGTGAGAGCCTGGACCTCATCATCCATGGTGCCTTTACTGACTTTCTGAGTCCTACAACACAGGTAAAGGGTTCCGAAGTGCCTGCCCTTACCCCGATGGAAAACTCCGGACATGCTTTTGGTATTTGTTCAGTTCTTTTTGTCTTTAGCCTCAGGGTGTGGTGATAACACTGAATTTACAAATGACTTAAATTAGTTGTTTTCACCTTTAGTACAATTATGTTACTCATTTAAAACACATCTGATTGCGTTTTTCCATTTGTGTTCCATTTCGTTTTCTCCCCTACCCAATTCCTCTTTTTTTTTAATCTGTTCCCACCCACTCCCTGTAGGTAACTAATCAGTTTCTTATTTGCTTTTCTTTTTTACATAAAAGGTACTATATTATAGATATAATAGTGACTTTTGGGTTTTTTCTACTTAATATATTCTGGGAATCACAGCACATCAGTTCATAGAGATAGTCCTCATTCTTTCTACAGCTACATGGTACTCCATTTAAAGTGTACTATGATTTCTTCAGTCTCTCTTCTTTGTGCGAGCATTTAAGTTATTTCTAATGCTTTGGTTTTTTGTTTTTGTTTCTGTTTTAAGGTGGAGTCTCACTCTGTCATCTAGGCTGGAGTACAGTGGCGCAGTCTCAGCTCACTGCATCATCCACCCCCCAGGTTGAAGCAGTTCTCCCACCGCAGCCTCCCAAGTAGCTGAAATTACAGGCATGTGCCACCATACCCGGCTAATTTTTGTATCTTTAATAGAGATGAAGTTTCACCATGTTGGCCAGACTGGCCTTGAACTCCTGACCTCAAGTGATCTGCCCACCTTGGCCTCCCAAAGTGCTGGGATTACAGGTGTGAGCCACCGTGCCTGGCCTCAATACTTTGTTTTAATCATTACACCCAGTGCTACAGTGAGTACTTGTGTGCATATGTATTTCCATATTGTTTGGAGGTGTTTCCTTGGAGCACTTTCCCAGAAGGGAGAGGGCTGGGTCAAAAGGTAAGTGTGTTCCCGGTGTGGTGGCTCACGCCTGTAATCCCAACACTTTGGGAAGCCGAGGCAGGAGGATTACCTGAGGCCAGGAACTTAAGACCAGCCTGGGCAATGTAGCAAGACCCCATCTCTACTTAAAAAAAAAAAAAAAAAGACACATATCTGGGCGTAGTGCTGCACGCCTGTATTCCCAGCTACTTGGGAGGCTGAGGCAGGAGAATAGCTCGAGCCCAGGAGTTTGAGGCTGCAGTGAGTCATGATTGCACCACTGCACTCCAGCCTGGGTGACAGAGTGAGACCCTGTCTCTTAAAATTTAAAGCAGCTGGGCACAGTGGCTCACGCCTGTTATCCCAACATGTTGGGAGGCCGAGGCAGGTGGATCACGAGGTCAGGAGATCGAGACTATGCTGGCCAACATGAAACCTCGTCTCTACTAAAAATACAAAAATTAGTTGGGCGTGGTGGCGCATGCCTATAATCCCAGCTACTCGGGAGGTTGAGGCAGGATAATCGCTTGAACTGGAGAGGTGGAGGTTAACAGTGAGCCGAGATCACACCACTGCACTCAACAGAGTGAGACTCCATCTCAAAAAAAAAAAAAAAAAAAAAATTAAGGCTGGGCATGGTGGCTCACATCCATAATCCCGGCATTTTGAGAGGCCAAGGCAGGCAGATCACTTGAGGTCAGAAGTTCGAGGCCAGCCTGGCCAACATGTGGAACCCCCGTCTCTACTAAAAATACAAAAATTAGTTGGGTGTGGTGGCACCCAACTAATAGTCTCAGCTACTGGAGACACCGATGCAGGAGGATCATCTGAGCCTGGGAGGCGGAAGTTGCAGTGAGTCAAGATCACGCCACTGCATTCCAGTGTGGGCAACAGACCAAGACCCTATCTCAAAAAAAATAAAAATAAAAATGTTTAAAAAGGTAAGTGCTTTCATAGTTTTTTTGCTAGCTACGTCCACGTTCTCCAAACCCTCCAGTCAGCCCACCCACCAGCAGCATCTGAGTGCCTGTTGGGCCACAGCCTTGCTTACAGAGTATGTTGTCAGGCTTTTTAACTTTTGCCAATCCATTAGCTACAGTAAGCCCTCAGTGTAGTTTTCATTTGCATTTTTCTCTAATTACAATGAGATCAATATATTATTAAGGGCTATTTCTTTTTGTGTGTATGAATTTTCTGTTCATACCTATTTCTCATTTCTTACTAGGTTTTTGGTCTTTTCTCTTTTGTATTTAAAAAAAAAATTTTTTTTTTTTTGAGACGGAATCTTGCTCTGTCACCCAGGCTGGAGTGCAGTGGTGCGATCTCGGCTCACTGCAAGCTCCACCTCCCGGGGTCACGCTATTCTCCTGCTTCAACCTCCTGAGTAGCTGGGATTACAGGCGCCCGCCACCATGCCCGGCTAATTTTTTGTATCTTTAGTAGAGATGGGGTTTCACCGTGTTAGCCAGGATGATCTCGATCTCCTGACCTCGCAATCCTCCCGTCTTGGCCTCCCAAAGTGCTGGGATTACAGGCATGAGCCACCGCACCCGGCCAAGAATTTTTTATATGGTAGGGACATTAGCCTTTTACCCATGCAGTATGCTGCAGACATTCTCTCCCAGTTCATAAGTTGTCTTTTGACTCTGTGTGTGCTCTTCAGTCAGGTGGAAATGTTCTTCCTTTTATGCGGTCAGCTTTTTGATTTTTTATTGCCTCTGGCTTTTGAATAATTGTTAGAAAGTTTACACTAGCATTGTGATTAAAGAGGAACACACCCATGCTGCCTTCCAGTATTTGTGTAGTTTCATTTTTTTTCATTTATATCCCTAATATGTTTGGAAATTTTTCTTCTGTGTGGTGTGAAATATGGATCCAGTTTCTCTTTTTCCAAATGGTGAACGAGTTGTCCCAGCACATTATTATTATTCTTTTTTTTGCGGGGTGGGGTATAGGGTCTCGCTCTGTCACCCAGGCTAGAGTGTGATGGTGCAGTCATAGCTCACTGCAGCCTCGAACTCCTGGGCTCAAGTGATTCTCCCGCCTCAGCCTCCTGAGTAGCTGGGACTACAGGCACATGTCACCATACTGGCTAATTTTTTTTTTTCTTTTAGTATTAACAGGGTCTTGCTACATTGCCTTAGCTGGCTCTAACTCCTGGGCTAAAGCAATCTTCCTGCCTCAGCCTCCCACAGTGCTGGGATTACAGACGTGAGCTACCGTGCCCGGCCTTAGCACCAGTTATTAGAAAGTTCATCCTGGACCAGGCGTGAGGGTGATGGCTCATGCCTGTGATCCCAGCACTTTGGGAGGCCAAAGCAGGAGGATCACTTGAGCCCAGGAGTTTGAGACTAGCCTGGGCAACATAGTGAGACCTCATCTCTACATATTTTTTTAAAAAATAGCAGGGCATGGTGGTGCACACCAGTACTCTCAGCCACTTGGAAGGCTGAGGCAGGAGGATCACTTGAGCCCAGGAGTTTGAGATTACAATACAATGAGCTATAATTGTGCCATTGCACTCCAGACTGGTCTATAATGAGACCTTGTTTCTACAAAAACTAAAATAAATAAAATCATCTTGGCCCAGTGATTCAAGATGCCACCTTTGTCCTACAATAAATTTCTTTCCTTTTTTTTTTTTTTTTTTTTTTTTTGAGACAGA
This sequence comes from Nomascus leucogenys, assembly GCF_006542625.1. Classification (NCBI taxonomy): domain Eukaryota; kingdom Metazoa; phylum Chordata; class Mammalia; order Primates; family Hylobatidae; genus Nomascus; species Nomascus leucogenys. Next base: position 81,059,251 of record NC_044400.1, on the reverse strand, counting down.
GTTTCACTCTTGTTGCCTAGGCTGGAGTACAATGGCATGATCTCAGCTCACTGCAACCTCCGCCTCCTGGGTTCAAGCGATTCTCCTGCCTCTGCCTCCCAAGTAGCTGGGATTACAGCCATGCACCACCACACCCAGCTAATTTTATATTTTTAGTAGAGACAGGGTTTCTCCTTGTTGGTCAGGCTGGTCTCGAACTCCCAATCTCAGGTGGTCTGCCCACCTTGGCCTACCAAAGTCTTGGGATTACAGGCGTGAGCCACCGTTCCCGTCCTGTCCTACAGTAAATGTCAATATGCACTTGGGTCTGTTTCTGGAATTTCTCTTCCTTTCCTCTCTGTTTACTTGTGTCATTATTGCGTTTAGTTAGTTATTTTTAGAGGCTCTACATGTTGTAGTATCTTGCAGGGCTGTTCTCTCCTCATACCTTTTCCAGCTCAGTATTTCCCAGGCTATTTCATGTTTGTATTTCCATATGAACTTTAGCATCAATGTGCCTGGCTCCATTTAAAAAAAGCTTGTTGGGGCCGGGCTCACACCTGTAATCCCAGCACTTTGGGAGACCTGGGCAGGCGGATCACCTGAGGTCAGGAGTTCGAGATCAGCCTGACCAACATGGTGAAACACCATCTCTACTAAAGATAAAAAAATTAGCCAGACGTGGTGGCAAGCGCCTGTGGTCTCAGCTACTCGAGAGGCTGAGATGGGAGAATTGCTTGAACCCGGGAGCCAGAGGTTGCAGTGAGCCAAGGTTGCTCCACTGCACTCCAGCCGAGGCAACAGAGTGAGACTCTGTCTCCCCCCACAAAAAAAAAGTTGTTGTTATTTTTATTGGGATTGCATTACACTTATGCATTAATTTAGGGAGAATTGATGTCTTTATGGTATTGATCATTCCTTCCAAGAACAAGGGATGTTTTTTCCATTTGTTCAAGTTTACTTTCAGGTCATTCAGGAATATTTTAAATTTTCTCATATATTTTTCCACATTTTTTACTAAGTGTATTTCTCAGCATTTAATCACCTTTGTTTTTCATTTAAATGGGGTCTTCTCCACCATTATATTTTCTAATTCTGAACTATCCAATACAGTAGGCACTAGTCACATATCATTATCAAGCACTTGAAATGCGGCCAATCCAGATTGAGAAGTGTTCTAAGTGTAAAATATACGCTGGATTTTGAAAACCTAGTGTGAATAAAAGAATGTGAAATATCTCAGTATAATTTTTAATATTGATTATATGTTTAAATCATAATATTTTGGATATATTTAATTAAATATATTACTGCAATTAATTTCACCTGCTTCTTTAAAAAAATTTTTTTTTAATGTGACTGTTAGAAAAATCTTATGTGTGTGGCTCAGACTCTGATTGTATTTCTTTTTTTTTTTTTTTTTTGAGGCAGAGTCTCACTCCATCACCCAGGCTGGAGAGCAGTGGCGCAGTCTCGGCTCACTGCAACCTCCACCTCACTGCGGCCTTTATCTCCCAGGTTCAATTCCACCTCCCAGGTTCAAGCAGTTCTCATGCCCCACCCTCCCGAGTAGCTGAAATTACAGGTGCTGCACCAGCACACTCAACTAATTTTTGTATTTTTAGTAGAGACCAGGTTTTACTATGTTGGTCAGGCTGGTCTTGAACTCCTGACTTCAAGTGATCCTCCTGCCTTAGCCTCCCAAAGTGCTGGGATTACAGGCATGAGCCACCGTGCCCAGCCTCAGATTGTATTTCTATTGGATAGTGCTGCCCTAACTGGTTATTTATTTGTGTATGAAAGCTATTGATTTATATATGTTTTTTAATTAATTAATTTATTTATTTATTTATTTATTTTGAGTTGGTGTTTCGCCCTTGTTGCCCAGGCTGGAGTAAAATGGTGCAATCTTGGCTCACTGCAGCCTCTGCCTCCCAGGTTCAAGCGATTCTGCTGCCTCAGCCTCCCAAGTAGCTGAAATTACAGGCAAGCAAAACCGGGTGCCCAGCGAATTTTTTGTATTTAGTAGAAATAGAGTTTCACCATGTTGGTCAAGTTGGTCTAGAACTTCTGACCTCAGGTGATCCACCCGTCTCGGCCTCCCAAAATGCTGGGATTACAGGCGTGAGCCACCACGCCCAGCTGTATATTAACTTTATTTTTTTACTTTTATCTATTTTTTGAGACGGAGTTTCATTCTTGTCGCCCAGGCTAGAGTGCAGTCATGCGATCTTGGCTCACTGTAGCCTCCGCCTTCTGGGTTCAAGCGATTTTCCTGCCTTGGCCTCCCGAGTAGCTGGGATTACAGGCGCACACCACCACGCCCAGCTAGTTTTTGTATTTTTGGTAGAGGTGGGGTTTCACCATGTTGGTTAGGCTGGTCTCAAACTCCAGACCTCAAGTGATGTGCCCTCCTTGACCTCCCAAAGTGCTGGAATTACAGGTGTGAGTCACCTCACCCTGCCTGTATGTTAACTGTATATATTCTACTTTACTGAATTTTATTGTTTGAGTCTTACTGTTGATTCTCTGGGGTTTTCCAGGGATTCTGTTATATACGTGTACAAATAGAGAAAGCTTTACTTCTACTTTTTCAATTCTTATGCCTCTAATTGTTTTCTTTTACTTAACTGCATCTTTTCTGATCTTAACAGAAATGTCTCTGGTGTTTCCACATTAAGTAAGATGTTGGCTTTAGGGTTAAAGTTTATATATTATAAGATAATTATTTAAAATTAGCCACATTTAAAAAATTTAATGTTAAAAAAATATCCAGCAATTCCTCATCTCTTGAGTGTTTTTCATTAGGAATGGGTGTTATGGGTGTTAAACTTCAAAGGTTTTCTAGCATCTGTGGAGATAACCATGGTGTTTCTCCTTAGACGTATTAATATGATGTTTTACTTATTTGATTTTTAAGTATTGAACTGAACTTGAATTCCTGGAATAAAGCTCACTTGATTGTGGTATATTCTTTTGTTTTGGAATCAGTTTACATTATTTAATGTATTTACATCTATATTTTTTTAGGAGAGATGGGTCTGTGACTTCCGTTTTTGTTCTGTCTGTATTAGCTTTGAGTATCAATATTATACTTGCCTCATAAAAACAATTAGGAAGTTTTTGGCTGGGCATGGTGGCTCATGCCTATAATCCCAGCATTTTGGAAAGCCGAGCGGGGGTGTGCGGATCACGAGGTCAGGCGTTCGAGACAAATCTGGCCAACATGATGAAACCCTGTCTCTACTAAAACTACAAAAATTAGCCAGGCGTAGTAACACGCGCCTGTAATCTCAGCTACTCGGGGGGCTGAGGCAGGAGAATAGCTTGAACCCAGGAGGTGGAGGTTGCAGTGAGCCAAGAACACGCCACTGCACTCCAGCCTGGGACAGAGTGAGACTCCATCTCAAAAAAAAAAAAAAAAAAAAAAACCCACAGGAAATTTTCTTGTTTTTTACATTTTCAGTGATCTGGAACAGTTCACATTGGGACCATCCAGACTTTAAAGGTTTGATAGAAATCCCTTTGCAAGCCCCCTGGACCTGGTGTGTTTTCTGTGGTCCTTGCTAGCAGTCTTCTCTCCTCTCTGGAAATTATTCTATCTCTAGTGAGGTTAATTTTGGTAAACCATCTTTCTATAGTAAATTACTCTTTTCAACTAGATTTTCAAATTTATTTGCATAGATGTCTTCAAGGTAGTCTCATAGTTTTAAATTTCTTTGCAATGATTATTTTCGCCTGTCATTTCTTAGTTTGTGTATTTTTCCTTTCTCCCTATTTTGCTTAAGTTAATAGTTTGTGTATTTTGTTTTTTTAAATCATCTGAATTTATTATTTAGGTTTACTGTTTTCCTTTTCCTTTTTCTTTTTTTTTTTTTTTTTTTTTTTTTTTTTTGAGACAGAGTCTCGCTCTGTCCCCCAGGCTGGAGTGCAGTGGCGCGATCTCAGCTCACTGCAGGCTCCACCTCCCGGGTTCACGCCATTCTCTTGCCTCAGCCTCCGGAGTAGCTGGGACTATAGGCGCCCACCACCATTCCTGGCCAATTTTTTTGTATTTTTAGTAGAGATGGGGTTTCACCATGTTAGCCAGGATGGTCTCGTTCTCCTCACCTCATGATCCACCCGCCTTGGCCTCCCAAAGTGCTGGGATTACAGGTGGGAACCACTGCGCCCAGCCTACTGTTTTTCTTTACCTCCTTTCTTTCTTTTTTATTTTTTCTTTTAAGACAGAGTCACACTCATGTTGCCCAAGCTGGAGTGCAGTGGCACAGTCACGGCTCACTGCAGCCTCAACTTCCCTGGGCTCGGGAGATCCTCCCGCCTCACCTTCCCAAGTAGGTGGTACCAGGTGGGCACCACCAAAATTTTTTCATAGTTTTTGTAGGCACAGCATTTTGCCAGATTGCCCAGGCTGGTCTCAAACTCCTGGTCTCAAGCCATCTGCCCACCTAGGCCTCCCAAAGTGCTAGGATTACAGGCATGAACCACCGTGTCCAGCCTACCTTGTTAATTTCTGCTTTCATCTTTATTTTCTTTCTGTGCTTTCTTTTGTGTTACTTTGTTGGGGTTTTTTCTTACTTTTTAATTTAGAAATTTAGTTCATTTTGTTTTTTTCTTCCATTTTTATTGATAAAAGTGTTCAGCACGTGGAACTTTCCTCTGATCTTTTTCTTAACCATATCCCATAGAGTCTGATAGATAATTTTTCCTTTTTTTTGTTTGTTTGTTTGTTTTGTTTTTGAGATGGAGTCTCTCTCTGTCGCCCAGATTGGAGTGCAGTGGCATGATCTCGGCTCACTGCAACCTCTGCCTCCTGGGTTCAAGCAATTCTCCTGTCTCAGCCTCCCGAGTAGCTGGGATTACAGGCATGCGCCACCACGCCTGGCTAATTTTTGTATTTTTAGTAGCGACAGGGTTTCACCATATTGGTCAGGCTGGTCTTGAACTCCTGACCTCAAGTGATCTGCCCGCCTTGGCCTCCCAAAGTGCTGGGATTTCTGGGCTGGGCGCCATGGCTCGTGCCTGTAATCCCAGCACTTTGGGAGGCCGAGGCGGGCAGATCACTTGAAGTCAGGAGTTCGGAAACCCTGTATCTACTAAAAATACAAAAATTAGCTGGGCGTGGTGGCAGGTGCCTGTAGTCCCAGCTACTGTGGAGGCTGAGGCAGAGGAATCGCTTGAATTTGGGAGGCAAAGGTTGTGGTGAGCTGAGATCGTGCCGCTGCACTCCAGCCTGGGAGACAGAGCGAGACTCTGTCTCCAAAAAAAAGAAATTCTGTAATTTCCATGTGTTTTTTTTCTTTCACTCGATAGTGTAATAGGCAGCTTTTAAGTTTCCAGGTAGGAGAAACTTTTTCGTTGTTAATAATTTACAGGTGTTTTTCATTGTGATCAGAGAATGTTGTTTTTGTTTTGCAAAACCTATTGATACTTTCTGAGGCCCAGTGTATGTCAGCTTTTGTAACTCCTCCATGTGTACTTGATAGAAGTGTGTTTTCTTGGGTCTTGGTATAGAGTTCACTGTGTGTGTGTGTGTATATATATGTACGTATGTATTTACATATGGAGATACATATATGTATACACCTCCATGATACATTAATTCTGTTGTTTAGGTCTTTTGTATATCCTTATTTTGTGTCCTCATGGCCTGTCTTCTGTGGCTTATTATTAATATGTTTCTGTGTTTTCTTGCATCTCCTGTTTTTGTGTTGTTTGGTGCACATTCCTGTTATATATTTTTAGTTACTTGTGGCTTTTTTTTTTTTTTTGAGATGGAGTCTCGCTCTATCGCCCAGGCTGGAGTGCAGTGGCGCAATCTCAGCTCACTGCAAGCTCCGCCTCCCGGGTTCACGCCATTCTCCTGCCTCAGCCTCTCCGAGTAGCTGGGACTACAGGCGCCCGCCACCACGCCCGGCTAGTTTTTTGTATTTTTAGTAGAGACAGGGTTTCACTGTGGTCTCGATCTCCTGACCTCGTGATCCGCCCGCCTCAGCCTCCCAAAGTGCTGGGATTACAAGCGTGAGCCACCGCGCCCGGCCACTTGTGGCTTTTTGTGTTGAGAAGCGGCCACCTTCTGGTTGTGCTTTTTGCCTGCGGCCTGAGAGTCCTGCTCTGTCTGCGTTGTGATTGCTGCCCTTGCTCTCCTTCTGCCCATTTGCCTGACGAGGCAGCCTTGTCCTTGGCCCTTTGTTTCCAGCCTTTTTCTGAGTGCCTTGGTTTTAGGTCGTTCTCTTGTGTGAAGCAAACCTGAGGCTTGCTTTGTGAGCCAAATTGAAAATCTTCTCTTCAGTCAGTTAAGCCCATTCACACTTAGTGATATAACGATTGTTGGTCTCAACCCTGTCATTATTTTATAATTTCTGTATTTTCTATTTATTGAATTTTTTTATGTGTTGTGAGTTTTTTTGCTTTTTTATTTATTTATTTATTTATTTTTTATTTTTTTTTTTTTGAGACGGAGTCTCGCTCTGTCGCCCAGGCTGGAGTGCAGTGGCGCAATCTCAGCTCACTGCAAGCTCTGCCTCCCGGGTTCACGCCATTCTCCTGCCTCAGCCTCTCCGAGTAGCTGGGACTACAGGCGCCCGCCACCACGCCCGGCTAATTTTTTTGTATTTTTTGGTAGAGACGGGGTTTCACCGTGGTCTTGATCTCCTGACCTCGTGATCCGCCCGCCTCGGCCTCCCACAGTGCTGGGATTACAAGCGTGAGCCACCGCACCCGGCGCTTTTTTATTTAAAAAAAAAATTGGGGGCCGGGCGTGGTGGCTCACGCCTGTAATCCCAGCACTTTGGGAGGCTGAGGCAGGCAGATCACCTGAGATCAAGAGTTCAAGACCAGCCTGGCCAAGATGGTGAAACCCCATCTCTACTAAAAAATATAAAAATTAGCCAAGTGTGGTGGTGCATACCTGTAGTCCTAGCTACTTGGGAGGCTGAGGCAGGAGAATTACTTGAACCCAGGAGGTGGAGGTTGCAGTGAGCCGAGATAGTGCCACTGCACTCTAGCCTGGGCGACAGAGCTAGACTCTGCCTCAAAAAAAAAAAAAAAAAAAAAAAGAAAGTCCAGGTGCTGTGGCTCATGCCTGTAATCCCAGCACTTTGGGAGGCTGAGGAAGGCAGATCATAAGGTCAAGAGATCAAGACCATCCTGGCCAACATGGTGAAAACCCTGTCTCTACTAAAAATACAAAAGCTAGCTGGGCGTGGTGCCGCGCATCTGTAATCCCAGCTACTCGGGAGGCTGAGGCAGGAGAATTACTTGAACCCAGGAGGTGGAGGTTGCAGTGAGCTGAGATCATGCCACTGAACTCCAGCCTGGCAATAGAGCGAGACTCCATATCAGAAAACAACAAAAAAAAAATTGGGGTATTAGGAAAATTGGTGCTTTTCTCCTAGTGCATTCCTATAGACTCGCATACCCCACTCATGCTTCTTGGGCCTGGGTTCCCTGTGTACCCTCTCGTGGCCTGCTGTGTTGGCATTAGGGGGTCCTCTGACACCCACTCATTGCCTTCACATCAGGCAGTGAGTGAATTCCATTCTTTGTGTTTTGCTCTTTCCTGTCTCCCTGTCTCTCCTCTTCTCATTTTTCATTGGTGGTGTTTCTGCTCTGTCAGAACACATGGTATTCTTAGGTACAGAGTTTACTACAACAGGGCTCCCACTTGCCTCTGCTGAGTGTTCCCAGGCGTCTTCAGGTTGGTGAAGCTCATCCTCAGGCGGTGGCCTTGAGTAGGGCCACAGAATTCTCTGAGTTCTGGAGAAGTAAACTTTGACCTGTTGTGTTGTCAATGAACAGATAGTTTGGTTGGCTATAAAATCCTTGGATCAACTGATTTCTCCTGTTTAATATAGTGTGGTTCTTGTAAAAAATTTCTTCCTGATCCCAAATTGGTTAAAGTTGTGTTTCATGTTTTTCTTACACCAAGATTTTATAGACTGATTATTCTAGTTCTAGCCAGGAAAAGAGAATATTAGAAATATATTGTGACAGCACTTCCAGGAGACATACCAACTCTGTTTCTTTCTCAAGTTGGAGCTGTTTTCTTCTAGAACTTCTTGTGGGTGGCTGCTGACATCATGCTTTCTTAGATCTTCACTTTTTGTACATCTGTAAACGCTCCGGCCCCCTCTCACCCTTGCTCGTGCATCAGTTTCCTGGATCAGTGGACAGTGTTCTGTGCTTGCTTTCTGCTGCTTGAGTTTTTAAAAATCAAGACTCAGAATGCTTTCCCGTGCCCTGAAGCACCTCTCTGTACCAACATGTGGAGCCTGCTGTGGCTGGGAGCTGTCCTCACTCTCCAGTCACATCCGCTATTGTGTGCCAGGATTGAGCTATTGGCTGCGTTTCCTTTAACCTCATCTTTCCCTTCCTCCTGAGTGTAGATTACCAAAGGTCGACTTTCCCAGGCCTTTCCCTGAACACACTCAGCCTTCCTTCCTAGACCACCCAGTCCCCAGTGGCACCAGTGATTGTGGCCTCCACCCCTCTGTGTGCCCTCAGGGATACAGTTGGGATCCGAGATAGCCAAGGCTGTCATAGAGCAGGTCCTTAGAGAGAGAATCCTAAGTGACATTTCTGTGAACAAACACATTTGAAAGCACTTGCCTGGTGCTGTGTGAGTTGTCAAAAATATTAGCTGCTGTTATGCAAGTAAAACGTGCCTCATGCTACCATGGAAATTCCCCAGTGGTAGAAAGAAATGGAGTGTTTATTAAAGGTTCTGAAAAATTGTCCTGTGTTGAGGGCTGCAGGGAAATGGAGACTCACCTTTAACAAAGAAATGTCAGTGGTTCCTGTCCTCTTTGTTCACATCGATGAGGCTGAATGCTGTGTGCACTGCACGCCCCCGCACCCCGCCCCAGCCCAGATGTGTGCTGCTGGAGCCTCTTTGATACTGAAGGCTCACATAAGGCCCCGGGAATGTGCTCAAGATTGAATTAGATGAGTGACCAGAACAGAACAGAGGAGTAGACATTCTCAAACTTGCCTGAGAGTCTAGGAAATTGAGTAATTCTTAATCAATGATTTCCCTGCTATCCTGCCTATTTTCAAAGATGGTTGTGTAAGGCCGGGCACGGTGGCTCACGCTTGTAATCCCAGCACTTTGGGAGGCCGAGGTAGGTGGATCATTTGAACCCAGGAATTCAAGACCAGCCTGGGCAACATGGTGAAACCCTGTCTCTACCAAAAATATAAAAATTACACAGGCATGGTGGTGTGCACCTGTGATCCCAGCTACTCAGGAGGCTGAGGCAGGAGGATTACTTGAGCCTGGAAGACGGAGGTTGCAGTGAGCCGAGATCATGCCTGGGTGACAGAGTGAGACTTCATATAAAAAAAAGAAAAAAGTTTTTGATGAAATCTCTGGATGTCATATGGGTGAGATGAATGCCTGGGAGAACCACCTTCCTGTAGGGTTGATGTCTGGGTCTTCTTCCTGTCAAGGGCACATTTGAGGGACAGCCCTTTCCTTAACATGGGCCTGGGCTGGGAAGCTTCTGCTGGCAGCTGTGCTCTGCCTGGCTCCAACGGAGACTTAGGGCAGTCCCTGGGCTTGCACGCAAATTAGATTTCTGGGAATCTTCTTGCTAAAGGGCTCTCTGATGGGCTGCCTGTCATGTAATGACCAGTCACATGGGGAGTCTAGGCTCTAGCAAACATGTCTTCTAATGGGACCTGAAGCCACAGTTGCTTTGCTTAGTGGACATGTGAGTTCCGCAGTTTCCAGGTCAGACCTGGGTGTTCATAAGCACACCAGAGAGATCTGTCCTCCTTTGGCCTTCTGTAAAATCTCATTTTAGAAAAAATGTTTACAATTTTTGAAGTTGTTTAAATTGAGCAAAGCCAAATGATTTCTTCTGTTCTGATAAGATAGCCTGCTGCTGTAATTTGACTTGCTGCTTCTCTTTTATTTTACAGATGATGTCTTTCTACCTAAAGATATTGACCTAGACAGTGTGGATATGGATGAGACAGAGAGGGAAGTGGAATATTTCAAAAGGTAAATGTGGAGGCTGTGTGTCTGAAAGCGTGGTGACTGTGTGCTTGCCATACATGTTTGGTTTTCTGTCTTTCCATGGCACTTCTAGTTGTCTTGGACAAAGTTACATCAAGCAAGCCAGACAACCTGGCTACTGAAGAGCCTTGTAGTAGGACAGGCCAGCCACACACGCCCTCCCACGTTCCCAACACTCACACAGTCACTTCTCCCCCCCCTCACATGCTAGAAAAATAGTTGACGGCAGTGGCTTCCCCCCACCCCTCCCCGCCAGCTGGCTGTTTCACTTCCGAGGCGGTGGCTCTCAAGGTGTCCTGGGCCAGCAGCGTCTCCTGGGGATACAGGCCCCTCCTTAGACCTGTGGGATCAGATTCTGGGAAGGGGCCGGCATCTATGTTCTTGAAAGCCTTCCGGGTGACCCCCACATCTGCTGATGGTTGAACACACTGGAGTGCTATGCTTTTAAGAAGAAAAGTAATATTTTAGATGCTTGCTGTTTTCCTGATGGGCAAATTTTATAGTGCTATGTTCTATAATGTTTTAACTACTGTGTGAATTATTAATGGCAACAAAATTTTATTTGTTTTATTTTATTTTTGAGAGGGAATCTCGCTCTATCACCCAGGCTGGAGTGCAGTGGCACGATCTCAGCTCACTGCAACCTCTGCCTCCCGGGTTCAAGCAATCTCCTGCCTCAGCCTCCAGAGTAGCTGGGATTACAGCTTTTTTTTATTATGATTTTTTTTAACTTTTTGAGATGGAGTTTTGCTCTTGTCACCCAGGCTCACTGCAACCTCCGCCTTCCAGATTCAAGCGATTCTCCTGCCTCACCCTCCTGAGTAGCCTCGATTACAGGCACCCACCACCATGCCCAGCTAATTTTTTTGTGTTTTTAGTAGAGACAGAGTTTCACCATGTTGGCCAGGCTGGCCTCAAACTCCTGACCTCAGGTAATCCACCTACCTCAGCCTCCCAAAGTGCTGCGATTACAGGCATGAGCCACCGCACCTGGCCCTGTCTCTATGTTTTAATTAAATTAAAAAACTATATATTTATATATATAGAAGGTGCTTGCCTGGGCAACACAGCAAGACGTCATCTCTACAAAAAGTAAAATCAGCTGGGCATGGTGGCACGCTACTGTAGTAGTTGCAGCTACTTGGGAAGCTGAGGTGGGGGAGGGTCGCTTGAGCCCAGGAGGTCGAGGTTGCAGTGAGCTGTGATTGCACCACTGCACTCCAGCCTGGGCAACAGAGTAAGACCCTGTCTCCAAAAAAAAAAAAAAAAAAAAAAAAAAAAGTTAATCACGTCCAGAGAGGCAGTGAAATGTGAGAGCAGGCACATCCTACCCCCTCCCCCACCTCAAGCTGAGTAATCCACCTGCTGTATTGTATAGACTCTAGATAGAGTGTGGCCAAAGTAGCTGTAAATTAACCTCTTAATGTTGTCATAGTGATAACTCATATCCTATAGTCAACAGTTTATAGCCGATCACTATCAATATAATTTCTGTAAACCAACGAGAATTCTTGACAACTTTTTTTTTTTTTTAAATAAAGACAATAGTCTTGCTCTGTCACCCAGGCTGGAGTGCAGTGGTATGATCTTGGCTTACTGCACCCTTGATCTCCCAGGCTCACTTGATCCTCCCACCTCAGCCTCCTGACTAGCTGGGACTACAGGCATGGGCCACCAATCTCAGCTAATTTTTATTTTTATTTTTATTTTATTTTATTTTTTTGAGACGGAGTCTCGCTCTGTCGCCCAGGCTGGAGTGCAGCAGCTCACTGCAAGCTCCACCTCCCGGGTTCACACCATTCTCCTGCCTCAGCCTCCCGAGTAGCTGGGACTGCAGGTGCCTGCCACCACGCCTGGCAATTTTTTTTGTATTTTTAGTAGAGATGGGGTTTCACCGTGTTAGCCAGGATGGTCTCGATCTCCCGACCTCGTGATCCGCCTGCCTCGGCCTCCCAAAGTGCTGGGATTACAGGCGTGAGCCACCGCACCCGGCCTCAGCTAATTTTTAAAATGTTTAGTAGACACAGTTCTCATTATGTTGTCCAGGGTGGTCTCAAACTCCTGGATTCAAGTGATCTATCTGCCTCGGCCATTGCACTCCAGCCTGGGCAACAAGAGCAAAACTCCATCTCAAAAAAAAAAAAAAAATTGTGACTGGCTGGGCGCAGTGGCTCACGCTTGTAATTCCAGTACTTTGGGAGGCCGAGGTGGGCGGATCACGAGGTCAAGAGATAGAGACCATTCTGGCTAACATGGTGAAACCCCATTTCTACTAAAAGTACAAAAATTATCTGGGCGTGGTGGTGCTCTCCTGTAGTCCCAGATACTCAGGAGGCTGAGGCAGGAGAATTGCTTGAACCCGGGAGGCAGAGGTTGCAGTGAGCCAAGATTGCGCCACTGCTCTCCAGCCTGGCAACAGCAAGACTCCGTCTCAAAAAAAAAAAAAAACTGTGACCAATTGCTGTTAGTTTTAAACTGGTGCATGAAGGTGAGTTCTCTCCCTGGCCCTTAAGAGATTTGGAAGTTTGTTTTAGCAAGTGCTCTCGGTCACTTAAGGATGTAAATCCTACTTACTTATTATTTTTTGAGACACAGTCTCTCACTCTGTCATCCAGGGAATTAGCTAAGCAGCATTCCCGCTGAGACTGGATTTGAAACAAAGTTATAGTTCCTTAGAGCCACTACAGATTTCTTTCCTCAGTGGATACCTTTAGCTTAGGATAACCACTCATAGGAATTAATTTGAATTTACTTAAAATTATTTATGACTCTTGACCATTTGGGATACCCATTTGTCATCTTTTCTACGAAAGGAAACTAAAATATTGCTGTCTCAAATACTGGGTATTGTTGAGCTGAAGACAGCGCAGGGGCTCTCTCCACCTCTCCTTTATTTGCCTAAAGGTAGGACATAAATAATTTTTTACTGAAGACAGCTACTCAGCAGCCCACAGATGGTGCCAGTGGGGCAGAGGAATCTGTGAGCAGATTTTAAACCCAAAAAGACTTTTTAAAAATAAAGTCTCAGTTCAGTCTGAAGTGAAGTGGCCTGATCACAGTTCATTGCTGGGACTACAGATGCGCCACCATGCCTGGCTAATTTAAAAAAATTTTTTTTTTGGAGATAGAGTTTTGCTCTTGTTGCCCAGGCACGATCTCGGCTCACCGCAACCTCCGCCTCCTGGGTTCAAGCGATGCTCCTGCCTCAGGATCCTGGGTAGCTGGGATTACAGGCATGCGCCACCATGCCTGGCTAATTTTGTATTTTTAGTAGAGGCAGGGTTTCTCCTTGCTGGTCAGGCTGGTCTCGAACTCCCGACCTCAAGTGATCCGCCCACCTCACCTCAGCCTCCCAAAGTGCTGGGATTACAGGCGTGAGCTGCCGCACCCAGCCTAGTTTTTTTTTGTTTGTTTGTTTGTTTTTGGTAGAGAAGGCGTCTCTTTATGTTGCCCAGGCTGGCCTCTGGGTATCTTTCCACCTCAGTCTTCCAAAGTACTAGGATTACAAGCGTGAGCTACCTCCCCAGCCCAACCCCACAGGTTTACTTCCCTCGTTTTCCTGATTTTTGGCACTAGTCCCATGGGCAGTTTTGTTTTTCTATTTTCCTGTCTCTTTAAATCTTCCACCTGGCATTTGTGCATAGACTGTCAGCTGAGAAGCTGAGACCTTAGAAAATATGGCCTGACAGATGTGGGTTGCACCCTATTTGCAGCTAGCAAGACTTTCTTTAAGCTGTTCTTGAGAGGGGCCTGGGGCTGAAATTTTGTTCCCTCTTTAGAGACCTTGGTTAAAGCCATAAAGGGATTCTTAATTTTGGTCTCATGCACGTCTGTGTGTGTTGGCTTTGAGTCATTTGTGCAGGTATGCCCTTGAATGATTATAAATTTGTGGTTTATATTTAGAATATGATAGGGGTTTTTTGTTGTTTGATTTAGGCTTCTAAGCTAAATGAAACCATATACTCAGAAAGGAAACAGTTTATTAAAACATTCAAAGACAAGCAGCTTTAAATAGTGATTACCCTAGACCTCTAATAAGCAAATATGTTCTACCTCCAAAACTTTTTTTTTTTTGGTGGGGGCACAAAGTCTGGTTCTATCTGTCCAGGCCGGAGTGCAGTGGTGCATTCTCAGCTTGTTACAGTGGGTAGCTAGTCAGGCATGAGCAGGGCAGGGGGAGGGCCTCCTCCATCCACCAGGGATGTCAGGTGACCATCAGGTGATGGTTAGGCAGTTGTCACACTGCCTCTCTAAAATAATTGGTCACAGCCAGCACCAGGGAAACTGAAGCTGGTGATCAGCAGCTTCCCGATAAGATCTCAGGAGTTGGGCAAGTGGGCTCAAGCACGTGCACTGAGGCGCAGAATGGTGGAGTTTAACTGGTGTGTGACCTTCCAGGTACTTTGCACCGGGAAGGGAAGATTGCCTCAGGTGAGCATGCGCACGCTCCGGTAAACACATTGTGTGTGCTCCCTCCCAAGTGCTAGCAGGCAGCCCACCCCAAGGGAGGAGTGGGGAGAAGGGACGCAAGTCCCTGAAGTATGCCAACACCTAGATCCCTACATCAGAGGCCAGACGGGGCACTTGCCTCTCAAGTTGCCCACTTGGCCTCTTCCAAGTGCACTTTCCTTCCTTTTGTTTCTGCTCTAGAGCTTTTTAATAAACTTCCACTCCTGTTCTAAAACTTGCCTCAGTCTCTTCTTCTGCCTTATGGCCTTTGGTCAGATTATTTTGTCCGAGGAGGCAGTAACTGAGGCTGCTGCAGACACGTACGGATTCGCCGCCAGCAACTCAGGTACCTGCCACTGGCAACAGGCTCGCTGCAGCCTCTGCCCACCAGGCTCAAGCCATGCTCCCACCACAGGCTCCCGAGTAGCTAGGACCACAGTTGTGCGCCACCACACCTGGCTAATTTTTGTATGTTTTGTAGCGATGAGGTTTTACATGTTGCCCAGGCTGGCCTTGAACTTGTAAGCTCAAGCAATCCACCCACCTCAGCCTCCCAAAGTGCTGGGATTATAGGCGTGAGCCACCACAGCAAGCCTTTATTATTTTTGAGATAGGGTCTCACCTTTGTCACCCAGGCTGGAGTGTGGGGCACCATCACAGCTCACTGCAGCCTTGACCTCCCAGGCTCAAGGATCCTCCCACCTCAGCCCTGAGTAGCTGGGACCACAGGCACGTATGTGTACTGCCACTCCTGGCTAACTTTACTTTTTGTAAAGATGGAGTCTCACTATGTTGCACGGGCTGGTCTCAAACTCCTGGGTTCAAGTGATTCTCCAACCTCAGCCTCCCAAAGTAGCAGGAAAACAGGCATGAGCCACTGCGGCCAGCTTCAGATCTCCTTCTTGGTGTCAATTTCAGGAAGGAACAACCAAGAAACAAGAATGTTGACTATTTGCCCAGCTAAAACCTGACACGGGAATGCTTTTAAACAGCTTTAGAGTTGAAAGTTGACTTAATTAGAAGCTGGTATTTAGGATATATGTGTATACAATTTTTTTGAGGCCTCTGCTTTCTATAAAAGCTGCTTGGCGGCCGGGCGCGGTGGCTCATGACTGTAATCCCAGCATTTTGCGAGGCCGAGGCGGGCAGATCACGAGGTCAGGAAATTGAGAGCATCCTGGCTAACACGGTGAAACCCCATCTCTACTAAAAATAGAAGAAATTAGCCGGCTGTGGTGATAGGTGCCTGTAGTCCCAGCCACTTGGGAGGCTGAGGCAGGAGAATGGCAGAATGGCGTGAACCCAGGAGGCAGAGGTTGCAGTGAACCAAGATCATGCCACTGCACTCCAGCCTGGGCGACAGAGCAAGACTCCGTCTCAAAAAAAAAAAAAGCTTCTTGGCCAGGGAAGAAGCTACAAAAAATACAAAAATTAGCTGGGTATTGTGGTACGCGCCTGTAGTCCTATCTATTTGGGAAGCTGAGGCAGGAGAATCGCTTGAACCCAGGAGGCAGAGGTTGCAGTGAGCCAAGATCGTGCCACTGCACTCCAGCCTGGGTGACAGAGACTCCACTTCAAAAAAAATAAAAAATTAGCTAGGTGTGGCCAGGCACGGTGGCTCACGCCTGTAATCCCAGCACTTTGGGAGGCTGAGGCGGGTGGATCACTTTAGGTCAGGAGTACAGATCAGCCTGGTCAACATGGTGAAACCCTGTTTCTACTAAAAATACAAAAATCAGCTGGACATGGTGGCGGGCACCTGTAATCCCAGCTACTTGGGAGGCTGAGGCAGGAGAATCACTTCAACGTGGGAGGCGGAGGCTTCAGTGAGCTGAGATCGCGCCATTGCACTCTAGCCCGGATGACAAGAGCGGAACTCCTCAAAAAATAAAAAATAAAAAAAAACTGGGTGTGGTGGTACATGCCTGTAGTCCCAGCTACTCGGGAGGCTGAGGAGAGAATTGCTTGAACCTTGGAGGTGGAGGTTGCAGTGAGCCGAAACTGCCACTGAACTCCAGCCTGGGCAAGAGAGTGAGACCCTGTCTCAAAAAAAAAGGATTTCACCATGTTGCCCAGGCTGGTCTCGAACTCCTAAGTTGAAGTGATTTGCCCTCCTCAGCCTCCCAAAGTGCTGGGATTATAGGTATGAGCCACCACACCCTGCCTGGGCCTGATAATTTAAGGGGGCTCTCAGCTCTCAGATTAAAAGTTTCTTTTCTTTCTCAGGACTCCCTCCGCCCACCCACTCCTCCTCCCGACTCCTTTCCCCTTTTCAAGTGCAGACTGTGGCAGGGCCTGGAGGGGACCCTTGACACCGTGCCCCTCACTGAGAGTCTAAACCCCTGACCCCGCAGTGAGTTTCTGGCAAGAACAGGAGCGTGATGGGCTTTGCCAAGCACCACCTTGCTTGTGGGCTGTTTCCTTCAGTGACTGTTTGGCTTTTTGTCTTTGCAGGTTCTGCTTGGATTCTGCTAGACAGACCCGACAAAGACTGTCTATCAACTGGTCCAATTTTAGCTTGAAAAAAGCCACCTTTGCTGCCCACTGAATGAGGACTGCCTGGAGAGGGACACGCGAGAGGCAGGCCAGGCTGCACCACCCCAAGAGCCACGCCCCTCGCTGGCGCCCCAGAGCCGTGGTGCTTGCCAAGGGCTGTGCGGAGCTGGTGCTGCCTGAAACCCCAGACCGAGAAGTTGATGCTCGGCCCACGCTGTTAGCTCGTGTGCGTGTAGTCTGTGCGTGAGACTCCTTCGATTGTAGCTCTGTGCTGTCGGATTGGAACAGTAGTTCCCGCCAAGTCCTCCCACCACCGCGGCCTCGGAGGCCTGGGCCGTGGCCAGATAGGAGTTTGCATCACCCACGTGGCTCCGTTGCCTCTGCATTGCGCCCTGTCCTGTCATCTGTCCTCACCGGGGTATCGGCCGTCACTCAGCTCTCCTGTGCCCCTGCGTCCCACCCTAGGCGGGCTGGGCGGGGCAGGCCTCCTTTGTTCTCCACAATCTACTGTCTCCGAGTGTACACGTTGCGCTGTTTGTGTTTGATCCCCCCTGACTTGTAGCCAGCTTGTGTAAGATCCCTTGCAGAACGAGAAAGTTAAAAACAAGCCCACCCAGTACTCACACCATCAAGTCTGTTATAGAGTGTACGACTGTATTAACACGGAGGCCTGCCTGGCTACTTTTTTAACATATTGTTAAGTAATATTAAAATCATGTCTTTCTTTTTGAAAGATGGAATACATTAGTACAGCAGGAGACCTCGGCTGCTTCTTTCTGCTAGGGGAGTGGGGGGCTAGTGGGAGAGGGCGTGCAGGTGATGTGTCCACCATGGGGAGCCAGGGCACCACCCCAGAGCAGGTCCCAGGTCTCTCCAGGCAACAGCTCAGCGATCCTGGTGCCCCCACCATCCTCTGTGTGCCAGGCAGAGCAGGCAGCAGGAGACAGAAAGCTCCCAAGGAGCTGCATCCTGGTTACTTCTTACCACCTAGAACACTCAGTAGCTCCCACTTCTCCCAGCCTCATGTTCAGCCTGTCTGTGTGCCCCATCAGAGTATGACTTCACCCTGAGTGAAGGTGAAGAGGGCAGGGCCTGGCTGGGGAGAGGGTAGGGAGGGCTAGCTTCTGGTGGTATTCGGATGATGAGGCCACAGGATTTCCTGGTGGACAGGACGCAGGTAGGAGAAAGAGGTGAAGACCTGCGCTGTGTGCCTGGAGGTGGGACTGGAGACCAGTTCTGGATGGTGAGTCTGGGATGCCCACCCGCCACCGAGGTGAGAGGTCTGGAACTGGGGTGGTGGGACTGGAGACCCGGTTCTGGACAGTGAGTCTGGGATGCCCACCAGCCACCTAGGTGAGAGGTCTGGAACTGGGGACTGCTGTTCATGGACAGAGCCTGTGTGAGGGCCCCGCAGGGGTGAGTAGGTGGGATGGGGGCCCAAGCCATGGAACCAGGAAGGCAGAGGGGGTGAGGAGGCTTCGAGGCAGGTCAGGGGAGACAAGGCCCAGGGCACCCCCACCCAGGCACTGGTTTGCAGAGAATGAGGTGGGGACAGCAGGTCCTAGAACTCTGGAGATTGCACAAAAGCTGGAAAAGGGTCACCAGCCAGGGGAGGTGCAGCACGAGTAGCTTTCCTCACTTCTTTTTTTTTCCAGGTGTGAGGAAGAGAACATTCCTTTGTTCGTGGGATGATAGGGCAGAGAGTGAAGCAGGTCAGGCCATGACCACAGCAACGGTAGTGTCCTTGAAACCCCAGTGCAGGCCCCCGGGACTCCAGCCACTGCCTCTTCTGGCTGCAGTGGGGGCTGGGGAAAGGCCTAGGCCTGGGCCTCACCCTATGGGGAACTGCCTGCCCAGACCTCCAGTGCCTGCCCTGCTCTCCCCAGGGACAGCCTTTACACTGTGCTGGGGGACAGTCCCACATCCGCATCTCAGCCTCCTCTTCCAGTAGAACCATGCCTGTTGCTGAGGAGAACTGCACAGCCCTGGGTGGTGATGGGGAACTCTGGGTGCCCCGACACACTAAGCATCATGCTAGGACCTAGAGACCCTCAGACGCCCACCCTACATGTCCAGTTCTGGGCATTCCCATCACCTCCATGGCAGCCCCGCCTGCAGCTTCACAGCTCTGCCCGCTCTGGCCCCTGACCTGTACCTGCTAGCTTTGGCCCTTAGGCTCCCAGCCATTGTCCTGGCCATGCCTTTGCCAGGAAAGATCTTCCTCTATTTCCCTGGAAACCACTCATCCTTCCAGCATCCCAGGGTGCTTGTAGGACATCCAGCTGCAGGGTCCCTGACTTGATGGTAGCCCCTGGGGTTCCTGATGACATCACTCCCCTGTGGGGGAGGGTGGGGCCGCCATAGGGGACCCTTACATTTTTGACTCGCACAGTAGCACAGGGTGAGTATCCCTTATCCTTTATCTGGCATCCTCAGTACCAGAAGTGTGTCCAGTTTCAGACTTTTTTGGATTTGGAGTATTTACATCATGCTTACAAATTGAGCGTTTCTAATCCAAAAATCTGAAATCCAAAATGCTCCAATGAGCATTTCCTTGGAGCATCATCTTAACACTCAAAAGGATTTGAATTTTGGAACCTTTCGGGTTAGGCATACTCAACCTGTAATAGTCATGAAATGAAACAATAACAATAGTTAGAAAGGAAACATTAACAGTGAACAGTTGTATTGAGAAGCTTACTGTTTTCTGCACCCTCAGCTCTGAGCCCTGCTCAGAGATTTTGCCTGGGTAGAGAAACAGGCAGTAAAACAGCTCCTAATCTCTTCCCAAAGAAACTGACTTCGTTTGCAACGAAGAATGATGAACAGGTTCAAGCCTGAAGGCACTGAGAAACAGTGGAGGCCATGGAACCCTGGGAAGAGAGAGAGGATACAGGCTCAGCTATAGGCCAAATAGTTTGCAGGAGATAACAGGAAGAAAAGAGCTGGGAGGAGGCATCCAGGGGTCAGAAGGAATATCACACAGTGTTCCCAGAAACTATCTCTTCAAAGGAGTCAGAATTTGATTGGATTTGTTTGTAGAGCATGGTGCCCCAGGGCATTGTTGAAAACAATAGAATTGGCAATTAGTGGTTTAATGGCTGAATGTGGTCAGGGAAAGAGGAAGAGAACTCTACCAAAATGACTGTCATCCCAGGGTGACTGTGGGCATAACGCAAAGCTACACACCCTGAGGAGCAACATCATAGGCTGAATACTAGTGGGTAGTAGAAAGAAAACTGATATAATAAGGCTGCATCAAATGAGCATAGAAATTATTTTAAAGGAACCAAATGGAAATTAATGGAATCTGAAAAGATATATATATATATATACACACACACACACACACATACAGGTATAGAGAGAGAGACAGATGGAGTCTTGCTCTGTCACCCAGGCTGGAGTGCAGTGGCACCATCTTGGCTCACTGCAACCTCCAACTCCTGGGTTCAAGTGATTCTCCTGTCTCAGCCTCCCCAGTAGCTGGGACTACAGGTACACACCACCATGCCTGGCTAATTTTTGTATTTTTTGTAGAGATGGTGTTTCACCATGTTGGCCAAGCTGGTCTCAAACTCCTGACCTCAGGTGAGCTGCCCACCTTGGCCTCCCAAAGTGCTGAGATTACAGGCATGAGCCACTGCACCCAGCCTAAATTTTAAAATTAGCAGAAGGAAAAATAAGTGGATTTGAAGATAGGCTGATGGAGATTATGCCAGCCAAAGAACACAGAGAAAAAAATAATGAAAAAGAGTCTCAGAAAAATGTGGGACACCATTAAGCATACCAGCATATGTATAATGGGAATATCAAAAGGAGAGCAAAGAGCAGAAAAAATATTCAAAGAAATAATAGCTGAAAACCTCCCAAATTGAAAAATAGTAACACATCCCAGAAGTTGAAAATGTTTATATTAAGAAAGAAGAAAGATCTCAAATCAATAAACTAACTTGTCACCTTAAGACACTGGAAAAAGAGCAAACTAGGCCTAAAGTAAGCAGAAGGAATAAAATCATAAAAATTAGATCAGAAATTAATGAAATAGAGGATGCAAAAATAATGGAGAAAATCAACAAAACCAAAAGTTTTAAAAAGGTAAACAAAATAGACATCTTTAGCAAGATTGACAAGAGAAGGATTCAAATTACTAGAATCAGAACTGGCCACACAGAAATAAAAAGGATTTTAAAGGAATACTAGAACAATTATATGCCAGCAAATTTGGTAATTTAGATGATGTCTTAGTCCATTCATGCAGCTATGACCAAATATCACAGACTGAGTAATTTATAAATAATAGAAGTTTATTTCTCACAGTTCTGGAGGCTGTGAAGTTCAAGAGCAAAGTGCACCAACAGATTCAGTGTCTGGTAAGGGCTCACTCTCTGCTTCCAAAGTGCAGCCTTGTTGCTGTCTCTTCATATGGTAGAAGGGCAAAAAGGGGAATTAAGGTGATCCCTTCAACCTCTTTTATAAAAGCTGTAATCCCATTCATGATGATGGAGCACTCATGATTTGAACACTTCCCAGAAGACCCCACCTCTTAATACTATAACCTTGGGCACTAGGTTCTAACATATGAACATATAAACCATAGCAGATGAAATGGACAAATTTCTAGACCAGAAGAAACTACAAGAACTGACTCCAGTAGAAATAGACAATCTGAATAGATCTATAATGAGTGAAGATGTTGAAACAGTAATTTAAAACAGGAATAAGTACCCACAAAAGCTCAAGCCTAGAAGTCTTCACTGCTGGATTTTACCATACAGTTAGAGAAGAATTAAAACTAATTTTTCAAACTCAAATAGAACACTTCCCAACTAATTCTGTGAGGCCAGTATTACCTTGATAACCAAACTAGACAAAAGACATCACAAGAAAACTACAGACTGTTATCTCTTATGAATATTGATGCAAAATTCCTCAACAAAATACTAGAAAACCAAATCCAGCAATATAAGAAAAGAAATGTACACCGTGATCAAGTGGAATCCCAGGAATGCAAGGGTGGTTCAATATTCAACATATAATTAATGTAATACATCATATTAATAGAAATTTTAATTGCATGATCATCTCAATAGATGCAAAAAAAAATTTGACAAAATCCAACACTTTTGCACAATAAAAACATTTCACCAAGTGTGAATAGAAGAGAACTTCCTTAACCTGAAGAATGACATCTACAAAAAACAGTTAATACCATCCTTAATGTGGTGAAAGACTGCATGCTTTCCCCCTAAGATCAGGAACAAGGCGAAGATATCTGTTTTGCAGTTTCTATTCAACATTGTGCTAGAGGTTCTAGCCAAAGCAATTAGACCCAAGCAGGCAGATCACGAGGTCAGGGGTTCAAGACCAGCCTGGCCAACATAGTGAAACCCCATGTCTACTAAAAATACAAAAATTAGTTGGGTGTCGTGGCGCACACCTCTAGTCCCAGCTACTTGGGAGGCTGAGGTAGGAGAATCACTTGAACCCCAGAGGCAGAGGTTGCAGTGAGCCAGGATCATGCCACTGCACTCCAGCCTGGGTGACAGAGCAAGACTCTGTCTCAAAAAAAAAAAAAAATTTTGGCCAGGCATGGTGGCTCACGCCTGTAATCCCAGCACTTTGGGAGGCCGAGGTGGGTGAATCACGAGGTCAGGAGATTGAGACCATCCTGGCTAACATGGTGAAACCCCGTCTCTACTAAAAATACAAAAAAATAAAAAATTAGCCCTGCATGGTGGTGGGCGCCTGTAGTCCCAGCTACCAGGAGGCTGAGGCAGGAGAATGGCGTGAACCCGGTGGGGGGAGGAGCTTGCAGTGAGCTGAGATCACACCACTGCACTCCAGACTGGGCGACAGAGCAAGACTCTGTCTCAAAAAAAAAAAAAATCTTTTTTGGGGACCTTCTATCTCAGTAAAATTTCTAGGGCTCCAGTGGTGTAGGGCCTGTCAAGATACTCCTTCCAAGGTGAAGGATAAGTTGCCTCATTTGGTCCCTCCTACAACCAAGAAGAGCCACAATGCTTAGTGGGTATATTTGGATTTTGGAGGCAACACATTCCTCACTTAGATGTGTTACTCCAGCCCACTTATCTAGTGACCCAAAAGGCTGCCAATTTTGAGTGGTGTCCAGAACAGGAGAAGGCTCTGCAACAGGTTCAGGCTGCTGTGCAAGCTGCTCTGCCACTTGGGCCATATGACCCAGCAGATCCAATGGTGCTTGAGGTGTCAGTGGCAGATAGGGATGCTGCTTGGAGGCTTTGGCAGGCCCCCATAGGTGAATCAGCGAAGGCCTGTAGGATTTTCATCCCATAGGTGAATCACAGCGGAGGTCTGTAGGATAGGTGAATCACAGCGGAGGTCTGTAGGATAGGTGAATCACAGCAGGGCCATCTTCTGCAGATAACTACTCTTCTTTTGAGAGAGAGCTCTTGGCCTGTTACTGGGCTTTGGTGGAAACTGAACGTTTGACTGTGGGTCATCAAGTCACCATGTGACCTGAACTGCCTATCATGAACTGGGTGCTTTCTGACCCATCACCATAAAGTAGGTCGTGCACAGCAGCATTCCATCATCAAAGAGAAGTGGCATATATGTGATTGGGCTTGAGCAGGTCCTGAAGGCACAAGCAAGTTACATGAGAAAGTGGCTCAAATGCCCATGGTCTCCACTCCTGCCACCCTGCCTCCTCTCCCCAAGCCTGCACCAATGGCCTCATGAGGAGTTCCCTATGATCAGCTGACAGAGGAAGAGAGGACTAGTGCCTGGTTCACAGATGGTTCTGCACAATATGCAGGCACCACCCGAAAGTGGACAGCTGCAGCACTACAGCCCCTTTTTAGGACATCCCTGAAGGACAGTGGTGAAGGGAAATCTTCCCAGTGGGCAGAACTTGGAGCGGTGCACCTGGTTGTGCACTTTGCATGGGAGGAGAATCAGCCCGGTGTGTGATTATGTACTGATTCATGGACTGTAGACAATGGTTTGACTGGATGGGGCTTGGAAGAATCGGCTTGGAAGACAATGGTCAGGGGCTTGAAAGAAGCATGATTGGAAAATTGGTGACAAAGAAATTTGGGGAAGAGGTATGTGGATGGACCTCTCTGAGTGGTCAAAAACTGAAGATATTTGTATCCCCTGTAGTGCTCACCAATGGGTAACCTCAGCAGGGGAGGATTTTAATAAGTAGGTAGGATGACCTGTTCTGTGGACACCACTCAGCCTCTTTCCCCAGCCACCCCTGTCATCGCTCAATGGGCCCATGAACAAAGTGGCCATGGTGGCAGGGATGGAGATTACACATGGAGATTCAGCAACGTGGACCTCCACTCACCAAGGCTGACCTGCCACTGCTGAGTGCCCAATTTGCCAGCAGCAGAGACTAACACTGAGCCTCAATATGGCACCATTCCTCAGGGTGATCAGCCAGCTACCTGGTGGCAGGTTGATTATATTGGATCTCTTCCATCATGGAAAGGGCAGAGGTTTGTCCTCACTGGAATAGACACTTACTCCTGATGTGGGTTTGCCTATCCTGCACGCAGTGCTTCTGCCAAGACTACCATCCATGGACTCACAGAATGCCTCATCCACCATCATGGTGTTCCACACAGCATTGCCTCTGACCAAGGCGCTCACTTTACAGCTAAAGAAGTGTGGCAGTGGCTCATATGCTCATGGAATTCACTGATCTTACCACGTTCCCCATCATTCTGAAGCAGCTGGATTGATAGAATGGTGGAATGGCCTTTTGAAGTCAGAATTACAACGCCAACTGGTGACAATACTTTGCAGGGCTGGGGCAAAGTTCTCCAGAAGGCCATGTATGCTCTGAATCAGCATCCAATATATGATATTGTTTCTCCCTTAGCCAGGATTCACTGGTCCAGGAATCAAGGCACTGAAGTGGAAGTGGCACCACTCACCATGACCCCTGGTGATCCATTAGCAAAATGTTTGCTTCCTGTTCCCACGACATTATGTTCTGCTGGCCTAGAGGTCTTAGTTCCAGAGGGAGGAATGCTGTCACCAGGAGACACAACTATTCCATTAAGCTAGAAGTTAAGATTGCCACCTGGACACTCTGGGCTCCTCCTACCTTTAAGTCAACAGGCTAGGAAGGAGTTACGGTGTTGGCTGGAGTGATTGATCTGGACTATCAAGATGGAGGCTGAGGCTGGAGAATGGTGTGAACCCGTGAGGCAGAGCCTGCAGTGAACCGAGATCGCATCACTGCACTCCAGCCTGGGCGACAGAGCGAGACTCCATCTCAAAAAAAAAAAAAAAGATGGATAGTCTCTTACTCCACAACGGAGGTAAGGAAGAGTATGCATGGAATACAGGAGATCCATTAGGGCGTCTGTTAGTATTATCATGCCCTGTGATTAAGGTCAATGGGAAACTACAACAGCCCAATCCAGGCAGGACTACAAATCAGGAATGAAGGTTTGGGTCACTCCACCAGGAAAAAACCCACAACCTGCTGAGGTGCTTGCTGAAGGCAAAGGGAATACAGAATGGGCAGTAGAAGAAGGTAGGCATCAATAACAGCTACGACCACATGACCAGCTGCAGAAACCAGGACTGTAATTGCTATGAGTATTTCCTCCTTTTGATGAAAAACGTTTATGCATGTATACACTAGTACTAAGAAAATCTCTTCATTGTTTCCTTTCTCCTTTATCGTGTGACATAAGGTTTATTGACTTCACATCAGCATTTAAGTATTGTCACCTTGGCCGGGTGCGGTGGCTCACACCTGTAATCCCAGCACTCTGGGAGGCAGAGGCAGGCGGATCACCTGACGTCTGGAGTTCGAAACCAGCCTGGCCAACATGGCGAAACTCCGTCTCTACTAAAAATACAAAAATTAGCCAGGCATGGTGGCGGGTGCCTGTAATCCTGGCTAATCGGGAGCCTGAGGTGGGAGAATCACTTGAACCTGGGAGGCAGAGGTTGCAGTGAGCTGAGCGGAGATCACACCACTGCACTCTAGCCTGGGGAACAAGAGTGAAACTCCGTTTCAAAAAACAAAAAGTATTGTTACCTTTTTTTTTTTTTTTTTTTTTTGAGACGGAGTCTCGCTCTGTTGCCCAGGCTGGAGTGCAGTGGTGCAATCTCGGCTCACTGCAAGCTCCGCCTCCCGGGTTCACGCCATTCTCCTGTCTCAGCCTCTCTGAGAGAAGGCGCCCGCCACCACACCCGGCTAATTTTTTGTATTTTCAGTAGAGACGGGGTTTCACCGTGGTCTCGATCTCCTGACCTCATGATCCGCCCGCCTCGGCCTCCCAAAGTGCTGGGATTACAAGCGTGAGCCACCGCGCCCGGCCAAAGTATTGTTACCTTTTTGTAATAGTATTTGGGTTGGGGATTGGTGCATTTCTGGTTGTATGAAGGATAGTTGTATTATGTTAGGCAGAATTGTGACTTTATTTTTGTCTTTATTTGAAGATTATTATCTCAGGAATATGTATGGGTTCAAGTTGACAAGGGGTGGACTCGTGTGATGGTTAATACTGAGTGTCAACTTGATTGAAGGATAGGAAGTATTGATCCTGGGTGTGTCTGTGAGGGTGTTGCCAAGGAGATTAACATTTGAGTCAGTGGCTGGGGAAGGCAGATCCACCCTCAATCTGGGTGGACACCATCTAATCAGCTGCCAGTGCAGCCAGAATATAAGCAGGCAGAAAAATGTGAAAAGAGAGACTGGCCTGGCCTCCCAGCCTACATTTTGCTCCGTGCTGGATGCTTCCTGCCCTTGAACATAGGACTCCAAGTTCTTCCGTTTCAGAACTTGGACTGGCTCTCCTTGTTCCTCAGCCTGCAGACGGCCTATTGTGGGAACTTGTGATCATGTGAGTTAATACTTAACACACTCCCCTTTATATATCTATCTATCTGTTCCATTAGTTCTGTCCCTCTAGGGAACCCTAATACAGCCAGGCTCCCACTGACCCCCTTGTCTTGGTGCCCTGGCAGAAGGCAACAGCAGGAGTGTTTGCCCATGCCAGCTGCTGTAAATACTGCTCAGTCCCTGCACCCCAGCTTCCAACACAAATTCTCAGAGCAGTCACAGTAGCAAGAATGTTTATTATAAAAATAGGTGAATAAAATAAGTGTGCTTTAACTTCCAGATAGATGACAAATGCTACTGCAATGCAGTTTCTCACTGCAGACATGTGGCTCACAATGGCAGGGGTGGCCACCCTAGTGTGACGTGCAGCTGCAATAC
Organism: Nomascus leucogenys; assembly: GCF_006542625.1. NCBI lineage: Eukaryota > Metazoa > Chordata > Mammalia > Primates > Hylobatidae > Nomascus > Nomascus leucogenys. The sequence goes on along the minus strand of NC_044400.1, from coordinate 81,032,075 downwards.
TCCATTTGACTGGTTCAAGGCAGAGAGAAGACACTTCATTCTATAGAACAGGATGGGACTTCCACCCTGGGGACCATACAAGTGACTCCCATAGGCAGCCACCTCTTTCTGGCAAGCTGCGGCATGCCCAGGTGCAGGCTGGGGGAGGGGCTGGCACGCTAGCACCAGATTGCTCTGGCTTCAGCCTGATGGAGACACAGACTGGGACCTCCCTCTGCCAGATGTTCCTGACCCCATCTCCACCTCCAGCCTCACTGGCAGTTCCCTGTGACCCAGCCTGTTCCATAACCAAAGGGGGACCAGAGTGAACGATCACAGTGCCCCGCACCTATTCTAGGGGACTTCACTCTCAGTAGAGCTCAACCCATGGCATCTGAGAGCACCCACCCTGTCCCTGAGGGCAGCTGCGCCGGGCCAGGGGGCCGCAAGGGCATGGGTGAGTCTCGGTCACTGGCAGCACTCGGCCACATGCCTGAGGAGCTCTTCACCTTGCTCGTCACCGAAGCACTGCAGGCAGTGAGGGCACTGAAGGTCCCCCTGGCCTCTCTGGGCCGTGCCAGGATGCCCGCCCTCTGCAGGGGGTTCCAACTGCTGGGACCCAGTCCCAGGTCTCCAGCCACCAGGCCCCATAAGCTCCAATGCATCGGTGGCCAAGTACTTGGCAGTTTTGCTCCCAGCGTGAATCCGGCGGGCGTCTGGCTCTCGAGAATCCTGGAGAAAAGGCAAGGGTCTATTTACGTGGAGTGTGCTGAAGGTCACAAAGCGGGTCTCAGGTTCCAGCAACTAGAGGTACTTCATCTATCCCTGAGCGGAACTTCAGTCCCTCACTTTGCTTCCTGCTGCGCCCCAGAGCCCAGACAAGGGGGTGCTCAGTGAATGAGGAGATCACACACACGCTCCCTCATGTGCTCATGAAGAAACAGGCCCTAGTGTGGTCCACTCCTCAACCCCTTGGTGGAAGTCCTGTTCAGTTGGACCCATCAGCCCTAAGAGACCCGACTGAGAAGGTGGCCCTGATGATGTGGCCCACACACCACAGAGTGGAGGTGGCAGAGCCTCTGGTGGGGAGTTGGGCACACTGAGTCCCAACCCTACCCTGCACCTCCTCTGTGGGGCTTGGGTGTGCTGAGCACTCTGGGGCTCAGGGGGTCCTTCAGTAGCAGCAAGAGATGTCCCTGGCTTGGCCCCACCAACCACTTGGCACGGCCTGGCACGTGTTCTCCAAACATCCATCCTGAAGCACTGCGGCCTGTGGCCCTCACTGCTTGCCTGGGAACTTCATTCCAGCAGGCCCTGGCGCTTCCACTTCCTGTCTGAATGTGGACTTTCCCTGATGAGACTACAGCTTATCACCCATGCCTTCAGCACCACTGTCCCTGACTGTGCCATCTAGGGACGGAGCAACCCTCGAGGGGCCACAGGCTACTGCTGAAAGGGACCGAGGCCACTTAGTACAAGGTCTGCAGGCCCCCCCAGAAACTTTACCCTCAAGGGTAAGAATCTGGGCCTGCAAGTCTGGAACCAGTTCATCTGGTCCGAAATCTTTGAGAGGCAGCCTGAGACCATCCTCATGATTGTACCAACAGTGATCCTTCAATCCAAATCACACGCTTCCTTGAATTCATGAAGGCCAGAAAACCCACAGGCAAAACCAAATCCCAGGAAAACCCACAGGTAGTTCTGTTGCAAGATGTTCCCATTCCTGCCCAGGGGACATGCTGAAGAATCCCTGTGCCAGGGACTTCGGAGAATCTGAAATTGGGGGATGGGGAGCTGCCCATACACACTCCATTCTGTGATGCCAAGAAGGCCGCGAGGGCTGGGCAGGGGCTTAAGGCAGGGCCTGCTGTGGCTGGTGAAGCCTCCAGTGCCTCCTTGTCAGCCTGTGAACTTAACGGGGGGAGACACAGTTCCCCACCAGGTTCCTCCTCCTTCATGCACGAGTACAAACTGCTGCCTGTGTCCAGCCCTCTGCTGCGGACTTAGTCCCAGGGTGTGTTAGAAAAGGCGTCCACCATGACTCCTGTGCCCTTCATGCGGAGGAGAAGCAGAAACCACTGAGGCCCAGTGGCTGCTCGGAACAGGGCAGTGGGGGTGGCCTCACAGCCCAGGGTCCCTGAAACACCCTGAAACACGGTTGGCATCCCAGCTCCAGCCCAGGGTGCATCGATTCTCAAGGGGCATCACTACTGTTCAGTCTGTGCCAGGAGAGGAAGCTCTTTGAGTGGGGCCCAGGCTATTCCCAGGGCCAAAAGTGTGTTAGGTACTTGATGAGGAGCTAAACAAACTTCCCCTGGATTTTTGCAGAGCACAAGTCAGTGAGGAGAAGGAAGAGGCCATGGGTCATACGCTGAGGAACTTCATTGGTTCCCATTCATGCCAGGCCTCCCTCAAGGTACCCCATGGTAGGAAAAGCACTGAGCCCCGGGGTGGGGTGAGGGGCCCTTGGCCTGCAAGGCCCAGCTCCACATGCCAGGCTGAGCTGGGGATGTTACTGGACACCCAGGGCCATCACATCTACATGACAAGGTAAGCGGGGTTCCCGCCTCACAGACAGGTCAGGACACGTAGGGAGCTCACACTCTGAGGCCCGAGACGTGCTCTCTGACTGCACGACAGTGACAGACGGGCCCTGAGGACAGCCACCTCTGCTAAGACAGGCCACCATGCCAGCCTCCTCCATAACTAAACAGTATAACAGGGAGGCTTTCCATGACCACGCCCAGGTACCAGGCCAGGTGGCTCTCCCCAGAGCAGGGAGGGGCCCACCACAACCCTCATCACCAGCAAATCAGGGCCTTGGCAGACACAGAAAGGCTCTAATCTCATGAGAAGAGAAACAAAAACACTAACCCTAAGCAAGAAGAAAAACACCCTCATACTCTACCTGTCTCCAGGACACCTGGTGCAGCAGAGAGGTGACCTTTTCCTCCAGTTCTTGAATCCTACTTTGAGCCCGTTCCCGATCGGCCCTTTCTGACATGAAGTCATCCTTGTAAGCAAGAATCTGAAGAGAGGCGAGACACACATTTCTGCTGAAGGAAGGAGGAAGTGCCCCCCAGGCTTCTCCCACCCCCACCGTGACCACTGCCCGCTGAGTGCCAGCAAGCTTTCAGCCCAGCCTGTCCCATGATTTGGGCCACCACACATCTGGTCGGTGCCGTCCGGAGCCCAAGGGACAGACACCTGCTGTTCCAGCATCTGCACCCGCTCCAGCGCAGCATCCCGGGCCGTCCTGGAGGCCGCCAGCTCCTGCTTCACTTCGGCACAGTCATTTATTTTCTCTTCCAACTGTCTGTTGAGCCGGGAGATCTCCTTCCTCATCAGCTCGGAATCACGGGGGATCTGCAGCCCCCTGAGCTGCGCATGGAGCCCCCTCACGTATTCGTCCCTGCTGGCGTCGTAGCGCTGCCACTTGGCATTGAGGTCTTCAACCTGAAGAGGTGGAGCCGGAAAGCTCACGGTGAAGGCAGCTGACAAAGCTGCTCAAGCCAGCACCCAGTGTGAACTATGTACTAGCAGTGATTCGCTGAGTGAGAGTTTCCTCTTAAATGGAAGCTGCCCCTCCCTGTGCTGTAGAGAGCAGACACTAGGCCCGCCAGAGAATCCTGAGGCACCGTGATGACACCCGTACGCAAGCAGCATAAACAGAGGTGGATTCGGTGCAGCTTTTCTGTCTTAGAAAACAGACCTCCTGCTGCTAACTCTTGCATCTCCTTCACTGACTTGTGGATTAATTTTAGGGGGATGGAGATGGACAGGACATGTCCTGTACGTCGTTTTAAGCAAAAAAGTCCAGTCTCTAGAGACTGTGTGTATCAAGTCATAGTGGCCAGAGGGCGGGGGGGCAACCTCTGGGCATCCGCCAAGGAAAGAACCCTCACTTACAGTTTCTAAGCCGTGTGTTCTTCTCCAACAAAATGTGAAAGACACTCACGTGAGTCACCTTCTGTTTTAACAGTCGATTTTCTTCCTGCAACTTCTCAATAACACTCTGGACAGAGGTGTGCCCACCTGTATGTTCTGACTGCATGAGGAAGGGACAGAGAGAAGACACTTTGTCACATACAGCAAGAGAGGGGAAAGCTAGAGCCAGAGGCTGAGGCCACAGATTATCACTGCATCCCCCAATGCAGCCGGTAGTGACCATTCATTTGGTAGAGAAGCAAAGCAGGGACAAGGGACCACCTTCTCCCTGCCCAGGCCCACCCCTACCAGGCCCAGGTCAGAGCCTGGATGGTCTTCAGGCCACATCATCTTTGATACTGTCCTTATCCCGTCCTACCTACCAGTTTGAGCTGTTTGTCTTTTAAATATCTGCAATGTGAATCTTCTAAAGCCGTCATGTCTGCAGGGATTGGCACACCAGACACGATAAAGTCTCTCATTGCCAGAGATTTGCCATTACCACAGACAGCAGGGAAGGCAGGAGGCTGAATCCCATTGTAAACCAGAGCATCTCCAGCAAGGGGGCCTCCAGCTGCCCAGGGTGGGCCTGGCCATGCACCCTGCTTACCTCCTGTGGAGCCCATGTCCTGTCTGCAGACAATCGGGTCCAACCAGGTGATTCTGGACACAGCAATCTAACCTCTGCCCCACGCAGGGACAGGAGTCACAGAAACCACAACCCAAACCAACCCCCACTAACAACTACAGAGCTGAATGAAAAGTCTCCTGAAACTCGTGTGTACCGTACAATTCTGACTGTATCTCAGTGACATAATTTTTGAGAATTCCCCTCAAATGACAAAGGAAGTGCATGTCCTAACGCAGCCTACACCGGGAAGCCCCGGGTGACTCAGCTGAGTTCAGGGCTGAGAAGTGACACTTATTTAGAGACTGTGATGAGGGCCTACCCTGCCACTGGCCCCACCCCCGCCTCAGGCTCAACGCTGTGTGTGGCTCCTTTCAAATCCCCAGAGGGAAATGACACAGTGACTCAAAATCAGACCAGAACACCCTGCCTCCGCCCAGATGGCACTTTTCCTTTGGTTTCTGAATGCAGCTGTGTCCCCTCTGAGGTTCCCCGCCTGGAATCCACCCAGCTGAGGTGGGCAGTTCTCAGACCAAGCTTCTCCCCAGTGGGCGCCTCGGTGAAGCTGCTGATGGGCGCGGGATGTACTGTCTGCCGCAGAATATCCCAGCGCGTGTTTCCGCATGAACCTTGGTGCTGCCTCAGAGGACTGCCTAGAAAGGACCCGAGCGAGAGGCCCTGTGTGGGGCAGTGTGAGTGAGATGGGGCCTCAGCCTGGGTGAGATGTACACGGAGTGCCTCCATTTCCCTGCCTGCCACACACAGACCACAAGCACCAGCAAGATGGAAGGTGCCTGGCACACAGATGCCTTGGGCCACTGCTCCCCTACTCTTCTGCCTAGGAGCCCCCTGGTTTCTCCTGATGCTGAAACTCCCACAGTCCTTCTCTCTCCCACTAGACCCCACAGAGAGCTACAGCCCAGATCCAGCCTATCCTGGAGGTCCAGCGAACCCTTCTTTGGCCCTCACTGTCACTTGGCGCCGCTGCCCCCTGGCCCTTGCTTTGATGATGAGGAGGCTGTGGCCCTGAGCCAGGTCTCCAAGCTTGTGGCAGCCCGTGCTGCTGGCAAGGACATGCCTAAAGCCGGCTTTGGAGATGGCAGTTCCAGCTGTGCCTAGATGCACTCAGACACACTGAGCCTGCAGAAGGTGGGCACCCACGGTCCTTCCAGGAGTTTGGGGTGTGGAACTGGAGGCACTCCCCATCCGCAGCAGTACCACCTGGCTCTGCTTCAGTTTCCTCAGGTGAGGATGTGACTACACTTCCTCCAGGCCGCTCTGCCACCCTCAGCTCTTCCTCCTCATCCTCAGCTGAGGCAGATGAAAGCCAAGTGCCATCTCCCACCTGGGAGCAGGGTCAGCTATAGGCCTGGTGCTGGGCAGTGAGGTGGCTGCCTGCTTTCCTATTACATTTTCCATGTTCCATCACTTTAAAAGAAACCCTTGGATGAGTGAGCTTTGCCCCATCAGCTGACTCTCATTACTGAGAACAGAAGTGGGTTCTGGGGCACCCCCCGACCTCTGTGATCAGGGGCCTGTAGGCAATGCTCCCAGCACACAGGGGTCTTCACCACACTCTGCTTACACTGTGGCCTACCTGGTCAGGACTTTTCTCCTCCACATTCCTTTGTGCGTGCTGTCGTTCATCCAGACACTTGGCCAGATGCTGACACATGTGGGCGGTGGCGGTCAGCGTCCTCCGCAGCTGATGGGTCTCGTTGGCCAAGGAGCGGCACAGGACGTCACTGGCGGCCCGGGCGCGCTCCCCTTCTGCCATGCTCCTCCGCAGCAGGACGACCTCCTTCTCTCGCTCATGTTGGGGCTGGTTCAGCAGCTGCTGCATCTCCCTCTCTTTTTCTTCTAGTCGCTCAGTCAGCCTCTCAATTTCCTAAGTGGAAGATTTAAAAGCACAGTTTACTGAATTAAAAGAAGCCGTGTCAAGAGCAAATGTTCAGAAAGCAAAAGGAGACCTGGCATGGATGCCCCATCACCAGACACAAACATACTCACTCAGAAGTTGGGCGTTTGAACTAATCATTACTCACTCAGAAGTCGGGCATTTGAACTATTAACTCTGGAGTTTTTCAGCCTACAATGTTCTGTTCTGAAACTTCATCTTACATTTTTTTTTTTTTTTTTTTTTTTTTTTTGAGACAGAGTCTCACTCCGTTGCCCAGGCTAGAGTGCAGTGGCACAATCTTGGCTCACTGCAACCTCCACCTCCCAGGTTCAAGCGATTCTCCCACCTCAGCCTCCTCAGTAGCTGGAATTATAGGCGCCCACCACCACGCCCAGCTTTTTTTTTTTTTTTTTGAGACGGAGTCTCGCTGTGTCCCCCAGGCTGGAGTGCAGTGGCGCGATCTCAGCTCACTGCAAGCTCCACCTCCGAGGTTCACGCCGTTCTCCTGCCTCAGCCTCCCGAGTAGCTGGGACTACAGGTGCCCGCCATGACGCCCGGCTAATTTTTTGTATTTTTAGTAGAGATGGGGTTTCACCATGTTAACCAGGATGGTCTCGATCTCCTGACCTCATGATCCGCCCACCTCAGCATCCGCCCACCTCAGCATCCGCCCACCTCGGCCTCCCAAAGTGCTGGGATTACAGGCGTGAGCCACCGCGCCCAGCCCAATTTTTGTATTTTTAGTAGAGATGGGGTTTCACCATGTTGGCCAGGCTAGTCTCGAATTCCTGACCTCAGACAATCTGCCCACCTCAGCCTCCCAAAGTACTGCGATTATAGGCGTGAGCCACTGCACCCAGCATTTTTTTTTTTTTTTTTGAGGCAGGGTCTCACTGTCACCCAGGCTAGAGTGCAGTGGCACAATCATGGCTCACTGCAGCCTCGACCTCCCCAGGCCCAAGCGATTCTCCATCCTAACCTGAGTAGCTGGGACTACAGGCACGTGCCACCATGCCTGGCTAACTTTTTTCGTATTTTGTAGAGACAGGGTTTTGCTGTGATGCTCAGGCTGGTCTTGAACTCCTGGGCTCAAGCGATCCACCCGCCTTGGCTTCCCAAAGTGCTGGGATGACAGGTGTGAGCCACTGCACCCCGCCAAATTCTATTTTCACAAGCAAGTTCGTAATTTTAGATTTCATATCATCAAAATGTTTTTTTGAGATGCAGGTCTCGCTATCTATAGCCCACACTGGTCTTAAACTCCTAGGCTCAAGCAAATCCTCCCACCTCAGCCCCCTGAATAGCTGGGACTACAGGCTCAAGCCACCACACCCAGTTATCATCAAATTATCAAAGTGGCAATTCCAAGCACTTTTTTGGTAGGAAAAGTAGAAACTACACTGCAGTGGGTAACCCCAAAAAGATGTCCACAACCAAACCCCCCATTCCCTGGTATCTGGGAATGAAATCTTATTTAGAGATAGGGTCTTTGCAGATGTAATTAGTTAAGGTGAGGACAAACTGGATTAGGACGGGACTGGTGTCCTTATAAGAAGACGGAAGTCTGGACAGACACAGAGAGAAGAAGGCCCTGTGACAACAAAGATATGAGTGACGTCTTGTCTTGTGAATAAAGGCCAAGGAACACCAAGGATTGGCGGCCCCCACAGGAAGCTGAAGAGGCGAGGAAGATCCTTCCCTCGAACCTTCAGAGAGAGCCGATGCCTTGGTTTCCGGCTTCTGGCCTCTAGAACTGTGAAAGATTAAGTTTCTGTTGCTTGAAGCCCCCTAGTTTGTGTTACTTTGTTATAGCAGCTCTAGGAAACTAACACACCCCACCCCAATTACTTCTTAAAGAATTTAAAAAGGTTCTTAAAATGACAATTTTTTTTTGAGACAGAGTCTCGCCCTGTCACCCAGGCTGGAGTACAGTGGTACCATCATGGTTCACTGTAGCCTCCACCTCCCAGGCTCAAGTGATCCTCTTGCCTCAGCACCCTAAGTAGTTGGATTATAAGTGCATGCCGTACCTGGCTAATTTCTGTATTTTTTGTAGAGACAAGGTTTCACCATGTTGCCCAGGCTGGTCCTGGACTTGAGTGATCCGCCTGCCTCAGCCTCCCAAAGTGCTGGGATTACAGGCATGAGCCACCACATCTGACCTGACAATTTTTTAATACCTGGCCTTAAATTTGTGCTTTTCCATTTTCAAAGAATCCTCCAACAGTGTATTACATGAAGGAGGTGAAGCAGGCTCAACTAGTCCATCCCACAAGTGAAGAAACAGTTTCAGAAAAGTCAGGGAGAAGCCCAAGCTTCCCCCAGAAGTGGCAGGAGAAGGGTCCAGCCTCTGTCTCTAGTACTTGAGGTGAGAAAGGACAGAGACCAGGAACCTAGAATATTCTCATCACAATGGAACAAAATACTAAGCCCTATTACTGCAGGAACCCTGATTATTATTATTATTATTTTTTTAGAGACAGGGTCTCGCTCTGACACCGAGGCAGCAGTACAGTGGCATAATCATAGCTCACTGCAGCCTTGAACTCCTGGGCCCAAGTGATCCTCCCGTCTCAACCTCCCGAATAACTGGGACCATGGGCTGGCGGTCAAGGCTGCAGTGTGCTGTGATGGTGCCACTGCACTCTAGCCTGGGTGACAGTGAGACCCTCTTCAGGGATAAAGGACTTTGAGCAAAACCCAACTTCTGTTTTGTTTTGTTTTTTTAATAGATACAGGGTGTGGCTATGTTGCCTAAGCTGGTCTTGAACTCCTGGCCTCAAGCAATCCTCCTCCTGCCTCAGCAGGGGTCCCTGTGCCCAGGTAAAATCTGATTTCGGAGCCTCCTTCCTGCGTTGGTCAAATGCTGACAGTAGCAGAAACAAACGACTCCACAAACAGGAGGGCAGCACATCCACAGCTCGCAGATCCTCAGGGCGTGGCTCTCTCTTGCCTCCACACCCTAGTACTCAGCACTGAGCCCAGCCCCACACAGACGCCCAGTAAATGGGAATAAGACGGCCATACAGAGACAGATCAGGACCCAGGCTCTATGCTCAACTCGTGGGGGCAGGCCAGCCCTGCAAAGGGCTGCCCCACTGATCCTCCCCTCAGCAGCATGAGGGCCCCAAGACCCCTCAAGCCCCCGGGCTTCTGGCATTTGTCACTGGCTCTGAAGTTGCAGAGCTTTGTGCTGGTTTATCTGTCGGAATGCCTTGTCCAGCCAGTAACAGTCCTCAGGACGCAACAGCACCTCGACCACTGTGGTCAGAAAACCAGGTATGTGCTGGAGCTGTGGCTCTACACACACGGGCACAACACACAGACTAGTCAGCGACTGGGCTGACATCTCTCAGGAAAGCCTGTTGCTGGGACCCACAACTCCACAGCTCAGAACACAAAAGTGTAAACAGCTCTATTAATAGTCTTGTGGATTGGCCTTAAAAATAAGAGGCACAGTGGCCTCTTGGCTTTTAGCACTGCTGCAACAAAGTATCACAAACTTGGTGTCTTAAACAACATAAGTGTATTCTCCCAAAGCCTGCAATCCCAGCACTTTGGGAGGCCAAGATGGGAGGATCACTTCAGCCCAAGGGTTGGGACTAGCCTGGGCAACATGGCGAGACCCCATCTCTACAAAAAATACAAAAAACGTTAGCCAGGCATGGTGGTGGGCGCTTGTAGTCACAGCTACTCGGGAGGCTGAGACAGGAGGATCACTTAAGCCAGGGAGGTCAAGGCTGCAGTGAGCTATGATCATGCTACTGCACTCCAGCCTGGGCAACAGAGTGACCCTATCAAAAAGAGGGGACGGGAGGGGAGGGGAGGAGAGGGGAGGGAAGGGGAGGGAGGAGAAAAGAAGAAAGAAAGTAACAAGGAAAGTGGCCCAGGGTGGTGGCTCACGCCTGCAATCCCAGCACTTTGGGAGGCTGAGGCAGGTGGATCACGAGGTCAGGAGTTCAAGATCAGCCTGGCCAAAATGGTGAAACCCCGTCCCTACTAAAGATACAAAAAATTAGCCAGGTGTGGTGGTGGGTACCTGTAGTCCCAGCTACCCAGGAGGCTGAGGCAGGAGAATTGCTTGAACCCGGGAGGTGGAGGTTGCACTGAGCCAAGATCCCACCACTGCACTCCAGCCTGGCGACAGAGCAAAACTCAGTCTAAAAAAAAAAAAAAAAAAAAGGAGTAAGGAAGGAAAGAAAGAAGAGAAGAGAAAAGAAAAGAAAGAGCCAAGAAAGCAAGCAAAGCAAAGCAAATCTAAGCTGGAAAGGAAAGGGGGCTGATACGCCAGGACCAGGCAAAGCCTATGAAGCTGGTCCCTAGAGTGGTGACAGGATAGGGTTGGGCAGGACCAGGTTGCACAATGAATTGGTGTCATTATTCCAGAAAGTATTAACTGGAGGGGCTTTGTAAAGTTATCCACTCAGGCCTTGTGTTACAGATGAGGTAAGGTCTCAAGTCCAGCTGTGGCTGCAGTGAGGACCACAATTCTCTGGCTGGATCTTGCCCCATCACACACTGACCACAGCTTGATGACAGATGCACTCGTCAGCTCCTCCACACCCTGAGCCTCAGCACTCTCTCTGGGAGCCCTCAGTCCCTATTGGTCCAGGGTTCCTGCTCCTAATGGGCTCACTGACATGGTCATAGATGAGGGCAACCTAGCAACAGCTTGCTTCCTGCTGTGTCTTTAACTCTGCACTGCCACCTCCGTGAACCCAGGGCCTACAGGAGGTGACAGACCTCTCCATTCTTCCACAGGTTCCGTGATTGACCTCAGATTGAATGCTGGGATGAGCAATAAATACGTAATTGCATAAAATACCAGATAAGGCCAGGCACAGTGGCTCATGCCTGTAATACCAGCACTTCGGGAGGTCGAGACAGGAGGATCCCTGGAGGCCAGGAGTTTGAGCCCAGGTCATGAGACCCCTTCTCTACTAAAACTTAAGAAGTCAGCCAGGGGTGGCGGCTCACAGTCCTTGCCGTAGGCTCTTCACCTATAGTCCTAGACACTCAGGAGGCCGTGACGGGAGGGCTGGTTGAGCCCAGGAGTTCAAGGTTACAGTGAGCTGTGATGGTCCCAGGCATTCCAGCCTAGGTGGCAGTGTCACAGAGCAAGACCCTGTCTCTAAAAAACAAAACAAAAAACAAACAAACAGACAAAACTAAATCATTAAAATGTTCCTTAAATAATTAAAAATCCCATGCTGGGCATGGTGGCCCATGCCTGTAATCCCAGCACTTCGGGAGGTCAAGGCAGGGGGATCACTTGAAGAAAGGAGTTCTAGACCAGCCTGGGCAACAGAGAAAGATCCTGTCTCTACAAAAAAAATAAACAAAATTAGCCAGGTGTCATGGCACACTCCTGTGGTCCCAGCTATATGGAAGGCTGAGGCAGGAGGATCACGTAAGCCCAGGAGGTTGAGGCCGCAGTGAGCCATGTTTGTGCCACTGTACTCCAGCCTGGGTGACAGAGTGAGACCTTGTCTCAAAAAAAAATAAAAATAAAAATCCCAAAATAAAACCTACATGCTTACATGTTGTTGGGAAGACAGGACCAGGGCCAGTAATACTGGGACCACAGAACTAATTCTATCTGAGGCTACCAGGAAGCTGCAATAAGCTGCTTGGTGAGTGGCCAGATCCATAGGACACCGGGGACACATGTGAGCTGAACACCAATGGCCACCAGACTGCAAGTATACTGCTCTGGTTGTGAGGTCTCTGCATCCTCTATCCCACCAACATTCTGGAGATGACTTCAGAGTGTCCCTCCGGGTCCTTGGTCTGTACTCATCTGTGGCTCGTGGTATCCACAACTCTAAAATCTGTTGGTGCAGACCAGTTGACCTCTAAACTTCCCTTCTGCTGTAGTGAGTCAGGATGTACCTTCCAGAAAGAGGAAGAGAGTGGAGTAGGGGAGACACTGGCTGCTGAAAGTATTTTAAATGATGTAGATACTGACAACCTAGTATGAAGTAGAACATAACCATGCCAAGTGTACACACACCCTATACGCAGAGGAAAAACAGGAAGAAGGCATGCCAAGAGATTAACACTAGTCATCCCTGCACTGTGGAATTACAGTGGCTATTTTATTCTTTATTTTTCAGATATTCAAAATTGCTTTTATAATTTTTTTTTTTTTAAAGGCATGTTTCTTTTTCTCTCTAAAATCAGGCTGTGGGGCCAACCCTGGAGACAAAAACTATCTTTCGCAGACTACTGCCTTTGCAGGCTTAGTTTCTTTCCTGGGAAAACTAGGATAATAGCCATGAATCAAATGGAATAATAGATGCCAGAGCTCACGCGAATGTTTCAGATGCTTGCAAATACTACTGCACAAAAAACCTGTTACTTATACTGCTGTTGTGGTGCTTATAGTTTATCATTAAAAAACAGACATAAACATCACAGACAAGGACAAAATGAAGAAAGTTAGGATTTGTGTCTTTTTTTTTTTTGAGACGGAGTCTCACTCTGTCACCCAGGCTGGAGTGCAGTGGCACAATCTCGGCTCACTGCAAGCTCTGCCTCCCGGGTTCACGCCATTCTCCTGCCTCTGCCTCCCAAGTAGCTGGGACTATAGGCGCCTGCCACCACGCCCAGCTAATTTTTTGTATTTTTAGTAGAGATGGGTTTTCACCATGTTAGCCAGGATGGTCTCGATCTCCTGACCTTGTGATCCAGCTGCCTTGGCCTCCCAAAGTGCTGGGATTACAGGTGTGAGCCACTGCGCCTGGCCCCTTGTGTCCATTTGTAATTTAATTTTTTCAGACAAGGTCTCACTTTGTCACCCAGGTTGGAGTGCAGTGGTGCGATCTTGGCTCACTGCAACCTCTGCCTCCCGGGCTCAAGTGATCCTCCCACCTAAACCTCCCTAGTGGCTGGGAGCACAGGCGTGCGCCACCATGCCTGGCTAATTTTTTGTACTTTTTGTAGACAGGGTTTCACCACGTTGCTCAGGCTTGTCTCAAACTCCTCGGCTCAGGCAATCTGCCCACCTTGCCTCCCAAAGTACTGGGATTACAGGCGTGAGCCACTGCACCCAGTCTAGGATTTGTGTCCATTATCAGACACAGGGGCTGCATTTGCCATTGCTCCCAGCATAGAGCTGAAGCGCCACTGGTGAAAGACACATGCATGGGTGAGGGCTGGAAGGGACTCTAGAACACAATATGAGTACACTGACCTTGGACCCAAGACACACATGCGTGCGCACACACACACACCATATACACCCCTCAGAACGTGTCTCCCGCACACACACTTCAAAACACCCCTAAGAACCAACCGGAACATACACACTACACAACACACACAGCATACACACACAGACACACACACACACCCCTCAGAATGTGTTCCCACACACGAACCTCAAAATACCCCTAAGAGCCAACCTGAACATACACCACACACACACAAAACCCAAGAACTGCACCAACCCCCCTCCTCAGAACCCAGTGCCTCCTCACCATCCCCCCCAGGACCCAGTGCCCTCCCAACCCCCCAGGATCCAGCATTCCCTTATCCCCTTCAGCACCTTGCACCCTCACCCCCAGGACCCAGAGCCCCTTCACCTCCACCAGGACCTGGTGACCCCTCAAAGCCCCCAGGACCCAGCACCCCTTCACCCTCCAGAACCCAGCACACCTCAGCCCGTGGTGTCCCCTTACCCCCCTCAGGACCTGGTCCCCCTCTCTTCCCTAGGACCCAGGGTCCCCTCACCCCCAGAACCTGTTACCCTATCACCCCCAGGACCCAGCACCCCCTCACTCCCCAGTGACCCCTCACACCCCAGAACTCAGTGCCCCCTCACCTCCAGCACCTGGTGCTCCCTCAACCCCTCAGGACCCGGGGCCCCCTCTGACCCCCAGAACCTGGTGCCCCCTCAACCCCAGGACCCGGCACCCCCTCAACCCCAGGGCCCGGTACCCCCTCAACCCCTCAGGACCCGGGGCCCGCTCACCCACCCAGGACCCAGCACCCCTCACTCCCCAGGGACCCCTCACACCCCAGAACTCAGTGCCCTCTCACCTCCAGCACCTGGTGCTCCCTCAACCCCTCAGGACCCGGGGCCCCCTTACCCCCAGAACCTAGTGTCCCCTCAACCCCAGGACCCGGCACCCCCTCAACGCCCAGGACCTGGTGGCCCCTCAACCCCTCAGGACCCGGGGCCCGCTCACCCACCCAGGACCCGGCGGCCGCCACACGCACTCCCGCGCCCGCAGCTCCTCTGTGCCTGCCCTCGTACCTGGCGCATCTGGGCCTCGGCGGCGCCGCCCTCCTGCCGCCGCAGCTGCTCCCGGAAGCGCGCAACCTGCTCCAGCAGCGCGTCCACTAGCGACGGCGCGGCGTCCCCCTCCAGCGCGGCCAGGCGGGCGCGGAGGCGAGCGATGAGGGCGTCGCGGGCGGCCAGCTGGTCCTGCAGGCGGCGCAGCCGCTGTCCGGCCTCGTGGTACAGGGTGCAGAGCGCGGCGGCTGCGCGCGGGGCCTCCTCCCAGCCGCCCGACCCCGGGTCCCGGGACATGGCTGTAGGCCTGCCCGGGAGGCCCCGCGGCCGCCGGCAACTTCCGCGCCCGGGCCCCGCCGGCTGCCGCCCTTCCCGGAACTTTCCCCGGTGCGCCCCGCCTACCCACAACAGCCCGGCCGCCCCGCCCTCCCCCCCGCAGCCCCGCCCTCCCCCGCAGCCCCGCCCTCCCCCCGCAGCCCCGCCCTCCCCCGCAGCCCCGCCCTCCCCCGCAGCCCCGCCCTCCCCCGCAGCCCCGCCCTCCCCCGCGCAGCCCCGCCCTCCCCCGCGCAGCCCCGCCCTCCCCCGCGCAGCCCCGCCCTCCCCGCAGCCCCGCCCCCCCGCAGCCCCCCCCCCCCGCAGCCCCGCCCTCCCCCGCGCAGCCCCGCCCTCCCCCGCGCAGCCCCGCCCTCCCCCGCGCAGCCCCGCCCTCCCCCGCGCAGCCCCGCCCAACGGCAGCCCGCCCAGCCCCTTCTCGCCCGGCCCCACCCCTCCCACCGCATACAGCCCGGCCCCGCCCCTGCCGTCCTCACCCGTTCCA
Source organism: Nomascus leucogenys (assembly GCF_006542625.1). Classification (NCBI taxonomy): domain Eukaryota; kingdom Metazoa; phylum Chordata; class Mammalia; order Primates; family Hylobatidae; genus Nomascus; species Nomascus leucogenys. The sequence goes on along the minus strand of NC_044400.1, from coordinate 81,016,585 downwards.
GAGAGTTGGCCTGGCCCCCGAGGCTGTCCACACGCCAGCTGGTGCTGGGCTTATTCCAGTGGCCCCAAACATCCGCCTCTGAGGCGTTGTCGGAGAGTCGAACTCAGCCCGTGAGTTTGGGGACTCATCAGCCTCTGATGGAAAGGAGGGCTTAAAGACAACCCCCAAGCGTTGGAGCTGAGTGTGGGTCTGAATCTGCCCGCGAGGCTGCAGGACTTGCGGCCACAGGAGCAACAGAAGCTCCAGGAGCTGAGCTCGCCGCGCACCAAGCACGTGGCATGCGTTCCGTCACATGGGGACACTGAGCCCAGAAAGAGCTCCAACCCTCTGCCCCGCACGCCGCTTTCTTTTTTCTTTCCTTTTTTTTCTTCTTTTTGAGACGGAGTTTTGCTCTGTTGCCCAGGCTGGAGTGCAATGGCGCGATCTCGGCTCACTGCAACCTCCGCCTCCCAGGCTCAGGCAATTCTCCTGCCTCAGCCTCCCGAGTAGCTGGGATTACAGGCGCCCGCCACCACACCTGGCTAATTTCTTGTATTTTTAGTAGAGACAGGGTTTCACCATATTGGTCAGGCTGGTCTCGAACCCCTGGCCTCAAGTGATCCACCCGCCTCGGCCTCCCAAAGTGCTGGGATTGTAGGCGTGAGTCACCACGCCAGGCCGCCATGTGTATTTTAGAAACGAGGATTTTTTTATTTCAAATAGGTACATATAACTGGGGGAGCCAGCCCCCAAAGAGGATCCCCTCCTTCCAATATCCATGCTCCTGTGTAGTCCCCTCCAATCCACTGGAGAGGGCTGACCTGGGTGACTAAGAGGGTACTGCAGAAATGATGGAGTGTGACTTCCCCAGCTAGCTCCCACAAGACATCACGGCTACTGCCTTGCCCTCTTTCGGAGCATCTGCTCTGGGGGAAGCCACTCACCCTATCATCAAGTAGCCCTGTAAAGAGGTCCATGTGGCAAGGAACTGAGGCTTCACGGCAGCAGCCAGCGCCCACTTGCCCACTGTGGTGAAGAAGCCACCTTGGGACTGTATCCTCCGAGCCTAGTCAAGCCTTCAGAAGACAGTAGCCCCCACTGACATACTGACTCTGACTCTATGGGAGACCCTGGGCCAGAACCACCCAGTTAAACTGCTCCTGAGTCCCTGACCACAGAAACTGGATGAGATAATATATGCTTATTGTTGTTTGAAGCTACTAACATTTGGGATAGTTTGTTCTGCAGCAACGGAAAATGAACAGCTAAAATCTGACTTCATGCTCCCACTGGGGCATGGTACAGCACCACAAAACCAGATAGATTACAATTTCTGCAAAGACAGGGTGACCATTCAGACTGTGAGATTAATGAAGATCAGAAAAAGCCTTGTAGCTGTTGAAGTTAGATTTTGTACCACCTTTAACAAAAACATTTTGGGGCCAGGTGCAGTGGCTCATGCCTGTAATCCCACCCAGGGAGGCCAACGCAGGAGGATCGCTTGAGCCCAGGAGTTGGAGCCCAGCCTGGGCAACATAGCAAAACCCCATCTCTACAAAAAGTTAAAAGAAACTAAGTGGGTGTGATGGTGTGTGCCTGTAGTCCTAGATACTCAGGAGGCTGAGATAGGAGGATTGCTTGAGCCCAGGGGTCTGATGCTGCAGTAAGCAGTGATTGTGCCACTGCTCTCCAGCCTGGGCCACACAGTGAGACCCTGTCTCTGAGAAAAAAAAGAAAGAAAACTATTTCAGGTTTCTGAGCTTTTTAGATTTCAGAATTGTGGATGAGGGATCCCAGACTTCCAAAAACACTTGTCTTAGAGGGTGTTGTAAATATTCAGTAAGGTCACATGGAAAGTACCCAGCATGCTCTTGCCTTCAATGCAAATTCAGGTACTGGGCCAGGCACTGGGGACTCATGCGTGGACATTGTAATAGTGGAGACAGATCCTTTTCCAAAACAAGAATTGCAACGTATGGAAATTTTGTGTAAGGAAAGGAAGGGGAAAATGTGTATAAGGAAACAATAGGCCGGGTGTGGTGGCTCACACCTGTAATCCCAACACTTTGGGAGGCCAAGGCAGGCAGAACTCCTGAGGTCAGGAGTTGGAGGCCACTCTGGCCAACATGGTGAAACCCTGTCTGTACTAAAAATACAAAAATTAGGCAGGCATGGTGGCAGGTGCCTGTAACCCCAGCTAGTCAGGAGGCTGAGGCAGGAGAATCGCTTGAACCTGGGAGGCAGAGGTTGCAGTGAGCCAAGATAGCACCATTGCACTCCATCCTGGGTGACACAGAGAGACTCCCTCTCAAAAAAAAGGAGGAACCTAACTTTAAAGAGGGTGATTAGAGACAAGATAACGGTCCAGCTCTGCAACCTAAAGGGTGAGAAGGAGCCAGGCATGAGAGTTGGCTGAGTGAGTTCACAACTGGGTATGGCCTGCAGTTGGGCAGGAGCTGATACAGGGAGCATTTTCTTTCTTTTCCTTCCCTCCCTCCCTCACTCTCTCTCTCTTTCTGCATTCTCTTTCTCTCTGTTTCTTTCAAGACAGCGTTTCACTCTGTCACTCAAGCTGGAGTGCAATGGTGCAATCTCAACTGCAACCTCTGCCTCCTGGGTTCAGGTGATTCTCCTTCCTCAGCCTCCTGAGTAGCTGGGATTACAGGCACGTGCCACCATGCTTGGCTAATTTTTGTATTTTTAGTAGAGATGGGGTTTCACCATGTTGGCCAGGCTGGTCTCAAACTCCTGACTTCAAGTGATCTGCCTGCCTTGGCCTCCCAAAATGCTGGGATTACAGGTGTAAGCCACCGTGCCCGGCCAGCATTCACTTTCTGTGTTCTGAAACTCATCTGGATTTGTGCGGGATAGGGCTAATGCAGCAGGCCTAGTGTGTTCAACCCTGCACATTCCAAAAAAGGGATTGGCCCTAGACCTTTTGGAATATCCCATCTGATAAAAGTGTCTTTGCTTATGTAGGGGCCTTGGACCACACCAGCTAGTCTAAGCTAACTAGAGGCCTTGGGTCATGAGCTTGAGCTCTGAAGGAGCTGGAAACCGAGTAACTCAGTTCAGCCATATGGGCACCCCACGCCTATGTGATCAACCCCTAACCAAAACTCTGGACACAAAGGCTCAGGTGAGCTTCCCAGTTTGGCAACACTCCCGGTACTGCTGTTTTCAGACACATCTGCACCCCTTTCTCCAGCTCACTGTGGACCAGTCATTCTGAAAGAGCCCATGAAAAACACCAAGTTATCTCCTGCCTTAGGACTTTGCACTTGCTGCTTCAGTGCCTGGAATACTCATTCTTTCCATTTTTTGCACAAGCACCGCCAGGGGGTGGGGCTGACAGAGGCGCACTGCGGCAGGAACTGGATGTGGGTGTCAAGGTGGTCACAGAACAGACGGCTGGTTAAGCTCCCCAAAGAGAAGCCCTGAGCTGCCCAACAGGTCCCTCTTAGGCCCCACACTTCACAGGCAGGGCTGCCATGCATGCCTCCTGGATCGCCTCTTGGTGTCCCATGGCCCCAAAGGGCTCCTACCTGGCACACCCTCACCTCTAGGCTCCCCAGGCTCCAACTCAGCAGGGAGGTGGGAGGTTGACGGGAGCAGGCAGGGCATGGGAGGGCTCAGCGGGCGGTATGAAGGGTGGGCAGAGCCTCACCCTTTCTCTTCCCCTCCTCCTCTGGGCACCTTCTTTGATTCCCACAGGCTCCTGGCTCAGACCTCTCCACTCTTCCTGGCTTTCCTTCAGGGAGGTCAGAAAAGTCAGGGACCCGTGGATAAAGACCAGGAGAACATCATGTAGGTATCTGGGCAAAGAAGCTCCTAGGCAGAGGGCCTGGCGAGTGCAGAGCCCCAGGGACCTGTGCAGAGCCTGATCAAGACCCTTAGAGGATTCCAGGGGTGGCTGGAGTGGAGCAAGCAGGGGAGGGACTGGAGTAGCCATGGGAGGGACCAAGACAGACTGAGCCCCAAACGTCCCCATCGCCTGGCCCAGCCCACGTGTGTCCGGAATTGGTGGGTTCTTGGTCTCACTAACTTCAAGAATGAAGCCGCGGACCCTCTCAGTGAGTGTTACAGTTCTTAAAGGCGGCGTGTCCGGAGTTTGCTCCTTCTGATGTTCGGATGTGCTTGGAGTTTCTTCCTTCTGGTGGGTTCGTGGTCTCACCAGCTCAGGAGTGAAGCTTTGGACCTTCGTGGTGAGCGTTACAGCTCTTAAGGCAGCGCATCTGGAGTTCTTCATTCCTCCTGGTGGGTTCTTGGTCTCGCTGGCTTCAGTAGTGAAGCTGCAGATCTTCGCAGTGAGTGTTACAGCTCATAAAGGCAGTGTGGACCCAAACAGCGACAGAACAAAGCTTCCATAGCGTGGAAGTGGACCAGAGCAGGTTGCCGCTGCTGGCTCGGGCAGCCTGCTTTTATTCTCTTATCTGGCCCCACCCACCTCCTGCTGATTGGTAGAGCCAAGTGGTCTGTTTTGACAGGGCGCTGATTGGTGCGTTTACAATCCCTGAGCTAGACACAAAGGTTCTCCACATCCCCACCAGAGTAGCTAGATACAGAGCGTTAACTCGTGCATTCACAAACCCTGAGCTAGACACAGGGTGCTGATTGGTGTGTTTACAAACCTTGAGCTAGATACAGAGTGCGGATTGGTGTATTTACAATCCCTGAGCTAGACATGAAGTTTCTCTACCTCCCCACCAGACTCAGGAGCCCAGCTGGCTTCCGCCAGTGGATCCCCCACCGGGGCTGCAGGTGGAGCTGCTTGCCACTCCCGCACCATGCGCTCGCACTCCTCAGCCCTTGGGTGGTCGATGGGACTGGGCGCTGTAGAGCAGCGGACGGCGCTAGTAGGGGAGGCTCAGCGGCACAGCAGCCCACGGCGTGGGGGGTGGGGCTCAGGCATGGCCGGCTGCAGGTCCTGAGCCCTGCCCCGAGGGAAGGCAGCTAAGGCCCTGCGACAAATTGAGCAGTGGGGCCTGCTGGCCGCTCTGAGTGCGGGGTCCGCCGAACCCACGAACCCCACCAGAAGGAAGAAACTCCGAACACATCCGAACATCAGAAGGAACAAACTCCCGACACGCTGCCTTTAAGAACTGTAACACTCACGGCGAGGGTCCGCGGCTTCATTCTTGAAGTCAGTGAGACCAAGAACCCACCAATTCCGGACGCACGTGGATGCTAGGCAAAAACCCCTAAGAGCCGGCCGGCCTCCAGGAGGGGCCAGGGGTCTTCCCCTACACAGGGGTCCCGGCTCAGGGCCGCCGCCCTTCCCCGTAGCTCCAGTGCCCCAGGACCTTGGGAAATCATCCTGCTCTTTGTTGTGTCCTGAGCCAATGCATTTGCCTTGTGGAGCCCTAGGGAACAGAAAAGCGTAGGCGAGCAGCTGGCAGCCACCATCGCATTTGCTCCCAGAAGGCAAGACCAGGAAGAGAAAATTCCAGAACTATTTATGCATCTGGGACCCTGAGGTAACCGTGAGCTACTATTAGGCCCAGGGACACAGCGGGTACAGAAGGGGTCTCTGGAGTTTAGTGAGGAAGTATTCGGGCTGTGGGGCTCCGCGACCCGGGCAGGACGCTGCTCTCCCGCCAGCGGAAGCGGGGCGCGCTCAGGGCTGCGGGCAGCGGGGGCGCAGCGGGGAGAGCCAGGGCCTGGGCGCGGAGGAGCGGCCGGTATGGGACCCTCCGGGTGGGCGCGTCCCTGCGGGGCCCTGCGGCCACACCGCCACCGTGCCCAGCGGACCCATCAGCGCATGTGCAGGATGAACCCCTGACACGCGCCCAGAACCCTCTCGTGACCCAGTGATGAAAGCTCGAATTTTACAGGATCCGTATTCATTCCCCGTCGACTCAAGCCCAGCCTCCGCGGGCGGCGCGGGCCCTCGTGGCGAGTGTCCACGAGGAGGCGGTGTGGACCCGCGGGCGCCGGACCAGGCCTCAGGCAGGAGGTGAGCGCGAGCGCCCCGCCCAGCCCCTCCCCGCCCCGCAACCCGCGCCCCTACCAGCGCCCCCAGCACCTCTGCACCCTCGCTCTCGAGCGCTCTCCACGTTTGTCTCAGAGGAGACCCACTTTGTTCCCCAGCGTGCGCCCCTGAGCGCTGGGGGAAGTTGGTTGGTTTGTTTATTAAGACGGAGTCTCCCTGTATCGCCCAGGCTGGAGAGCAATGGTGCAATCTCAGCTCACTGCAACCTCCGTCTCCCAGGTTCAAGCGATTCTCCTGCCTCAGCCTCCTGAGTAGCTGGAATTACAAGTGCACGCCACTACGCCCGGCTAATTTTTGCATTTTTAGCAGTGAGGGGGTTTTGCCATGTTGGCCAGGCTGGTCTTTTTTTTTTTTTTTTTTTAACTGAATGTTTCCTTTATTCATTCACACACTTAGGTAACATAGACTTATAATTTGTAACAAATAGAACAAAGGTTACACATATAAGACAACAAAAATCTTGAGTTTGAAAACTTTAGTTATTATCTGGCTATTTTGTCAACATGATAATTTCATATACGACCACGTAAAAACATCTTTGGTGTTTAGATTTTTCCGTTTTATTCCAGCTGTTTCATATTTGTAGACATAGCCATGGCATGTACAGAATATGCATAGCAACAGGCCATTCGTATAATATTAGTACAGTTGAAAAAAAACACTATCTTGCTAGGGAGAGATGTCAAGTAGATTCTAGTTTCCACATTATTTTGATTTTACTGTATTTAACTTTGTATATATTTTACATGTATTAAATGTTTTGATGAAACATTTCAAACTGTTTATGTTAGAAATGTTGGCAAACATTAGTATCTATAAAATATAATCTGTATATATTGTATAATCTGGATATAAAATATCCAGAAATCTGTCATATTTTTATTTTATACCAATTGCAATGGTCAAAGTTGACACTATTCTTAAATGTACTTAATGATTTTCTGGATTATCTCCATATCTACTTTTGGCCCTCTTTTGCCATCCATATGTGAAGTATAAAGATCCTTATTCTTTATGGCATTTTTTTTTTTTTTTTTTTTTGAGACGGAGTCTGGCTCTGTCACCCAGGCCAGAGTGCAGTGGCACGATCTCAGCTCACTGCAGCTCCATCTCCCAGGTTCATGCTATTCTCTTGCCTCAGCCTCCCGAGTAGCTGGGACTACAGGCGCCTGCCACTGCGCCCGGCTAATTTTTTGTATTTTTAGTAGAGACAAGGTTTCAGCATGTTAGCCAGGATGGTCTCGATCTCCTGACCTCGTGATCTGCCCGCCTTGGCCTCCCAAAGTGCTGGGGTTACAGGCATGAGCCACCGCGCCTGGCCCCTATTTTTATTTTTTGAGACAAGGTCTGGCTCTGTCGCCCAGACTGGTGGGAGTGGTGTCATCTCGGCTTACTGCAACCTCTACCTCCCAGGGTCAAGCAATCCTCCCACCTCAGCCTCCTGAGTAGCTGGGACTACAGGTGTGTTCCACGATACCAGGCTAATTTTTGTATTTTTTGTAGAGATGGCAGCAGGGTTGGGGGGCATCTCACTATGTTGCCCAGGCTGGTCTTGAACTCCTGGGCTCAAGTGATCCTCCTGCCTCAGCCTCCTAAAGTGCTGGGATTACAGGCGTGAGCCACCGCCTGGCCTCCATAATTATTTTACTTCCTCAATGCTGGGCCTCAGAGAGCATCCTGGCCACACTAGGGGAGAAAACTTTGTTCTGAATCCCCTTAGCTCAGTCGTCCTATGCAGCCGGGTCAAGCACAGCTCATGCCTCCTGGACTAGTGGGGTTTGGAGAACTTGCTCCTTCTCCCGGAGGGCCAAGAGGGATGGCAGTGCTATGGCAGGGGCCAGGGCAGTGTTAATAGGACCTCTGAGCACAGATGCACAGGAGGTCAAGGAGGGAGATTTCTGGGGAAAGAGCATTCCAGGCAGAGGGAACAGCCCATGGAGAGGCCCAGAGGCAGGGGTATGTTTGCCAGCACAGAAAACAAGGAGACCCTTGTGGCTGAAGCAGAAGTGGTGGAGAGGAGAGGCCAGGGCCCAGGTCGTGGCGGCTTTGTAGACCACTGTGGGAACTCTGGCTTTTCTTGGAGCAAAATGGGAGCCTTGTAGGATTCTTGGGAGAGGAAATCCAGAAAAGAAGCAATGGTAGCTTGTCCCCAAGCAGTGGTCTTGGAGATGGTGAGAACCCACCAGGTTCTGGGGGGCTTCTGAAGCGGAGCCAGAAATTCCTAATAACGACAGAATCAGCATAATCATGACCCCCACCCCCAGACTTCCACATCCTAATCCCCACAATCTGTGAATGTGTTACCTTCCATGGCAAGGGGGAATAAAGGCAGCAGATGAATTGAAGTTTCTGATCAGTTACCCTGGGTCAGCAGGTGATCCCAGTGTCATCACAGGATCCTTCAATGTGGAAGAGGGAGGCGGAAGAGAAGGCCAGAGTAACGCAGTGTGAGAAGGATTTGACCCAGTGTTGCTGACTTTGAGCCTGGTGGAAGGGCCCACGAGCCAGGGAATGCAGGTGGCCTCTGGGAGGTGGAAACGGCCAAGAATGGATTCTCCCCTAGATCCCCAGAAAGAACGTGGCCCTGCCAACACCTTGACTTTAGCTCAGGGAGACCCCTGTCTCAGACTTCTGACCTCCAGAAGTATCAGAGAATAACTCTGTGTTGTTTTAAGCCACTGAGTTTGAAATAATTTTTTCCTGCAACCACAAGAAACTCATACAGACGAGGGTGAGGTAGGGTTAGGGAAAATCAAAGAGGACCTGAAGACCTTGGCCTGAGCAGTGGGGAGGATGGATCTGCCCTCATCTGCAGCAGGGAGGCTGAGGCTGGGGATGGGGCATTTGAGAGAGCTTGGGACATCGTAAGCAGTGACCTGATCGGTTCCAGTATCCCCAGGGTCTGGCACAGTGCTGCACAGGGGAGGGCCCTCAGGTGATTGTGGAATAAATGAATGAATGTATGATGCATGCATGAATGAATGTTTAGCTGCTCAGTAAATATATGTGGTATGCATGCATGAATAAGTGGAAGAGGCTGAGCTGTGACCCCAATATCAGGAGTTGCTGGGGATGGGTTGCTAGGAGAGGGTTGGTCACAGCCATACCCCTTGCCTGTCTTCAGACCAGCTCTGGGGGAGCAGCCCAGTGGAGGTATGGCTGCCCCACCTGCTGCCTTCCCCCAGCCAGCCCTCCAGCCCAGTTCTGCAGGCCCCTGTCTGCCTGTCATACACACTATATCCCCGGGAGGCCTTTCACGAATGCCATTTTTCTCCATCTTGCCCCATTTCCCAATCATAGTTAAGGCCAGGACATCTTCCCAGATGCCCTGGCCCCAGAGAGAGGCTTCTGGAAGCCTTCCTATGGGAGCAGGGGACCTTAGGATTTGGACAGCCCTGCCTTGGGCCAAGGAGCCAGCTCTCAGACCCTCGGCCTCTTCTGTGAGCCCCTTAGGAGTGAGGGGTCAGCAGAGCAGGGCTCTCCCAGCCAGCATCCCAAGGACCTGGGAGGAGTGACAACCCAGGGGCACTTGTCGGCCTGGAGTCTCTGACAAACTCCAATGACGGGTGGGTGTGGCGTGTGGCAGCTGAGGACAGACGAGCACAGCATAAGCCTGCACAGACCCAGAGGGGGAGGGCCTGGCATGTGGCCTGCAGGAAGCCCAGCCCGCACAGCCCTGGAAGGGGAGAGCCTGGCGTGTGGCCTGCAAGCTCTGGTGGCCTTGACAGATCTTTCCTCTCTGTAGCCTTGATGTTTGCATCTGTTCAATGAAAATTAGCCACAGCTTACTTTTGTCATGTATTAAAGACATTTGTAGCAAACATCCATGATGAGCTGGCGTGTGCCATGTTCTCTGCTACTCCCAGCCCACCTCTTCTGGATGAGGGTGATGTGCCCGTAAGGTAGAGGTGATGCCACCTGTGCGGGTGATGCCCAGGAGAGCCCTGAGCTGCACAGCCCCTGGGCTACGTGGTGAGGGTGGCTTTTGGGTCTTTGGTGGCTCCCATTCCTTGTCAGAACCATTTTCCTCCTCCTAGAAGCCGCTCTTCTGGCCTCCTTCCTGTTCTACCCCAGCCCCTCCACACACCAAGTGGGGTGTCTGTATTTCATTCCCCACGGAGCCTTCATCTCAGCTGCCAATGCGGGTTCAGGTGCCATCTGAGGCATCTGCTGATAGCCAAGGTGTTACCTCTCAACTCCGGTGTTGGGTGATGGTTAAAGTGCAGTCTGCAAATTAAGATGTTTGATGGTAAAGCTTAATGCTGATTGGAGTTCTTGACAACAAAGAGGTTTTTGGAGACAGAAACTGCTGAGGAAGACGAACCCCAGGAGAGATGCTCTTGGGGGCAAGTTACGTACCTGGCAGCTCCCTGCAGGCTCCTCCCCAGGTTGAAAAGTCCCTTCAGGTGGGAAGAGCCCAGGGAAAAGTGTAGTCCTCACTGAACAGCTGAGAAACTGGGGCTCAGAAGGAAGGACTAACTGCAGCCTTGGTGGCCCCCAGGACAGAGGACAGGGCTCCCCATGCCCCCAGACCCAGGCCCTCATACTCCCCACCAAAGGCTCAGGAATTTGTGGCTCCATGTAGGAGTGTGGATGAAGGCGAGCTGAAAATAAGCAGAATGGCTAGAAACTGGCAGGGAGCCAGATCCCCTCCACAGCCCCCACCCACAGCTGGGCTTCTGGGCTTCCCCCGCCAGGCCAGACACCAGTGGCTTCTTCCCTGGCGTGGAGCAGACGGAGGGTCTCAGGATGCGGGGGAATATCAGGCTCAGCGGGGCTGAGGTTTCATGCTGAAGGCGGGAGGATCTGATGCACATTTACATGATGCCAAGCCCCCAGCCCTGTCCCATCCACCTACCCTCAGAGCCCAGAACGCTGGAAGCCAGACCTCTCCCCTCTACGCAGGGTGTCACCAGGGTGTCCAGGGAACCTGATCAGCAGATCACACGGGCGGTTTCCTGCCAGGTCACTGCTTACTAGTCCCTACTCTCCAGCCTGAGAAGCCAGCTGGGATGACCAGACATCTGAGAGATTCCTCTGACATGGAAGAGAGAGACAAAACAAACAGAAAAAGGGCAACTGGGAGGAAACAGAGACTGTTCTGCGAGAAGACAGCTTGGAAAAAACTGTCATTAATATCTTCAAGACGGAAAGATAACATTTTGTATTTATGAAAAAAGAACTGGGTGTCATAAAGAAGGAACATTTAGAGAATATAAAGAGCACTTGGAAATTTAAAATAGGATCATGGAAATTGAAAACTCAGTAGAAGAGTTGGAAGATAAGATTGAGGAAATTTTATAGAAATTAGAGCAAAAAGTTGAAAATAAAGCCCCGTGCAGTGGTGCATGCCTGTCGTCCCAGCTACTCAGGAGACTGAGGCGGGAGGATCACTTGAGTCCAGAAGTTCGAGACCAGCCTGTGCAACATAGCAAGATCCTGTCTCCAAAAAAAAATAAAAAAAGGTTGAAAATGAGAGAAAAAAAGGAATTGAAGGACCACTCTGGGAGACTTAACATCTACATAATATGTCCAGATAGGGAGAACAAGGAGGGGAGAAAATCATCAAAGAAACAATCCAAAAACATTTCACAGAAATTAAACTCAGCCGAGTGCAGTGGCTCACGCCTGTAATCCCGACACTTTGGGAGGCCAAGGCGGGCGGATCACCTAAGGTCAGGAGTTTGAGACCATCCTGGCCAACATGGTGAAACCCTGTCTCTACTAAAAATACAAAAATTAGCCAGACGTGGTGGTAATCCCAGCTACTCAGGAGGTCGAGGTGGGAGAATTGCTTGAACCTGGGAGGCAGAAGTTGCCATGAGCCGAGATCATGCCACTTCACTTCGGCCTGGGTGACAGAGTGAGACTCTATCTCAAAAAAAAAAAAAAAAAAAGAAGGAAATTAAACTCAAGTTTCTGGATTGAAAGGACCCGTTGAGTGCTTAGAACCAAGAATGAAAGTAGATGTGTACTTAAGGCACATCAAAGGGAGTTTCAGAACATGGGAGACGAAGAGGAGATCCTGTAACTATCCAGAGAGAAACAATAGGTCCTGGCCAGGAGCAGTGGCCCACACTTGTAATCCCAGAACTTTGGGAGACCTAGGCGGGCAGATCACTTGAGGCCAGGAGATCAAGACCAGCCTGGCTAACATGGTGAAACTCCGTCTCTACTAAAAATACAAAAAATTAGCCAGGTGTGGTGGCAGGCGCCTATAATCCCAGCTACTTGGGACGCCGAGGCAGGAGAATCACTTGAACCTGGGAGGCGGAGTTTGTGTGAGCCGAGATTGCCCCATTGTACTCCAGCCTGGGCGACAAGAGTGAAACTCCATCTCAAATAAAAACAGAAAAACAATATGTCCTGTACAGCTGGCCAGGATCAGAATGGCTTCTGACTTCGCAACAACTCAACTAGATGGTTGAAGTCAATGAATGAAAGCTCTCAAAATTCTGAAGTTGGATCATTTCTAACCTCGATTTTTATACTTAGCCAAACTATTCATCATGAGTGAGGGTAGAAGAGAGAATTTCAGAATGATAAGCCCTGAAAATATGCACATCCCTGGCCCCTTTCTCAGGAAGTGACTCCAGGGTATGCTCCGTCAAAGAGAGAGTAAACCAAGAAAGAGGAAGTGGTGGAATCCAGGAAGCAGGGGATCCTACAGAAGACAGAAGGGCGAAAGAATGCTGGTAAAGGGAGGCCCCAGGGTGAAGGCTATGCCCCCAGCTCACAAAACAGTCTATTTTGAGTTGGCAGAATATTCGACATACTGAAATGCTTTAGGGGAGACTGGGACATTTGGCAGAATTTGGAGTTGAATTAGTAATAAAAAAAAATTAAGCAAAATTAGAAAGACAGCATTTATTAACTCCGGAGGAAACAAGAAGTTAAGCAGGGAAGAGAAAGTTACGATGGCCCATTACATAGCTCAGGTATGAAAGAGTTCATGCCGTCCCCTGACAATGTCAACTGTGACTCTTGACCTAAATCAAAGATGATATAGTGATACTGGAGGTCAGGAAGTAGCAGTGTAAGTGTGTTTTTCAGGGATACGAAGGTGAAACCAAAAGAATGAGCTGCAAATTGAAGGCAGTTGCCTCCAGAGATGTGAGTACAGGGAACTGCTGTATTTCGTAAGCAGCCTTGTAAAACTATGTAGCTGTTTAAATTATGTGCATGTGGCCGGGTGTGGTGGCTCATGCCTGTAATCCCAGAACTCTGGGAGGCCAAGACGGGAGGATTGCTTGAGCCCAGGAGTTCGAGACATGCCTGGGAAAGATGGCAAGACCCCATCTCTACAAAAAATAAATTAGCTGAGCGTGGTGGTACACACCTGTAGTCCCAGCTACTTGAGAGGCTGAGGTGGGAGGATCGCTTAAGCCCAGGAATTAGAGGTGGCAGTGAGCTATGACTGTGCCACTACACTCTAGCCTGGGTAACAAAGTGAGACTGTCTCTCTTAAAAAAAAAAAAAAGAAAAGAAAATGTGCATGTATAACTCTGATGAAAAGTAGAAACTAAATTTGAAACACACTCATGACTTACATACCCAGTTTTACCTTGTTGGTAAGTCAGCGGGATTTGAACTTGTGCCTCGGGATCGACAGATTTCTGTGCAGTACTAGAGCATGTCCCTATTGTCACAGGGCCACCCGGCACCCCCCTAAGTGCGGTATTGACAGGGAAAAGAGCATTTTACCAATTCAGGTCTGCGCACACTGGCAAGGGAGCACCTCTCAGCAGCCTCCTGCACTGGAGAATGCAGGGAGGGAGCAGGGTTGCTGTTGGGGGCTCCCGTCATGCCGCAGTGGGGGCTGTATGACAGCACACCCCTATCCTGCTAACACGTGGCCAGGTAGAGTGTGGCACTGGGGGATTCTCAATGACTGATCTTTTCTTTTGAGATGGAATCTTGCTCTGTCGCTCAGGCTGGAGTGCAGTGGCATGATCTCAGCTCACTGCAACCTCTGCCTCCCTGACTCAAGGGATTCTCCTGCCTCGGCCTCCCGAGTAGCTGGGATTACAAGTACCTGCCACCACACCCAGCTAATTTTTGTATTTTTAGTAGAGACGTGGTTTCGCCATGTTGGCCACGCTGATCTCGAACTCCCGACCACAGGTGATCTACCCACCTTGACCTCACAAAGTGCTGGGATTACAGGCACGAGCCCCTGCACCTGACCCAACTGATCTTATAATAAGCACACACATTAATGTGTAGTAATAAAATGCTGCTTTTACCTGCCATTATATATGGGGTGACACTAAGTTGTATCTTCAGTGAGCGAAAATGCTCATTTGTATCTAATTACTAGTGAAGTAGAACATTGTCTTAGTCCATTTTGTGGTGCTGTAACAGAATACTCCACTGGGTCATTTATAGAACAGATTTCTTTTTTCTTTTTTTTTTTTTTTTTTTGAGACGGAGTCTTGCTCTGCTGCCAGGCTGGAGAGCAGTGGCGTGATCTCAGCTCACTGCAACCTCCGCCTCCCGGGTTCAAGCGATTCTTCTGCCTCAGTCTCCCGAGTAGCCAGGAGTACAGGCGCCTGCCACCCCGCCCAGCTAATTTTTTGTATTTTTAGTAGAGACGGGGTTTCACTGTGTTAACCAGGATGGTCTCTATCTCCTGACCTCGTGATCCGCCTGCCTCGGCCTCCCAAAGTGCTGGGATTACAGGCGTGAGCCACCGCACCAGGCTAGAACAGATTTATTTCTTCCAGTTCTGGAGTCCAGGAAGCCCAAGATCTAGGAACTCACACTGGGACAAGGGCCTCTTTGCTGTATGAACCCGTGGAGGAAGGTATCAGGGCAACAGGGCATGCCCCAGAGAGAGAGAGAAGGGACGGAGGCCAAACTCGTCCTTTTATTAGGAACCCACTCCCACGAGAACTAACCTGCATCAGCTAGAATGGCATTAATCCATTCTTGAGGGCTTGGCTTATTAAAAGTCCCACCTTTCAACACTGGGGCACTGGGGAACTAAATTTCTAATACATGAGCTTCGAGGGACACATTCAAACCCTAACAAACATGTTTATTTATTCATTTATTTTTAGAGACAGGGTCTCACTTCATCACCCAGGCTGGAGTGAAGTGTCACCGTCGTAAATCATTACAGCCTTGAACTCCTGGGCTCAAGTGATCCTCCTGCTTCAGCCTTCTGAGTAGCTGGGACTATAGGTGGGCACCACCATGCCCAGCTAACTTATTTTTATTTTTTAGTAGAGACCAGGGGTCTTGCTATGTTGTCCAGGTTGGTTTGAACTCCTGGCCTCAAGCAGCCCTCCCACCTCCACCTCCCAAAGTGCTTGGATTATAGGTGTGAGCCAACATGCCCTGCCAGGGATTGATTGATTGATTGGTTGATTGATTTTTAGTGACAGGGTCTTGCTCTGTCACCCAGACTGTAGTGCAGTGGTGTGATCACAGCTCACTGCAGCCTCAACATCTTGGGCTCAAACGATCCTACTGCCTCAGCCTCCTGAGTCATAAGATTTTAAACTATTGGCATTTTAAGTTTTGTCATTCACACATAATTAATTGTTTACTCTGGCACTTTCCTGAGCAACTATAAGCCTAAAGTGTTTCATTGTCAAAGAGTGACCAAGGGAAGCTACCCACTAGGGCTCATGGAACCACTGATCTCTTGCAGCAGCTGGGGTCATGGGCAAGTTCTCATTCAAATTCCGAGCTCTACAAATTTGTGTTTAAAACGCTCCAGGTTTAGGCCAGGTGCGGTGGCTCACGCCTGTAATTCCCAGCACTTTGGGAGGCTGAGGTGGGTGGATCACGATGTCAGGAGATCGAGACCATCCTGGCTAACACGGTGAAACCCCGTCTATACTAAAAATACAAAAAAATTAGCTGGGTGTGGTGGCGGACGCCTGTGGTCCCAGCTACTCGGGAGGCTGAGGCAGGAGAATGGCGTGAGCCCAGGAGGTGGAGCTTGCAGTGAGCCGAGATCATGCCACTGCACTCCAGCCTGGGGGACGGAGCAAGACTCCGTCTCAAAACAAACAAACAAACAAAAAACTCTCCAAGTTTATTTGAGCAATTACTAGACTGGACTGGGTCCTGGATCAAATTGGTTCTGGTAATTCACTCGATTGAATTCAGCTGGAGGCCTCAGAGAGGTACCTTTTTTTTTTTTTTTTTTTTTTTTTTTTTTTTTTGAGACGGAGTCTCATTCGGTTACCCAGACTGGAGTGGCGCAATCTGGGCTCACCGCGACCTCCGCCTCCCGGGTTCAAGCAATTCTCTACCTCAGCCTCCTGAGTAGCTGGGATTACAGGCATGGGCCACCACGCCTGGCTAATTTTTGTATTTTTAGTAGAGACGGGGTTTCACCATCTTGGCTAGGCTGGTCTAGAACTCCTGACCTTGTGATCCACCCACCTCGGCGTCCCAAAGTGCTGGGATTACAGGCGTGAGCCACCGCGCCCGGCCCACCTTTTTTGATGATGGATTTGTTTCAATTCAAGGAGTCTGTGAAAACTGAAATTGGCAAAACTAATATAATTAATTGGTGTGTCTTGGCTAAAGATATTACTGATTGACGGACATCAGATCCACTCCCACTGGAAAACAGATTGATCCCTTATGAAATAGTTACTGGAAGGCCCATACCTTTAATAACAGAGCTTCACCTGTCTCCTAAACTCTGATATGACTAAATAATGCAAGACTTTTTTTTTTTTTTTTTTTTTTTTTGAGATGGAGTCTCGCTCTGTCGCCAGGCGGGAGTGCAGTGGCACAATCTCGGCTCACTGCAACCTCCGCCTCCTGGGTTCAAGGGATTCTCCTGCCTCAGCCTCCTGAGTATCTGGGACTACACATGTGCACCACCATGCTCGGCTAATTTTTTTTGTATTTTTAGTAGAGATTGGGTTTCACCATGTTGGCCAGGATGGTCTCGATCTATTGACCTTGTGATCTGCCCACCTCAGCCTCCCAAAGTGCTGGGATTACAGGTGTGAGCCACTGCACCTGGCCAATACTGCAAGACTTTAATGCATTGTGACAAAGTGTACTTTCACCATTGACTGAGGACAGTCAAACCTTTCACAGTCTAGAACCTGGAGATTTGGTCTTCTGGAAACTACATCAGAGAGAGACTGCCCTTGAACCCCATTGGAAGAGACCATACCAAGTTCTTCTCAGCACCCACATAGCAGTAAAACTTCAAGGCCTCAAACTTTGGATTCACATCTCATAACTCAAAAGGGCCCCTCCAGGCTCCTGGAACCGTATATGTGTTGGAGACCTCAACGGAAGGCTGACAAGGGAGGTTTTTCTTCAGATGCAGATGGGATCCTGGATGTGGGCGGCTTTCCCAAGGTCACATATCAAGACTTCTCTGTCATCACAAAAGCCTTATATTTTTTCCTTTTTTTATTTCCTATTGTCTTAATCCCTTCCCTTTCGTTACAGGAGAATCCATTGGACCATAATCTGTGGATGGCTTTAGCACAGGCTTATGTTCTAGCAAGAAACCAGATAAATTGTTCAGTCTGTGGGCTAATGCCC
The DNA here is from genome assembly GCF_006542625.1 of Nomascus leucogenys. Classification (NCBI taxonomy): domain Eukaryota; kingdom Metazoa; phylum Chordata; class Mammalia; order Primates; family Hylobatidae; genus Nomascus; species Nomascus leucogenys. The sequence continues at coordinate 80,999,082 of NC_044400.1, read as the reverse complement.
CCCAAATCAGGAAACAATTCCACTGATGCCAGTGCCTCTCCATATTCCCAATGAGTCACCCTGGGCCGGGCGCAGTGGCTCACGCCTGTAACCCCAGCACTTTGGGAGGCCGAGGCGGGTGGATCACCTGAGGTCAGGAGTTTGAGACTAGCCTGGGGAAATGGTAAAACCCCGTCTCTATTAAAAATACAAAAATTAGCCAGGCGTGGTGGTGGGCGCCTGCAGTCCCAGCTACTCAGGAGGCTGAGGTAGGAGAATTGCTTGAACCCGGGAGGCAGAGGTTGCAGTGAACAAAGATCACGCCACTGCACTCCAGCCTGGGCGACAGAGGGAGACTCTGCCTCAAGAAAAAAAAAGAGTCACCCTGAAACCTCAAAGGAGTGTGGAAAGCTATCCTTGATTTTTTTTTTTTTAGAGACAGGATCTTGCTCTGTTGCCCAGAGTGGAGTGCAGTGGCATGATTTCAGCTCACTGCAACCTTGGCCTCCTGGGTTCAGGTGATCCTCCCACCTCAGCCTCCCAATTATCTGGGACTACAGTGGTGCACCACCAAGCCTGGCTAATTTTTTGTAAAGACACGGTCTTGTCATGTTGCCCAGGCTTGTCTCGAACTCCTGGGCTCAAACAATCCACCCACCTTGGCCTCCCAATGTGCTGGGATTACAGGCGTCATCCACCGTGACTGTTCTATCCTTGATATTCCAGACATCACTGCTAATGCCTTTCTTTTCTTTTCTTCTCTTTTCTTCTCTTCTCTTTTCTTTTCTTTTGTTTTCAGATGGAGTCTTGCTCTTATCGCCCAGGCTGGAGTGCAATGGCACGATCTCGGCTCACTGCAACCTTTGCCTCCCAGGTTCAAGTGCTTCTCCTGCCTCAGCCTCCAAGTAGCTGGGATTATAGGCATGCGCCACCACACATGGCTAATTTTTATATTTTCAGTAGAGATGGGGTTTCGCCATGTTGGCCAGGCTGGTCTCAAACTCCTGACCTCAAGTGATCCACCCGCCTCAGCCTCCCAAAGTGCTGAGATTACAGGTGTGTGCCACCACGCCTGGCCTGCTAATGCTTTTCTATACTCACTGGAAATAGCACCCTGTCCGTTTCAGTTACTAACCGAATCAGATATAGAAGCCCTATCCAAATGAGGCCTACAAAAGGTACACTGTGCTTCCAGGCATCATGTACTCAAGACCTGGGGACCACCTATGTGGGTACAAGTAATTCCTTGTATGATGTCGCTGGTTAAGTCATGGAAGGTCTCTTTTCTTTCTTTCTTTCTTTTTTTTTTTTTTGAGACGGAGTCTTGCTCTGTCACCCAGGCTGGAGTGCAGTGGTGCAATCTCAGCTCACTGCAAACTCTACCTCCCAGGTTCACGCTATTCTCTTGCCTCAGCCTCCCCAGTAGCTGGGACTACAGATGCCTGCCACAACGCCCGGCTAATTTTTTGTATTTTTAACAGAGACGGGGTTTCACCATGCTAGCCAGATGGTCTCGATCTCCTGACCTCATGATCCGTCCGCCCCAGCCTCCCAAAGTGCTGGGATTACAGGCATGAGCCACCACGCCCAGCTCCTGTCTAATTTTTATACCAAAGAAGTGAAATTATGTCATTTTTGAACTTTAAGGAAACTAATATCTTAAAGGATTAATTAGGTCAGAAAAATACATAATTTATCATTGGATTTTGGAAAGTTTGTCAAATATCAAATCTTTAAAACAATCGATATCAAAAATAGGATCACAGATCATTGTAAAATAAGTCATTCATTTAACCGAAGTGATAACTCAAGGATTTCAAAAAAAGGTGAAAATCTTCATTCTTTGAGAGAGGAGATTTAATTTTCCAAACAGTAAGTCCTACTAAAAACAGTAAGAAGCCAATTACATTTGTTTTTCTTTTTTTTTTTTTTTTTTTTTTTTTGAGACAGAGTTTCCCTCTATTACCCAGGCTAGAGTGCAGTGGCACGGGCTCAGCTCACTGCAACCTCTGCCCTCTGGGTTCAAGCAATTCTCTTGTCTCAGCTTCCTGAGTTGCTGGGATTATAGGTTAATGCCACCATGCTCAGCTAATTTTTGTATTTTAGTAGAGACGGGGTTTTGCCATGTTGGCCAGGCTAGTCTCAAACTCCTGACCTCAGGCGATCCACCTGCCTTGGCCTCCCAAAGTGCTGGGATTACGGGTGTGAGCCACCACGCCAGGACTTACATTTGTTTTTCAAAATTTTATAAACAATCTATAAAATGTTAATCTTGACCATAAGATATAACCTCCATAAGCCTTTTATAACCTTTATAACCTTTATTAAGGAGTCTGTTAAGGCTGCAAAAAAAATCTTGTTAATCTGACACAGGGGCTCATATGCTGGTCTTGCATCAGTGTGCCTTTGACATTTATGATTAATTTGTAGAGAACCTGAACTTATTTTATCTTTCAAAAATCAGCCCTTACCATCTCACACACCCACCTCTTCGGCGATAGTCCCTGGGCCTTAAGGAGTTGAGTAGCTTTAACTTCTGGCTCTGTGTCTTAGGAATGCAGTTTATTCCGAATGGCAACGTCTACCGGGCCTGAAGATGAGGCTTTACTGTCAGTATTTAAGATTTGGCAGGACCTGGCGTCTTTTTTAGACTCAGCATCATTGTCTCGGGTAAATACCCAAGATGCGTTGTCTCATGGCCACAGAAAACCAGGACTTGGCACACCAGAGTGAGGTTAAGAGCAGAAGTTTAACAGGCGAAAGAGAAGAGATCATTGCTGAGAGAGGGGTCCCGGAGAACATGAGTTGCCACCTCCACTGTGAAGTGAAGGAGGTTTTATAGATGAGCTTGAGGAAGCGGTGTTTGATTTCCATAGGGCGCAAAAGATTGGTCGGACCAGGTGTGGTATTTGCATAGTGCATGAAAATCTGGCCACCCCCACTCTAATCTTTTATTATGCAGATGAGTTCTCTGCCTGGCTGGTGCCATGTTGCCAGCTTCTTTACAGTACACGTGGTGACAAAGAAAAGGGAAGATGGAGCCTCCTCCGTGTTGAACATACCTGGCTCCCAGGTAGCCCTTTCCTATTGGCACAGCTGCTGGCATTCACCCGTGCAAGCTTCCAGCTTGCTTATCCATGTTTGCAGCTCGATTTTTCAGGCTGCTTTTTGTTAAAAAAGAAATGATTTGGGGGTTGCTTTTCTTTTCTTTTTCTTTTTTTTTTTTTTTTTTTTTTGAGATGGAGTTTCTCTCTTGTTGCCCAGACTGGTGTGCAATGGTGAGGTCTCAGCTCACTGCAACCTCTGCCTCCCAGGTTCAAGTGATTCTCTTGTCTCAGCCTCCCAAATAGCTGGGATTACAGGTGTGTGCCACAATACTCAGCTAATTTTTGCATTCTTCGTAGAGATGGGGTTTCACCATGTTGGTCAGGCTGGTCTCTAACTCCTGACCTCAGGTGATCCATCCACCTCGGCCTCCCAAAGTGCTGGGATTACAGGCGTGAGCCACCACGCCTAGCCAAGAGGGCTGCTTTTTTGTTAAAAGGGAAATTTCACTATGGATTCTGTTGTCCCTACTATCTGCCTAAATAATTTCTTTTTAGCTCCTGTATTACCAGGAGTTAAAGCCCTGTGACTCAATGTCACAAGAACTTTTAAAGCACATACAGAAAGATACACGAATGTAATAACTTCAATTTAAAACCTTTGTCCCTCAGGTTCAAGCGATTCTCATGCCTCAGTCTTCCAAGTAGCTGGGATTACAGGCACCTGCCACCACACTGGCTACGTTTTGTATTTTTAGTAGAGACGGGGTTTCACCGTGTTGGCCAGGCTGGTCTCGAACCCCTGACCTCGTGATCCGCCTGCCTCGGCCTCCCAAAGTGCTGGGATTACAGGCGTGAGCCACCACCCCCGGCCTTAAAAAACAACTATTTTTTAAAACAGATGTTTTTAAACACTTAAATTCCTAAGTATCTAAACTACGCTCTTCCTTAAAAACGCAAGAGTAGGCCAGGAGCAGTGGCTCATGCCTGTAATCCCAGTGCTTTGGGAGGCTGAGGTGGGTGGATCACTTGAGGTCGGGAGTTTGAGACTGGCCTGGCCAACATGGCAAAACTCTGTCTCTACTAAAAATACAAAAATCAGCCGAGCATGGTGGCACACACCCATAGTCCCAGCTACTTGGGAGGCTGAGGCAAGAGAATTACTTGAACCTGGGAGGCAGAGTTTGCAGTGAACTGAAATCACACCACTGCACTCCAACCTGGGCAACAGAGCAAGACTCCATCTCAAAAACAAAAACCAAGAGTAGCCTCTGTTGCAATAACTATTTTAGTAAAAAAATCAAGTGAAAAAAATTTTGCTCAAAAATAAAAGGGTCAGGCATGGTGGTTCACGCCTGTAATCCCAGCACTTTGGAAGGCCGAGGCGGGCAGATCATGAGGTCAGGAGATCGAGACCATCCTGGCTAACATGGTGAAACCCTGTCTCTACTAAAAATACAAAAAAGTAGCCGGGCGTGGTGGCGGGCACCTGTAGTCCCAGCTACTTGGGAGGCTGAGGCAGGAGAATGACGTGAACCTGGGAGGCGGAGCTTGCAGTGAGCCGAGATTGCACCATTGCACTCCAGTCTAGGTGACACAGCGAGATTCTGTCTCAAGAAAAAAATAATAATAATAAAATAAAATAAATGAAAAAGAGAAGGTCCTAGGAGAGTAAAACAAAAACATGAAGGCCTTTTAAATACAAACACGCACACATACACACCCGCACATATGCACACAAACACACATATATCTTGGATGTTAGCCTTTAAGCTGACTTTTAACCATTGAGCTCCTTAAAAAATCCTTTAAAATCTCATTACCATATTTTAGCTAGGACAAATTGCTGCTATTTCAGAAGTACCAAGTATCAAACCAGAAAGGGCTTGATTTAGGAACCAAACCCAGGCTGTCATGGTGGAAAAAAAAAAAATGCAGGACCTTAGCTATCAAACTGCAGGGTGGGGTGACAGACATTGCTCCTTCAGTTTGGCATGGCTCGAAACAAGGTGGCCTTGTTATGTAAATAAAACCCCTTAAGTAGTCAAAATCAAAAAAGTTTCCTTTTCTGGCTGGGCGCAGTGGCTCACGTTTCTAATCCCAGCACTTTGAGAGGCCGAGGCGGGCAGATCACCTGAGGTCAGGAGTTCAAGACCAGCCTGGCCAACACAGTGAAACCCCATCTCTACTAAAAATACAAAAATTAGCCAGGCATGGTGGCACATGCCTGTAATCCCAGTTACTCAGGAGGCTGAGGCAGGAGAATCGCTTGAACCCGGTAGGCGGAAGTTGCAGTGAACTGAGATTATGTGTCTCAAAAACGAAAAACAAAAAACTTTCCTTCTTTTTTTTTCCCCCTTTTTTTCTGGCCATTTTTCTCCCCCCAGCACACCACCTTTGTGTGTGTGTGTGTGTGTGTGTGTGTGTGTGTGGTAATGTAGCCACTTTAGAGGCCTTGTTCCCCATAATTTGGAACCTTCCTTGGATTTGATGAAGTCAGATACAGTTGGTCAAACCCAATGGGAAAAAGACTGAAACAACAACAAAAACAGAAACAAACAAAGAACAACAACAACAAAAAACAGTTAAGCAAAACAAACGATCACACAGCCTCTATGATTACTGAGTGTTCTAATGATAAGGAGAAATTAAGACCAGCTGGTTGTTAATCTTAACTTTAGCCAAGACAAATGCCAATTCAGTTACTTACCCGGCGATGGGTCTCAGGCTGTAGACTTCTCTCTACCATCCTAGAAGCAGGAAAAAACTCATCTTCCCTGTTGGAAGAAAGCTCAAACTCCATAAGGGAGTTACCTGCCTTCCATCATCATGGAAACAGGAAATCTTGCCTTCCCTGTTGGAAGCAAGTAAAACTCCAAAAAAAGAGGAGTTGTACAGCAAAATAAACTCTAAATCTTGACCAAATTTGGGGAGATGAGGGATTCTCTGGAGGGGGTGCTCTTGGACCTCAGCGAACTGTCCTATTGGTTTGAGCCATAAAGTTAGCTCATTCCGGTACCAAGCACCAATAGGAGACTTGTCAAAAGTCAGAGGCAGGCCAGGCGCAGTGGCTCACGCTTGTAATCCCAGCACTTTGGGAGGTCGAGGTGGGTGGATCACGAGGTGAGGAGATCGAGACCATGGTGAAACCCCGTCTCTACTAAAAATACAAAAAAATTAGCCGGGCGTGGTGGTGGGTGTCTGTAGTCCCAGCTACTCGGAGAGGCTGAGGCAGGAGAATGGCGTGAACCTGGGAGGCGGAGCTTGCAGTGAGCCAAGATCGCGCCACTGCACTCCAGCCTGGGCGACAGAGTGAGACTCCGTCTCAAAAAAAAAAAAAAAAAAAAGTCAAAGGCATCTCCACTCAGAATCCCCCCTTGGTTACCAAAATGTGAACTCTGAAAACCTGAGACAGGTCTCAGTTAATTTAGAATGTTTATTTTGCCAAGGTTGAGGATGCACACCCATGACACAGCCTCAGGAGGTCTTCATGACATGTGGTTGGAGCACAGTTTGGTTTTATGCATTCTAGGGAGACATGAGACATCAATCAACATGTACAAGATGAACATTGGTTCCATCTGGAAAGGCGGGACAACTGGAAGCAAACCCTGGAAGACTGGAAGCAGGGAGGGGCTTCCAGGTCATAGGTAGATAGGAGATAAGCGGTCACATTCTTTTGAGTGTCTGATGAGCCTCTCCAAAGGAGGCAATCAGAGATGCATTTATGTCAGTGAGCAGAGGGGTGACTTTGAATTTAATGGGAGGCAGATTGGCCCTAATCAGTCCCCAGCTTGACTTTTCCCTTTAGTTTAGTGATTTGGGGGGCCCCAAGATTTATTTTCTTTCATAGAATGTACATTCTGCAGTTGTTGGGTAGAATGTTCTGTGAATATCTGTTAAATATATTTGTTTTATGGTATACTTTAAGTCTATTGTTTCTTTGTTGACTTTCTGTCTCGATGACCTGTTTAGTGTTGTCAGTGGAGTGCTGAAGTACCCCACTATTCCTGTGCTGCCCTCTATCTCATTTCTTAGGTCTAGTAGTAATTATTTTATAAAGTTTTTTATAAATTTGGGCGCTCCAGTGTTAGGTGCATATATATTTACAATTGTGATATTTTCCTGTTGGACTAGTCCTTTTAGCATTATATAATGACCCTCTTTGTCTTTTTTTAACTGTCGCTGCTTTAAAGTTTGTTTTGTCTAAGAATAGCTATTCCTGCTTGCTTTTGGTATCCCTTTGCATGGAATATCTTTTTCCACCCCTTTACCTTAAGTTTGTGTGAGTCCTTATGTGTCGGATGAGTCTCTCGAAGACAGCAGATTCTTGTTTGGTGAATTCGTATCCATTCTGCCATTCTGTATCTTTTAGGTGGAGCATTTAGGCCATTTACATTCAATGTCAGTATTGAGATGTGAGGTACTGTTCTATTCATCATGCTATTTGTTGCCTGAATACCTTGGGGTTTTTTTCATTGTGTTGTTGTTTTATAGGTCCTGTGAGATTTATGCTTTAAGAGAATTGTATTTTGGTGTGCTTTGAGGATTTGTTTCAAGATTTAGAGCTCCTTTTAGCAGTTGTGTAGTGCTGGCTTAGTAGTGGTGAATTCTCTCAGCATTTGTTTGTCTGAAAAAGACATCTTTGTCTTTTTTGTCTTAAAAAGTATCTTTCCTTCGCTGGGCGCGGTGGCTCACGCTTGTAATCCCAGCACTTTGGGAGGCCGAGGCGGGCGGATCACGAGGTCAGGAGATCGAGACCACGGTGAAACCCCGTCTCTATTAAAAATACAAAAAAAAATTAGCTGGGCGTGGTGGCGGGCGCCTGTAGTCCCAGCTACTCGGAGAGGCTGAGGCAGGAGAATGGCGTGAACCCAGGAGGCGGAGCTTGCAGTGAGCTGAGATTGCGCCACTGCACTCCAGCCTGGGCGACAGAGCAAGACTCCGTCTCAAAAAAAAAAAAAAAAAAGTATCTTTCTTTCATTTATGACACTGGATAGAAAATTCTTGGCTGATAATTCTTTTGTTTAAAGAGGCTAAAGACAGGACCCCAATCCCTTCTAGCTTGTAGGGTTTCTACTGAGAAATCTGCTGTTTATCTGATAGGTTTTCCTTTATAGATTACCTGGTACTTTTGCCTTACAGCTCTTAAGACTCTTTCCTTCGTCTTGACTTTAGATAACCTGATGACTATATGTTTAGGTGATGATCTTTTTGCAATGACTTTCCTAAGTCTTCTTTGAGCTTCTTGTATTTGGATGTCTAGATCTCTAGCAAGGCCAGGGGAGTTTTCCTCAATTATTCCCTCAAATATGTTTTCAAAACTTTCAGATTTCTCTTCTTCTCAGGAACACTAATTATTCTTAGGTTTGGTCATTTAACATAATCCCAAACTTCTTGGAGGCTTTGTTCTTTTTTTAAAATTCTTTGTTTTTGTCTTTGTTGGATTGGGTTAATTCAAAAGCCTTGTCTTCAAGCTGTGAAGTTTTTTCTTCTGCTTGTTTGATTCTATTGCTGAGACTTTCCAGTGCATTTTGCAATTCTCTAAGTGCGCCCTTCATTTCCAGAAGTTGTGATAGTTTTTTTTAATTCACGTTATCTATTTCACTGGAGACTTTTCCATTCATACCCTGTATCATGTTTTCGATTTCTTTAAGTTGGACTTCCCCTTTCTCTGGTGCCTCCTTGATTAGCTTAAGAGTCGACCTTCTGAATTCTTTTTCTGGCAATTCAGAGATTTCGTCTTGGTTTGGATCCATTGCTGGTGAGCTAGTGTAATCTTTTGCAGATGTTAAAGAACCTTGTTTCGCCGGGCGCAGTGGCTCACGCCTGTAATCCCAGCACTTTGGGAGGCCGAGGTGGGCGGATCACCTGAGGTCAGGAGTTCGAGACCAGCCTCAACATGGAGAAACCCTGTCTCTACTAAAAATACAAAATTAGCCGGGCATGGTGGTGCATGCCTGTAATCCCAGCTACTCAGGAGGCTGAGGTAGGAGAATTGCTTGAACCTGGGAGGCGGAGGTTGCGGTTAGCCGAGATCGTGCCATTGCATTCCAGCCTGAGCAATAAGAGCGAAACTCTGTCTCCAAAAAAAAAAAAAAGAACCTCGTTTCGTCATATTACCAGAATTGTTTTTCTGGTTCTTTCTCATTTGGGTATTCTATGTCAGAGGGAAGATCTGGGACTCAAGGGCTGCTGTTGAGATTCTTTTGTCCCACGGGGTGCTCCCTGGATGTGGTGCTCTCCCCTTTCCCCCAGGGATAGGGCGTTCTGATAGCCAAACTGCAGTGATTGTTCTTTATCTTCTGGATCTGTAGCCACCCAGTAGAGCTACCAGACTCTGGACTGGTACTGGGGAGTGTCTTCAAGGAGTCCTGGGACGTGATCTGTCTTCAGGTCTCTCAGCTGCGGGTACCAGCACCTGCTCCAGTGGAGGTAGCAGGGGAGTGAAGTGGACTTGGTGAGGGTCCTTGGTTGTATTTTTGTTAGGTGCACTGCCTTTGTGTTGGTTGGCCTCCAGCCGGGAGGTGGTACTTTCAATAGCCCATCAGCAGTGGTAGCATCAGGTGGTGGGTAGGGCCACAGAGCTCCCAAGAAACTATGTCCTTTGTCTTCAGAGTTCCTCAGCTGTCCCATGGAGCCTGCAGCAGCAATCCACCTCCTTCAGAGGAGTCTGTGGTTCTCTCAGCTTTCCTGGTATATTCGTGCAGTAGTTCTTGGAGCAAAAGTTCATGATGTGGGTCTCCACATGCTTCTCTGTCCATCCAAGTGACAGCTGCAGGTTAGTCCTGCCTCCTATCTGCCATCTCCCCACAATTGTCGTTCTTTTTTTTTTTCTCCTAAGACGGAGTCTCTCTCTGTTGCCAGGCTGGAGTGCAGTGGCACAATCTTGGCTCACTGCAACCTCCACCTCCTGGGTTCCAGCGATTCTTCTGCCTCAGCCTCCCGAGTAGCTGGGATTACAGACATGTTCCACCATGCCAGCCTAATTTTGTATTTTTAGTAGAGACGGCATTTCACCATGTTGGCCGGGCTGGTCTTGAACTCCTGACCTCTGGTGCTCCACCCGCCTTGGCCTCCTAAAGTGCTGGGATTACAGGTGTGAGCCACCACGCCCGTCCAATTGTGGTTCTAAATCACCATCACGTTCCAAAGAAAGACTGACCAACGGGACTTGAAAGCTGTAGAACAATCTTCATTGCCTGAACTTTGTTCAGTTTTGATCCATTTGGTTCACCGAGCCTCCTGTTAAGGAGTATGCTTCAGTTTCTTGTAGCATCCTCCCAGAAGCCATCAGAACAGTCTCTCTGATACGCTGTCCCCTCAGGTGTCTTAAATGCTTGTATGCAGCCATCCTTAGTACATCAAATGGTTTCGTCACAGTTAGAGGAACAAAACATGAAGAAAACATCATCATCCAACTAACCTGACCCGGTGAATTATGAATTTCACACTGAGACCAAACAAATCCATTATGATGGTGACAGAAAGTGACGCCAGTGCCCAAGGTTTCAGTCAATCTCCCAAAATTGAGAGGCAAAGGTTAAATTAACTTAAATTTGGCCTAAAGCTGCCTCAGCATATGGCAAACCCTAACCTAACTTAATCTGTAAATAAACTGCAGCCTGGGAATATATTCAGGTTAGGTTAGGGTTTGCTATAGTCACAGGACTCTTTGGAAGAAGTCACTGAGTCTTGGCCCATCAGAGCAGCTGAGCTTTCAGCCAATCACAGGCTGCAAACTACTCAGGCAGGTTCAAGGAAGGCAAGCACTCAGTTGTAGCCAATCAGACGATTTCTGCGTCGCTTCCTTTTTCTGTCCATAAATACTGCCTGCCCAAGTTGCTGGATGGAGCTCTCTGAGCCTCTGCTGGTTAGGGGTGCTCCCTGATTCAGGAATCATTTCATTGCTCAAATAAACTGCTAAATTGAATTCAACTAAAGTTTTTCTTTTCTATTTTTCTTTTCTTTTCTTTTACTTTTTCTGAGACAGAGTCTCGCTCTTGCCCAGGCTGGAGTGCAGTGGCACCATCTTGGCTCACTGCAACCTCTACCTCCCGGGTTCAAGTGACTCTCCTGCCTCAACCCCCCAAGTAGCTGAGATTACAGGCGTGTGCTACCACACCTGGCTAATTTGTGTGTTTTTAGTGAGACTGGGTTTCACCATGTTGGCCGGGCTGCTAAGTGGCTTCAGGGGCGAGAAGGTGTAAGGATGTGAAAAGCACCTAGCAGGTGCTCCGGGAGGGCTGAGGGTGTGCACATCCCCGACTGGGCCTCACACCATCACAGGCCAGACCTTGTTCAGCTCTGTGTCAGCACCTACCACCCCACTCCCCTGCCACCTCCTCAGTGTGATGGGGAAGTCCCCACCCTTGGGGTCCTGAGTCTTCTGCTGTTCCCGCCAGCTCTGGGCTGGGTGGGGCAGCTCATCTTTCCAGCTTCACTCCCCGTCAGAGGCCAGGAGGAAGGGCAGTGTAGGTTGGGGGCTCAGAGACAGGGCCACTGGGCCAGAGCCATTCTGAGCTACTTGGTGGGCCCTAGTAGAACCGCTGATAGAACCCCACCCTCCACAGGCTCACTGAGGGCAGCTGGCCACTCCTGACCCTGGGCTTGGCACATTAGGGGTGCCCTGAGTGGAGAGGTGGCACTGTAGGGCATCACAGTGTTGGGGGTTCACATATAAGAGCCCATGTCATCGGGCAGAGGGTGGCACTTTGGGGAGGGGTGTTCTCAGGGCTGTAGCAGGGGCCTTTAGGGCTGCCAGCATGGTTTAGGGGACCCACAAGTGTGGAATTAAGGCCAAGTTCCACTCCCAAGGATGGAGAAGTGGAAGCGGGCGGGGGGGAGTGGTCCTCTGGGTCCTGGGCTGGGCAGGCGGCTGAAGGCCTAGTGAGACCCCTTCAGAACCCACTTGAGGCCAGGTGGGATGGGGAGTTCTGGGTCCCAGTGGGGTGAGTCCCTCATTCACTCCTGCCAAGGCAGCCCAGTCCTGCCAGGGCCCTGGGAGAGGCCTGGGGAGTCGAGGCCGGAGCAGCCCTCAAGTGTCTCCTGGGGTCCCCTCTCCCGGGAGGCCTCCCAGGCTCATCTGTTCTCCTGTTCCTTCCTGCTCTGGTCGTGAGGGGCTTTGCTGTCACGCAGGCCACCTTGCACCCTCATGTCTCAGTGTCCAGCGCTGGCTGGGGAAGGGCTGGTCGCCTCTTCTGAGCCTGGGCTGGGGTGATAGGTGGGGACCCCTTGGGGTGACGTGGGAACCTCACCACTGTTGAAGGCCACAGCTTCCCCTTCCCAAGCCCCACATGGGCTTCCCCTTCCAGATCTCAATGCGTTCCTGAAGGTCACGTGGCTGGCAGGGGGCGGTGGTGGGGGTGGGGGGGTGAAAGGAGAGGGGGTGTTTTGGAGGGAGGCGGGTGGGGCAGGCTGTTGTGTACAAACACCTACCTCCCACGGCACAGGGGCCGGAAGTGGCCCCAGAATAGAATGTGCTGCTTTCAAGTTCCAAATTGGGCTCCAGGGGTGAGAGCAGGCGACTCTGGATGTAAAAATAGAAAAGCCAGTGCGTGCGTGGGTCCTGGGTCCTCCACCCACAGGCCTGGTGTTACAAAATAGAGCTTCGTAGTGGGACCTGCCTGACACTCTCATTTTATGTAGAAAATTGACTCAAGCAAACCTCAGAGGACAGAGCCAGCAGCTGACCTGGGCTAGAGGTGTGGCAGCCAGGCAGGCAGGGCAGGTCCGCCTGGGGAGTGCTGGTGGCCTGGGGGCGCTGGCTGGCCCTGGACCTGGCGTGAGCTCTGGCTCCATTCCCTCACTCTGCCCTCTAGGGCTGTGCCCCTGCCAGGAGAGTCCTCCCAGGTTGTGGGAGCCCAGCTCAGTCCTACTGTCCCCAAAGAGCCTTCGCCGACTTCGTCAGCCTTTACCGGCTCTCAGGCTGGCCAGGAAGCCAGGCCTGTCCCATGCACGAGGGGCAGTGGGCCAGCTGGCTGCGGGCCCCGCCCTCCACACGCTCACTGAGGGCAGCTGGCCAGAAGCCCACAGGCTGGGGCCACCCACTGAGGATGTTTTCTGAGCAGGGCCCTGTGTTGGACCATCCTGGGGACCACAGCCACTGGAAGACCCCTGCCCTCAAGAAGCCCCAGCCTAGGGGGTGGGATGGGGTGGTGAGGAAGGCTAGTTCTGGGCAGTGTGGTGGGATGTAGGTGCACATCTGGGCATGACCGGGGGGGTCTGGGGAGGTCCCTTGGGGTAATGCTACTGAGCTGGCTTTCCCGGGATGGTGCTGGAGGGCAGTGGAGGCAGAGGGGAGGCCGGTGTGCAGGGAACTCTGGCGTGGGGTCTGGCTGAGACCTGAGCAGGCCTCCATGCCTCCACCCTTCGCCCAGCACACACGTCCTACTATCCCACCCAACCTCCACTGCTCCCCCTCCAGCCCCGGGCTGCTCCTTTCCCCTTCATTCGGCAAAGGAGAAAACATTCCCCATCCCACCCAGGGCAAGGTGTGAAGCAGCCAGGCCTGGCCTGGGATGCAGAGATGGCCCAGAGCCTGGGACGGGCCACTCCTGTCCAGCCTGCCCTCCCTGACAGAGTGCCTGCCACCAGCCCAGCCTCCTGGGAGGGATGCCAGCCCCCAGCCCTGTCCTCAGAGCCAGCCTGATGCCTGTGTGTGAGGCCCAGCCTGCCTCCTCAAACTCCTCTTCCCATGAGCCACATCCTCCCCAACACCCCCTCTCTGCCCCTCCCTCCAGTGCTGGGCTGTGTGGCAGGATGACTCCAAACAGCCTCCCCCAGGGAGTGGGGATTGGGGGAGGTAGGGTGGGAACCTGTCCCCTCCTATCCCCAAGGAAGCAGGTGGGCAGCCTGTGGCCTTGGCCCTACTCAGGAATTGCCTCTCCCAGCGAGGCGGCCTGGTGAGGTGGTACATGGTATCACTGTGGGGCCACTCCTGGGGACAGGGACAGGCAGGAGGGCAGGGTCCATGCTTCCAAGGTCCTCTGGACACGGGACCCAGTTGGCAGCTCCAAAACCTGGCTAGGATGGGCGCAGTGGCTCACGCCAGTAATCCCAGCACTTTGGGAGCTGAGGTGGGCAGAACCTTTGAGCCCAGTAGTTCGAGACCAGTCTGGGCAACATGGTGAGACCCTATCTCTACAAAAAAATAAAAAATAAAAAATAATAAAAATTAGCTGGGTGTGGTGGCACATGCCTATAGTCCAAGCTGAGGTGGGAGGCTCACCTGAGCCCAGGAGGTTGAGGCTGCAGTGCCACTGCACTCCAGCCTGGGCAACAGAGTAAGACCCTATCTCAAAACAAAAACACAAAAAACCTACCTAGCCCCTTCCTTGGGGCTGTCCCTTGAGGCCTTTGTCTGTTCATTCACCAATCATGCAGTGGGAGTATATTTTGTAACTCAGGTGCCCTGGAAGCAGAGCCCAGACCGAGGGAAGCGAGGGGTCCAGGCACACCGGCCAAGGGTGATCTAGGGGCAGGAATGGCAAGTGCAAAGGCCCTGAGGTGCGAATGCGCCTGCGGCACTGGAGGAGACAGGAGGCCAGTGTTTCCAACGCCGAGCGGGGCTACGGAGAGAGGACTCGGGGAGCAGGCAGGTGGCACAGGCTCGGTCTGGGCCTTGTCCATGCAAGGACAGAAGGCATTTGTCTTGGGGGAGGCGGGATCTACGGAAAGTTCTGAGTGAAGAAGTGACATGACCTGACTCACTGTGACTAGGTCCCTCTGGTGTGATGGTGGACACTGCCAGGCAAGGGCAGAAGAGGGAGGATGAGGCAGGCAGGGGCTGAGAAGGGCAGGATTCCAGGTGTGCTTTGCTGACAGAACCTTCAGAGTGGATGGGATGTGGGGTGAGCGGAGAGGCGTCAGTGCAGACGACTCCAGGGTTGCTGGCCCAAGGAAGGAAAAAGAGACTCGGGAGGGGTCCCTGGCGGCCGGCTCATAAAGCCCCCTGCTGGGACGCCTGTGACCCGTAGGCCAGCGGCAGATCTCCTCCTCCCCATCCTAACTGCCAGCCTCGCCCTCAGCAGGTCCTGCCCTACCTCCCAGACAGCAGCTGCCTCTGCCTGTTCTGGGTCCTGCCAAATCAGTGGCATGGCCGATGGCACGCGGGGGATGGGTGTGGCGGGGGACCGGCCCCCTGCTCTTTGGCCTTGTTCTGTGAGTGTGATTGGGGCGTCACCATGGGCTTCTACCCCAGATGTGCCCTGCAGAGGCCTGCTCCCCAGCTCCCTGCCAACCAGGGGTCCTCGCCTTACCTCTGCTCACCTGCCCTGCATACCCTCCCAGCAGGCGAGGTCATCCACCTCACCCACGCCTGCCCCGTCAGCCTCAGCGAAACCCCTGGGTGCCCAGAGGCGCTGGCCACAGCCTCCAACAGCTTCTTGCTCGGATGGGCTGCTGGAGCTGCCCTGAGGCCCCAACTGGGGTTCCTTTCTCCCGCGCCCTGGGGTTGGACTGGTAAGGGAGAAGGGGAATAATATGAGGTGTCAAATTCTGCCCAAGATGGAGGCTGCACCCTGTTCCCCCTGTTTGGCCAAGGTGCCCTGCACAGAGGCGATTTGCATTTCTGGGTGATCATTCTCTAGGCGCCTGGTCCGTCCACACTGCCTGCAGTGACCCTGCTCCGTCAACTCTGAGCTTGGCATCTGAGGCCAGCCCTGCACACCCTGCCCTGCAGTCAGGCCCTGGCGGGGCAGTACCGACGTTTGGCTTTGCTCCACACCCCTCCCGGTCTCTGCCCCTTTCCCCAGCTGGCCCCCTGGGAACAGGACACTTGCTGTGACCCAATGGCATCTGCTTATTTGTCCATTTGCTCCTCTCATGAGCCACAAGGGTAGGGACTTCCCTGTATCATCTTGGGTCCCCGGGGTCTGGTGTGGGGCCAGGCATTTCTTTAGCTGAACTGGACATCAGCGACATCAAGATGTACAGCCCCAAGGTCGTGAGTGTTTTGTCAGGAGCCTTAGCCCAGCCTGGAGCCCTCTCCGCATGTGGCCTCTTATAGGAGTGACGCAGCCCCATGCGGTGCTAACAGTGGCAGCACTGAATGTCGGATGGGGCTGAGCCCAGCCACTTCCACAATGGCTGTAGTTCCTACCTCTTCGTCCCTGCTAGGAAAACGTGAAATAGCCCAGGGTGGGGGTGGGCAGAAGAGTTGCAGGCTACCCAAGGCTGGGACGAGCAGAGTTGAGACCTGGGGAGCGAGGCGCAGGACACTTACAGGTGGGGATGTGAGCAGGCACCCCAGAGAGTGAGCACCCCAGCCAGCACCCATCTACTCCCTCACTGGGGTCTAAGTTCAGCCCTGAGAGCTAGGCTGTGGGTGGGTAGAGTCACAGCCCTAGCACCGGCGTGAGGGGTGGCCCTGGGCCAGGTAGGGTGAGTATCTGCCTGCTCTCATGCCCCATCCACTTCTCCTGCTGCCTCCCCAGTAGAGGCCCCCCTCCATTTCACAGATGGGAAAATGGGGCTCTGTTGTCTGGAGACTCTCCCATATCCTCCCCTGCCTCTGCCATCCCCTGCTTTGTCCCTTCCCCTCCAGAGGCCCTGCCTTGGTCCTGGTCACTTCCTGGTAGGCACCAGCTCCTCCTCTATGCCTGAGCTCAGGGCATGGCCACCTAGTTTTCTGGCTCCTCCCACTTACTCCCCTCCCCAGTTAACCTCTCTGATCCCAAGTGTGTCTCTCCAGCAGGGAGGAGGGCTATTGCAGCCAGGGATCCCCTTTCTGAGGCTTGGGACCCATTATTGGGCAGCTCTGGGACAGGTGGACGGTGACTTGGCCCACACTCGGTCCAGCTGCAACCCTCGGAACCCGCTTGGTTTGGCTGTGTCTCCTAGAGGCCCTCAGGTATTTCAACCTGTAGGACCCAAACCCCGTCCTTCACCTGCTGCAGGGCCAGCCCTGGACACCCCTGCCCCTGCCTGATTTGGAGCAGCCAATTCAGCCCCTGTCACTGGACTCTGGCCCCTTGTGCTCAGCACAGAGGGTCAGACCTTGGTCTCCTGCCTGGACAGGGCCAGGTCACCACCACCCACCCCCAGCTCCCTTGGGTTCCCAGCAAGATCCTGTCCTTCCTCTACTCACAGCTTCCTGGGCTCTGGGACCTGGGGTCCAGTCCCCACTCCTCATGGGGAGGAGTCCCCCCCAAGCCCCAAGCAGTTGACCCCCGCACCGGGTAGGGGGGGGTCCGCTCGCCCCTAAGCTCTGCAGGCCAGGCTTGGTCTCCCCAGCCTCTTCACTCTCTCCACAGCTCCCTCCACCTACCTGGCCCTGAGGGCTCCCCAGGGAAGCCATTTTCTCCCAGGAAGCCCCCTCCTCTTCTCACCCCTGCCCTTAAACCAAGGAATCTGGGCCTACTATTAGGGAGAGGGTGATGGCGGAGGAAAGAGCCTCAGAGGAGGCCAAGTGTGAAGCACCCGGTCTCCTGTGCCCCCCAGCCCCCAAGACGACCTCTGGGCCACCGGGGTCCAGACCTGGTCCAAGGGTCAAGGTCCCCCTGGGAAGTGCCTGATAAGTACCCTGGAGGCCACTTGGAAGCAAACACAAGGTTCCCTGGTGCCCAGCAAGCCCTCCTCCGCCTCCCCTGCTCCTGTCTTGGCCGGGGCCTAAGTCGCACTCACGGGGCAGGGGTGGGGCCGCCCAGGATCAGGACCACGGGGCTGGGGGGGTGGACAGCGCCCTTTCCACCTGGATCGCTGGGCCGCGGGGTGTCACAGGGAGGGACACGCAGGAGGAACGGACACGCTACCTAAGCACCTACTGTGGACCCGGCGTCTAAGCCCGCGACAACGCCAGCCTTCGCCCCCCAGGGGCCTCCTCCCGGGGCCGCGGGGGCCACGTGCAGTTCCCCGCCCAACCTGAGGTCCCGGCCCCGCCCCAAGCCCAGCTCGGACCCCCAGGACTGCGGGACCCGCCGGGGAGGGGCGGTGCCGGCCCGGGGCGGGGCCAGGAGGAGGGCGGACTGGGCGGGCGCGGACGCGGGCGGGACGGAGCTGCGGGCGGCCGGCCTCGCGGGCTGGAGCGCCTGGCGGCCGAGTGGAGCCGCCGCCTCGACCCAGGGCCCGCGGGCCAGGAGAGCGCTCGGCGGGTAAGCCTCGGCGGCGGGTCTCGGCGGGTCTCGGGGGTCTCGCGGTGGGGGGGCGGTCTTGGCGTCTGGAAGGGGCTCGGCGGGTCCTGGCGGTCTGGGGGGAGTCTCCGGGGAGTCTCGCGGTCCCGGCAGGTCTTGGCAGGTCTCGGGGGAGTCTCGGGGTCCCGGCAGGTCTTGGCGGGTCTCGGGGGAGTCTCGGGTGCGCAGCAGCCTCCCCCGGGCCCCGGGGCCTCCTGTCCTTGCCAAAGGACGCACGGGGCCTGGGTACGGCGGGCACTGCCCGAGGGACCGCGGCTTCGAGGCGGGGGCCGGGTGTCCCTTGCCGGGGGCTCAGGGGTGGGAGGCGGTACGACGCGTGTGTTTCGCACCCCTCGCGCCCCTCTGGCCCCGCCGCGGGACCCCTTTACGCGACCGCTCCCCGCAAGACTCAAAGGCTGCGGCGGGCACTCGCTCTCCGCCCTTCCCGGAATCCAAACTTCCCTTCCCTCTGCAGCGGCCGCGCTTCACGGAGTGCAAGAGAAGCCGCCCACTGGCGCTGATTCACACTGAAGTGTGAGTGACTGACAGCCGGGCGTCTGAGACTCTCATGGGCAACAGGGAATCTCAGGGATGGCAGAGGGACTGGAGGAGTTAGGGGGTGGGGACAGCTCCTTCCACCTGTGTGCCGGCCTCCCTGCAGCCCAGCACTTTCCCGCTGCTTGGCTCCCTGGGGCCATTGAGGGCCTGAGCCCTGCTGTGGGAGCCTTGTGCTGGTGCTCCATTCCGTGAGCACCTCCTATCCCCTCTCTGTGCCTCAGTTTGCTCATCTGTTGACACTGGGGACAGCTGTGCCTCCTGGTCTAGTGGCCACACTTACGTCCTTCGAATTGGCTGTGGCCATGGGCAGGTACTCTGTGTGGGCTGCTGGGGTGGACAGCCTGCCTGGATGGCATGTGTGTGGCCTTGCAGGTGACATGGGCTGGTGATGAAATGTGTAGAATTCCTTCCACACCCGCCTGATGGCAGGGCCCACGGCCTCCTCCTGACCAAAGCAAGACTCTGGGTTCAGGTCAGCCCTGCACCAACTCCATGTGCCTGGGCAAGCCCCTGCCCTCACTGGCTCAGGCCCTGTGGGACCAAAGGAGGGGCTGGGCTCCACCCCCTCCTGGTTCTTCCCATTCCGTCCACTATCTCCTTTACGTAGACACCCTTGAAGGGCCCTCTTGGAGCCCAGCCTCAGGGCCCCACTCCCAGCACTCCACTCCTGGAAGGACAGGAGGCCTGGGACGAGGGCTGCAAGGGAGTGAGGATTCTGTCTACACCCTCTCCCTGCCACCTGCCAGGCTCCCATTGCCTGGCTCTGTGCCCTACGTTGGGCACACCCTGGAGGGGGCAGGCAGAAGGAAGACAGATAGGCAGCGGTGTCTAGGAACTGACAGCCAGGGCCATCTGGTGAGAGGGGTGCTGACAGGGGGCCTGGCCTTTCGGGGAGTCCCCAGACCTCACGGGTCATCGGGGAGCCCACCAAGGAGGCTGGCCTGGAGAGGCAGACAGAGGGAGGGCAGGCTCTGGGCCTGCCTCGGCCCTTTCTGGACAGAGGAAGCAGGGTGCTGAGTCAGCTGGAGCTCCCCACCCCCCAAGGGATGCATGCACACAAGCAGGCCCACAGACGGGAAGTCCAGGGGCCCAGAGAGACGAGATGGCCAGCCTTGGTTCCTGAGGGGCAGGGAGGAAGGGCTCAAACTCAGCCAGGATCTTGGGTGTGAACTCAGATGCCACCAGGTTCCAGCTGTGTGATCATGGCCAGAGGCTTCGCCCTGCTGCGCCTCCATTTTCTCATCCATGACCTGAGGGCTGTGAAGCACTTTGTACCTGGTGGGTGGCTATGAGTGTCCGTGGGGGGAATGGTGGTGTTGGTGACATGTGCTTGGTATTCAGTGACAGTGGGTCGCTGAGGGTGCTCTCCCTGGTCCTCAGGGCCGCTGTATGTCCTGTCTTGGGTGGGGACAGGGCCTAGCCTGGAGAGGCCTGGGTGAAGGGCAAGGCTCCCAGGTTCCTGCCCACATTGGGCTAAGGCCAGAGTCCATCAGGAGTGGCCAATGTTGGGCAGCCCCTGGGTCTTCCTGGGTTCTGTCCTCAAAAGCTCCCTTGTGGGGACACCCCAGGTCAGTGACTATGTGTGGCAGGCTCTGCCCTCCTCACTCTCTGGCCTCCGTAAGCCATGGGCACGAGTATATGGTTCTATTTTTTTTTTTTTTTGAGGCGGAGTCTTGTTCTGTCACCCAGGCTGGAGTGCAGTGACGTGATCTCGGCTCACTGCAACCTCCACCTCCCGGGTTCAAGTGATTCTCCTGCCTCAGCCTCCCGAGTAGCTGGGACTACAGACGCGCACCACCACACCCAGCTAATTTTATTTGTATTTTTAGTAGAGACGGGGTTTCACCATGTTGGCCAGGACGGTCTTGATCTCTTGACCTCATGATCTGCCCGCCTCCCAAAGTGCTGGGATTACAGGCATGAGCCCCCATGCCTGGCTGAGTATATAGTTCTTTAATAACCGGGTGGCTTGGCCATCACTGTGCAGCCTGGGCAGGTGAGGACAAGGGCAGGCTGGCAGGGAAAAGACGGGAAATTTGCCACAAGGTGAGAGCTGTCCTACCCCAGACGCAGTGGGGCAGCTCCCACGCCTTGGTCCAATGAATACAGGGTGTGCCGTCAGGAGGAGGGATCTGAGCCGGGCGGGCAGCCATGCAGGTACAGACAGACTGAGCCAAAGGCGGGCGGGTGGCAGACCAGTTTGACGGGAGTGGCCTGTGCATGCCAGGTGTGGTGAGGGTATGGAGGGGCCTGGCAGGCAAGGAGAAGGAGCCGTGCAGACCCTGGAATCCTTCCTCCAGGATAGGCGGCTCCTCCCCAGAAGGCCTCTGCATTCTTCCGGTGGCCCTGTCTGGACACCCAGGGGCTGGAGACAGTCCCACGTGTGGGCTGCCTAAGTCCCAGAGGGGGTGGTAGGGAGCATTTTGGGCTCACTGGCTGGCCCCCCTCCCTGGGGCACTGGAGCCCTCCTCACCACCCCTTGGCCTGTGCATGGGAGGGCAGACAGGATGGTGCCAAGAGCAAGGGACTGCCTCTCGGCCATGGGCCAGGAGACCTGAGCCTTGTAGGCGAGTTGCACTTCCTGACCCTCAGTTTCCTATTCTGCAAAACGGGATGACAGAAATCCCTGGCTCTGGGCCACGCTGCTGGATTTGGGTTCTGTGCCGGGCCCCTGACTACACTCATCCTTCAAGGGTGATGCGAGAGAAGCATGTGCCCAGGTTCGGGGCGGGTGGAGACCTGGGTCAGACAGGAGCTCGAGGTGGTGCAGACTCCCAGGAGGGGAGAAAGGTGCCCTCCCCCACCCTTCTCTCTTCTCCCCAGGCTCTGTAACTTCCAAGGCCATGAGAGTGGTCAGGCCCTGCTTGGTCTCCCGGCCCCCGATCACAGATCATGCTGGAACTGCTGGCCCCAACACCCAGAGGTGACTGGCCCTTTCTTCATGGATTCCAGTCACATCTGGTCCATCTTTGCCAGCTGGCCTCTGGGAAGAATGTGGGCTCGGCCACTTGGAGCAGTGGCCTGGGGAGATCAGAGGAGCCCCGAGGGGTTGGCAGAGCACCCTTGTGGCATCCATACCCCCATCCCTGTAGCCAAGCTGATTCCAAGAAGTGCCCTCTGCTTCCTTGTGAATCAGATGTTTACTGCGCTCCTGCTGAGCCTGCTCCAGGCAGCTGGGTGGGGTGTAGGGTGCCTGTCTGCTCAAGCCTGCAGAGGGAGGCCAGGTCCCCGCCCCAGGGTCAGCCGGGCTGGCAGGCAACAGTCTCAAGAAGGCAGTGTGCGTGCCATGGCACACGGGGCTGAGGCAGCGAGGCAGGGGCCGAGGGAGGCGGCACAGAGCTTCTCTCAGGCACCAGAGGGGAGCTGAGTTCTGGGCTCAGAGTAGGCTTCGTCTGAGGGCTTCAGCGTCCTCCTTGTGAAATGGGGTGAAAGTAGGTCTAACTCATGGGAGGCCAGATCCCCAGGCCCAAGCTGGGGCCTCCCTGCCCTTGACCCTGTGTGAATGTGCAGCTCCGTTTGGGGCAGTTCCTTCAGCCTCGACCCAGGGGTGTTGTAATCTAGTGATGCTCTTCTGTGGCATTTGAGGGCCCCAGGTCCCCATGCCCTGGGCTGCCCCTGCAGCCCTGCCCACTGTCCTGAGCCAGGCATAGGGGTGGGCCCTTGCTGCTGGCTGCCCCTGGACAAAGTGGGAAGTGGTCACGGGCCAGTCTGGGAGCCTAGAATGCTGGGCGGTCCTTGGCTTTGTCTCAGCTTTGGGAGTCTGGGGCAGTGGTGCGCCATTGCCACCCACCCTGGTCTCTGCCTCTGGGGCAGTGGTGGACCTCCTTCAGAAGGCTGCTGCCCAGCCCCGGGCCCCGCTCATGCAACATTGGGTGCCTGTGTACTGGGCCCTGGGCTAGGCATGCACTGCAAGAGCAGACAGGCCACAGGTCAGAGGGCAGGACTGCTGGCAGGTGCCCATGGGTAGCAGCTCGCCTGCCTGGCCCACCTTGCCACTCTCTCCCTTAGAAGCAATTTCAACTGAAGACATAAGTGTCTGTCCTGCTTGGTGCTCAGGGTACCCTCTCTGGCCACCCCCAACTCCACCCTGAGCTGGGTGCCTTCCTGAGCCCCCATCCTGGTCTATGCATGTTGACCCATCCATGGTGACCTGTCCGACTGCCCCTCCTGCTTGGGAACTCAGGAAGGACAGGGTCGCGTCTGAGTGCCCATGCCCTGGTGGAGCCCACGTGGGCCTGTCCCAGAGGAAGTGTGAGGGGAGTGTGGGCTCTCCCAGCCTCCCACTCCTGGGCAGGGAAGTGACGCGGGCAGCGGGCAGGCTGTGCCAAGCTCTTTGAAGGTGGCTTGTCACTCCCCCCGCCCCCGTGTTTAACTCTCTACTGAGCATCAGAGCCTAATGTGCCAGTCAGCCTGGCAGCTGCCGCCCAGTTGGTGGAGTTTCCAATCAGATAATATCAGACTGTTGTGCTTTGGCCTCCCACGAAACTCTTCAGGTTTCCATCAGAGCCTCCTCCCTTCCCCCTGCGGGCTACGCTGTGACAGCCACCGCTGCCTGCCACCCGGCAGCAGGGACCCAGCTGCTTCTGGGCCTGGTCTCGGTGGCCCTGGCAGCGGTAGATGGGAGGACCAAGGCCTGGTGAGGAAGGAGCCGCCGAGCTGAGTCGGTGTCCCTTGTCCTCTCCCTGAACGAAAGTGCTTTCTTTCTCTGTAGCTGCTCTTCCTAAACGTGTGTGTTGGCGCAAGATTGGAGTTAGCCTGGCCTCCCTGTGCCACCAGGGCTTTGGGTCCCAAAGAGCTGGCACCTGAGGCAGGTCCAAGCAAAAGGCCGGATTTCTCACCATTAGGAGGACAATGGGGAAAGATCCAGAAAAGCTGGCCTGGAAGCCCTGAGTGGCAGGTGGGGGGACACAGCCCTGCATGGAGACCAGGCTCAGAGCCAGAGGAGGCAGGCCAGGAAACTCCGCACTCATCTCCTCTCTCGGAAACGCCCCTCCCTGACCCCAGCTGCTTCCTCTCCTCCTACTTGAGGCCAGAAAGGGAAGCCCCTTTCCAGTGGGGCGAGTGGCTGGCGCTGCCCCAGGCGGTCCGCTGATGGCTGGGCAGATAGTGCTGGGGCCTGGCCTCGCAGGCAGATCAGTGGTCAGCAGAGTGAGTTTGACCAGGGCATAGGGGAAGATGATGTGGCTGCATCCCCCAAGCAGGGGGAAGTGACATTCCGTTGCCGTCACCTCCTGTGGCCTCAGGCGTTCCCAGGCTGCGACCTCTAGGAACACAGGTGCTGCCTGGCTCAGGTGGCTCCACCAGGCCAGGCCGTGTGACCTAGGCATCCTCCACCTTCTCTGGGCAGGGCAGGGACAGGAAGTGCAGCCTCATGGGATGCGTGAGGGTGAGGGGGTGCCCACCCAGCTGCTGGGGCGGGTTGTGTGGGAGTGGCCCCCCAGGAGCTGCACGCAGCACGGGGCCTCGGAACCTCCAAAGCCGGCGTCAGGTCATTGAGGCCTCCGGGCTGACCAGGACTAATGGCGCTCAGGGGTGCAGCCTCAGCCTCCACCCGCCACCCGTACCGGCCCTGCCTCAGGACTTTGTTCCTGCTGTACCCCTGCTGGCTGCCTGTCGCCACAGGTGGCTCCTTCCTCCCCACCGGAGGAGCTGCTCCCAGGCGGGACCCTGGGGGTGGAATCTCTGAAATGCCTTCCCCTCGGGACCCTCACCGCGACTGGACCTCGCTCAGCTTCAGACCCTGGGCTGCAGCTGCCTAATGAGGTGGGATGGGGCCCTGGGTGTGTAAAGTGGAGGGAGGAGCAGTGGCTGCCTCTGAGCCCTGAGCCATCCTGGGGTCCTGGGTGCTGGCTTCAGGAAGGTTCGCTACTTGGGGCGGGGGCTCTCTGAGATCAATCTTCCCATTTTCTTGAGGATGTGACCAGGAGGGTGAAGTTTTGTGGTCGGAGTAGCTGTGCCTGCCTCTGGGGCAGGAAGTTGCTGGGGAAGGAAGAAGATTGAGAAAGGACCCCCAACCCCCACCTCTGCAGAGGACCTAGCGGGCCTTGCCCCATGCCAGGGTTCCTGCCAGCTGGCATCAAGGGGACAGCTGTTCCAGGGCTGGGGTCCTGAGAAGCGGGGGGGACCCACTTGGCACCCAGGCCCCCTTGAAGACCTACCCAGAGCCGCCCTTGCGGCAGGCAGGGTCCTGGCCCTTCCAGTACGAAGCTGGGAAAAGGCAGCACCAAAGATGCCAGGGGCGCCTCACGGATCCCCCTGGGGGGCCTCCTTGAGGGGCAGTAGGAGGAGGGGCCAGGCTGAGGGCTCGAGCTGTGTGAAAGACACCCTGGTTTTGAAAAGGGAGAGGGGCTGGAGAGGTGGGGCCCGAGGGCCTGGCGGGGTTTCCAGCAGGGGCTGGCTTATGTTTTCAAGCTTACTCTGGGGTCTGGAGACCACCACCGAACATACACCCTCCAAGCAGTGGCCACAAGAAGACCATGAGAAGCTCGGGCGGGGTCTAGTGGAAGGATGGGGGCTGCCACAGAGAGAAGTGGGTTTGTGGAGGCTGTGGAAAGCTGGGTGGAAGTGGAGGAGGTGACGTGACCAGGATGGGGTCGGTGACCCCTGCACAGGGGCTACTGGGGATGAAAGGGGAGGGAGAAGCAGACTGGTGAGATTGGGGTGGCATTGGCCCTGGTGGTACTGACTATCCCCGGCTCAGTCTCCCTCCTCCTCGGCTGGTTTTTCTGGCAGACAGTGGCATGGTCCAGAGCTGCCTCCCTGGGGAGGGAAAGGGCATCCGAAAGTCACTCCTGAGGCTGTGTCCCCAGAGTGTCCACCGGGCTGTGCCACCTCCCTGCCTGGTGCAGCCTGCGCCTGCCTGAGCTGCCTGAGCCTGCCCTGTGGCTGCTCCCCAGCCAGGAGGAGGCCTTAGGGGCAGACACCGGCAGGCTTGCTTAGAGGCTCTGCTGACTCCAGAATCCCCACTGCCTCCAGAGTCTTACTGCTACCTGAGCATTAAATGGAGGTGCTTGTCCTGTGACCCCCCATGGGCTGATGACGGGCCAGGTGGCACTTTGCCTGGGGGCTCTGGGGAGGCCATCTCGGGCTCCCGTGCCAGGGGTGGGTGCAGGGAAGCTGGGCAGACAGGAGAGCTCAGGCCTCGGCTCCCACGGGTCTAGGGCTGTGGTGGTTGGGGGCCCTGACTAGAGCCATTGACTAGAGGAAGGACCTGGCCTGGAGTGCCATCCCCAGGGAGCAGTAAGGGCATTGGGGGTGTCTTGGGGTGACCTGGCCTGGGGCAGAAGGCCAGGCAGGGGTTTGCAGGTGGGTAACGGCATGAGGAACTCGTGGAACAGCCTGAGAGGTGTCCGGCGAGGTAGAGCATGGGTGGCCTTGAGCCCTGAGGCTGAGCCGAGCTGTCTTTGAGAGCCACCTCCGCTGAGGCTGCAGCAGAAGGGCTGTGACAGGCCGGCTCCGAAGAGGAAGGAGCTGGGCTGTGGGCAGCCTGGGCTTGGGAAGCGGGCAGGACAGTTGCATGGTTGGGGGCGGAGAGGAGGAGAGGAGGAGATCCTGATCCGGACTCCGCCCCTGCCTGTCTTGACCGAGGAGGACTGGGACCAGACTGCAGGGGCGCAGGGAGCCTGCGGGAGATGCTGGGGGCTGGGCTCCTTTCCCGGCAGCCCGGGCCCACCGCCAGAATCTTGTCCTCACTGGGCCTCTGAACAGTGGAGCATTGTGAGGGGCCTGGGAACGTTCAGGTCACCCAGGCCCCCTCTGGGCCACGCTGAGGGTGAGGACAGGAGCCAGCGGGCATGAGTCATCCCGTCCCCTGCCCAGGCCCCGAGGCTCTGGGGTTCCCAGGCTGAGGAGGAACACACAGCTCTCGGTTCCCCAACCCGGGGTCTGGCCCATTCCTTCTTCCTTCTTTTTGCCCCTCTGTCAGCACCTCTTCCTGTGGCCTCCCTCTGGCTCCTGGGCCTGCCTGCATCTCCCTTCCCCTGTCCGGCCAGAGACCCCAGTCTAGGAGTGGCTGTGGCCTGCTCTCCCACCCCGCTGCCTGTCGCAGCCCCAGCAGAGGGGCTGGCCTGTCACCTTGAGCCCACCTGTGCTGGCCTGTGAGTAGCCCCAGGAGGAAGCCAGTGCAAGGACAAGACCTAGCCTAGACAGGAAACCTTCTGAGGCCAACCTAAAATTTACTAAGGAATAAAAAATGACAACAAGCAGAAGGCGAGGGAATAAAATAATAAACCCAGAGAGTAAAAACAAACAACATCCAAGAAAAAAACCCATGTTTGAAAACAGTTTAAAAATATTAGCCAGGCATGGTGGCTCATGCCTGTAATCCCAGCACTTTGGGAGGCCAAGGTGGGCGGATTACTTGAGGTCAGGAGTTCAAGACAAGCCTGACCACCATGGTGAAACCCCGGCTCTACTAAAAATACAAAAATGAGCCAGGCATGTTGGCGCATGCTTGTAATCCCAGCTACTTGGGAGGCTGAGACATGAGAATCGCTTGAACCTGGAAGGCAGAGGTTGGAGCGAGCAAAGATTGTGTCACTGCACTCCAGCCTGGGTGACAAAGTGAGACCCGATCTCAAAACAAAGGGGCTGGGCGCAGTGGCTCACACTTGTAATCCCAGCACTTTGGGAGGCCGAGGCGGGCGGATCACCTGAGGTCAGGAGTTCAAGACCAGTCTGGCCAACATAGTGAAACCCTGTCTTACTAAAAACACAAAATTAGCTGGGTGTGGTGGTATAAGCCTGTAATCCCAGCTATAGGAGGCTGAGGCAGGGGAAGTGCTTGAACTGAGGAGACAGAGGTTGCAATGAGCCAAGATCGTGCCACTGCATTCTAGCCTGGACACCAAAGTGAGACTCTGTCTCAAAAAAAAAAAAAAAAAAAAAATATATATATATATATATATATATATGTGCGTGTGTGTATGTATGTATATATGTGTGTGTGTATATACACACATATATACATACACACACACACACACACACATATATATACACACACACACATAACGTTAGGGAAAAGGGATCACAGCAAATGCATTAAGACAGCAGAAAGACCTAACCTCAAGTGCTGAAATGAGTGGACAGAGGGAAGGGACCCTGTTGTGCTGACTCAGCCTTGGTGGGTCCCAGCCTGTGGCACCTGCTGACAGATGGTGACGGGGTTCCTGGGTAAGCGAGGGGCCCAAGGACCCCCAGTGGTGCACAGAGGAGCTGTGATGGGGGCTACGCCTGGGCCCCAGCGTCCTTTGCCCTGACCCAGGAGCTTCTCCAGATAAAATGCCGTAAACTGCCTGGGCTGAGCCCGAGGTGTGGCAGGAGCTTCATGGTTTTTTTTTTTTTTTTTTTTTTGAGATGGAGTCTCGCTCTGTCGCCCAGGCTGGAGTACAGTGGCGTGATCTTGGCTCACTGCAAGCTCTGCCTCCCGGGTTCACGCCATTCTCCTGCCTCAGTCTCCCGAGTAGCTGGGACTACAGGCACCTGCCACCATGCCTGGCTAATTTTTTGTATATTTAGTAGAGACGGAGTTTCACCGTGTTGGCCAGGATGGTCTCGATCTCTTGACCTCGTGATCCACCTGCCTCGGCCTCCCAAAGTGCTGGGATTACAGGTGTGAGCCACCGCGCCCAGCCTAGCTTCATGGTTTTGTGCGGTCCAAGGGAGGCCACCAAGACCGCCATGGTACAAAAAGTACCACAGTGATGAGTAAAAGGGACAGATGATGCAGGACGCTCAGGCCACTTACTGCTATACGGTCCCCAGGCCTACCCTGTAGGGCTTACACAGCTGCCTGCACAGGGTGCCCATTGTGGTGGCTCCTGACCTCTCCCGTTGGCTCTGGGTGGGAGCAATGGGGCTGGGTTTCTCTGACTGGCACCCCTACTGCATCCCACGCCAGCAGGAGCCCCATGGCCTCGGCATCTCCACTCTGTTCCTTTGTTACCTGGCCCTGGTGCTGGGATCTGGGATAAGCAGGGTGCTCTCCACTTCCAGGGCCTAGGGACCCAGTGCTAGGCCAAGTGCCTATGGCAGAGTGCTTGGGAATGGTCTGGTTTGGTCCTCAGAGTACTCTTGCTAATAAGCACAGAGGGGGAGGAGGGAGCAAGGCTCATGGAGTGAAGTGACTTGCCCCTAGTCTCCAGCTTAAGGGAGCAAGGCTGGGACTGGAGCCCAGGCGTGAAGGGTGCCCAGGAGCTCATCCTAGGGAAGGTCTGAGATGCTGTCTGCCTCACCTGGGCATGTGGCGTGGACTGGTGGTTCTAACTAGGACCCACCTCTGTCTCTCATGTCAGAAGGTGGGTGCCTTCTCTAACCTGCAACCCCAGGGCCTTTGTACAAGCTGTGCTCTGTCTGAGACACCCTATGTAATCCCATGCTTGGCTAACTCACGTGGAAGATGGCTCCCAGGGCGCTGGCAGATGTGTCAACGTGTCGGGGTGGAACAGATGTCACAAGGATGTGAGTCAGAGGTGGCTGCCTCCCCAAGAGATTGGGAGCCCAGACAGAGGGTGACAGTAGCTTGGATCCTGGGTGCAGGGTGTGGCATTTGCCTGTAGGCGCAGTGCCTGCGTGCCTCCCCTGTGCCCGATACCACGAGACTTCAGGCCGAGTGGAGTGACACTGTGCAAGAGAGACAGGGTCCGGCGGACCAGCCTCACCATGACTCCGGCCCAGCCCAATGAACAGGTGGGCTACCTTCCACCATTCCCTGGCCTCGTTTCCCGCTCTCGGTTTCCTCGGCTGCCTGGTGGGTTTCACTGCAAATCTCTGGGGGTCTCCTTCTGTCCCAGCACCGCCTGCTCCTGTTCCTCATCCGAGTCTCTGCGGATGCGTGGACCCCGCCCTCTGTACAGCCTCAGCACTAAGGCTCCTGGGACTGCCCCAATTACTCCTGGGGAAACTGAGGACTGGGGCTCTGCTTCTTTGCCAGAGTTTTCTCTCAGGTGAGCACCAGACCACTCTTTCTTCAAGGGAACCAGCAGCATCGAGCGGGACCCAAAAGGGGGCTGTGGCCTGGGAGAGCTTCCCAACTAGCCTCCCCAGGGGCTCTTGGGATCAGTTTAAAACAGAAGCAGCTCCTAACTCCTCAAGGGTGGGCTGGAGCCCCTGCTTCCCCAGGCCTTCCTGTCCTGCTGAGCTGGGCCCTGCAGTAGCTTCCTCCCTGTACCCCACATGGCGTGGCCCACCCTGAGTCCCCTGGCCTCCTGCCCAGAGCCCTGCCCCCTCCACAGAGGCCGGGGCCCACCCCCACTGTCCTTGAGGTTGGTGGGCTTCCTTCTGAGAGTGGGCCTGGGGCTTCTCCTCTCCTTACCCACCCCAGAGCCAGGCTCAGCAGGAAATGCCTGGTAGGGGCCCTGCCAGGGCCATAAGGCTTTCGGGGCACCCTCAGGTTGTGTGGTAGGGGTGGGCCAGGTGGTCCCAGGCTCTGGGTGACACTTGCCATGCTGGCTGGGTAGCCAAGCGTTGCAGCTCACTCAGCTTCGAGGTCCTAATCAGGAGAACAAAACGAGCAATGGTGATGGAGCGGGCACGGAGCTGGCACATGAGCGGGCACGGAGCTGGCGCATGAGCGGGCACGGAGCTGGTGCACTCAGAACACAGTGGACTTTTCCTTGGGGGCTCCCTGCCCCTCCCTTGGTCCAGCGGCCCAGCCCTCCTATCACAAGAGGTGACTGGGCAGGGAAACACCCCCAACCTTCACACCCACTGTGCCCGTGGCCCAGGCGTCCCATGCATCCCAGGAGGGTCTGGTTGGCGGGAGCCCTCTGCTTCTGCTTCCTCTAGATGAGGAAGGTGCCCGGCAGATTTCGCACCTAAGCACACCCCCCGGGCCCGGAGGGTCAGCAGCCAGGCTGGTGTGGGCGTGGAGTGTCCCGGCCACAGCTGATCTGCTCGGTGACTGCTGCTGCCCTTGCCTGTCGATGAGGATGCTGGGGCTGGGAGGTCACCCTGGAGGCTCAGGCGGTGCTTGGTGGGTGCAGAGCCCCTGGAGTGCCCCCCTCCTGCAGCCAGGTGTCCCCCGAAATGGAAGAAGTGGGGTGCCTGGGGCTGGCTAGATGGTGTAATTCAGCACATGAGCCCGTGAGCTAGCCCCCACGGAGAGTAGGGGTTCCAGCCAGCTGAGGTGTGGATGAGGTCTATTCATGCTGCAGGAGGCACCTGGTGCCAATGTCACGCTGGGCACTGTTCAGGCGCCAAGGACATGGGGGACGGACATGCAGAAATCTGTCCCCACAGAACTGGTGTCAGAGGAGGGGCAGATAGCCAACAGACACGCTGAAAATGCCACAGCGTCGGGGGGTGCCGGGTGGGGGCTGCCTCTCTGAGGAGTGGGGGCCCTGCCGTGGACTGAGCCTGTGTGGGAGAAGGGCCAGGGCCTGCGGATTGGGGTCCAGCCCAGGGGAGTGTGGTCTAGATGAGGGGCCAAGGGGCAAGGGCAGAGCAGAGGAGGAGAGGGTGGCGTTCCAGGTGGAGGGCACCGCTGCTGCCAAGGTGCGAGAGGGAAGGGGTGTGGCACTGGGAATGTGGCTCTGTCTGTGCCGAGGGCTGGGGGGAGACACGTGTTCTGGAGGCCAGGCCCCGCAGGCACTAAGGGAAAGCCCGGCTGGATGCTGATCGGGGTGGTTCCTCCCTTCCCTTGACGCCAGAGCAAGCTCAGCAGCCAGCTGCCCCACCTCCACTGCTCAAGTGAGGAAACTGAGGCTCAGAGTGGGCCACAGGCCAGGAGGAGGGGATTGAGCCAGGCCTGTTCCCACCAAAGCCTGCACACTGACCACGGCTCTATTCTGCCTGCCAAGAATGGAGGCATCCACCGAGCGGCCTTCGGGTGGGAGCCGCTGGGTGGGGCAGGACTGCCGCCCCTCTTGGGACCCTGCAGGGCTGGGGCATAGGGTGCCCAGGCTGGCTGCGGTGGGGGACAGTGAACCCCTTCAGGCCAGGAGAGGCGAGGCAGGGCGGGGAGGAGGTGGGCCTCAGCCTCGGGTGGGAGCCAGGAACTTGGGGTGGTGGACCCGGCCCACCCCACACATCAGGACTCTGGAGAATTTTTTCTCAAGTGATTAAAAGGTGGAAACTCATCAGTGTTTGTGAAGAATTGAAGTGTGAATCCTGAGCCGCTTCTGCTGCTTGTGGTTTGAGACTGGAGAGTGGCTCCAGGCGAGCAGCAATGCCAGCCGTGGCTTCCCCCAGACCCACCTCGCCTCGCCTCACCTCACTGTCCCCAGCCCCACCTCACCGTCACCACCCTCGGCCTGGAAGCCCGCCCTGGCCTCCTCCCTCCAGCCAGTGTGCTGCCCCTGCCTGGCCAGGCCAGAGCTCCGCCTAGGGCAACCCTCTCCCAGGTGTGGAGGCCCCCGGGCAGTCCCGACTCCTATGCCCATCTCAAGAACC
Organism: Nomascus leucogenys; assembly: GCF_006542625.1. NCBI lineage: Eukaryota > Metazoa > Chordata > Mammalia > Primates > Hylobatidae > Nomascus > Nomascus leucogenys. The sequence goes on along the minus strand of NC_044400.1, from coordinate 80,966,999 downwards.
TTTCCCGGGGACAGAGACACCAGGCCTGAGAGAGGAAGGCCCAGTGGGGCATCCGGAGATGTGAGAACATTGCAGCTTTCCTCTGAGGACAGAGCTTGAGGGCCAAGCATCCACCGACAGCTTGGCCTTGCCCTCTGAAGCCCAGGTACCATGCAGGCAGCCGTGCCTACAGGGCTCTTGTCTGCGCTTTTCTTAATTCCCTTTGTCCTTCGCACACAGCAGTGGTCTGACCATCTCTGCCTCCACCCTGCACTGCTCTGTGTAGCCCCTGGGGCCTCTGAGCCCCGATCACGCTGCGTCTTCTGGGAACACTGCTGTCTCCAATGCACCAGCCTTTGTCTGTTTTGCAGCGGGCAGCCTCGCGTGCGTGCCCAGGGCTGGCCGGCGGCTTGTCTCACTGGGCAGAGGTCCAGGGGTGAGGAAGGACCTCAGCTGCGGCCGTGCTGCACTCCAGTTCTTTGAAAACCTCTCTCATTGAGAGTCCAATTAGCGCTAAGTCACAATTTTTTCACTCTGAGCTCTGAAGGGTGTACTAGTTACAACCTCACTGGGGTCTGGCCTCATGTATGGACATGACAGTAAACTCATCTGTCTGTCTGTCTGTCCTTCTCTCGGGTCCTGCCATGGGCCAGGTGCCCACCTGGGCCTTGGAGATTCAGTGGGACTTGGACCCGTGGGGAGTGCCAGGGACACATGAGGTGATGCTGGTGGCAGAACTGTGCCATTGACTTGGAGATTTCAGAGAAGAGGGCAAGGTTCTAGGTGGTTCCGTCCTCAAAGGATGAGGGAGCATTTGGTTTCCATGTGGAGGTGACTGCAGGTACCAGGATGGGGCAAGTGCATGACAGGTCCAGTGTTGGGGGCCCAGGGCAGGAAGGGAAAGCAGGCACCGCACCCCATCCACTTGGACAGGGAACCAACCTCGCCGCTGCGCCGTGGTGGATGTGGCCTGAGCCAAGGAAGGGCAGGCCAGAGGGGTGAACGCAAGGCCAGGAGGTGGGGTCCGCAAGCCTGGTGGGTGCGGGTCAGGCATGGCGGGTCAGGCATGGCAGGTGAGGCTGGTGGACCCTGTGTGCAGGAGGGTGGCAGGTGGAGAGCCTAGGCTTCAGGAAGCTGTGGGCATCCGCGGAGGCAAGCTCAGCAGTGCCCGTCCAGCTTGGTCACAGCCTTGTGGAGCCTGTCTCTCCCTGACAGGCACGCCCACACTCGGGATCAGACTAAGTGGAGCCTGCAGTTCATCCTGGGGAAGGACTCAGGTGAGTCCCTGTGTGGATTCATTTCTTGGGGCTGCCCTAACAAAGTTCCACACACGAGGGGCCTGAAAACAACAGAAATTTACTCTCTCATGATTCTGGAGGCCAGAAGTCCAAAGCTGAGGGGTCTCCAGGGCTGTGTGGCCCCGGTGGCTCTGGGGAAGCCCCTTCTTCCCCTCCCAGCTTCTGCTGGTGACTGGCGATCCTCGGTGCCCTTGGTGTGCGGCCACATCCCTCCAGCCTCTTTTCCATCCTCACATGGTCCTTTTCAGGCATCTTCCCCTACTCCATCTCTTACAGGACAGTTGCCGTTGGATTTAGGGCCCACCTGGTCAATCCAGGATGTGCTGCGTAACTTAATTACATCTAAGATCCTTTTTCCAAATAAGGCTGTGTTCACAGGTTCTGGGGATTAGGATGTGGACAAAGCTTTTGGGGGCCACCATTCAGCCCACTACACCACGTGACCCCAGGCAGGGTCCTTCTTTCTAGGGTGCCCTCTCCCTCTGCCCCAGTTGGGTAGTGCCCAGTCCGAGTTCCCAGGAATCCTCCCGGTCCTGCATCACGGGACAGCAATCAGAATGCGGCAGAGAGGGAAGGGGCCTCTGGCTGGGGAGAGCCTGGGAGGGTCCCAGGGCTGGCTGTGGAGTGGACCCAGGCCCCATGGGAAGGGCTGATGCAAAACATCTTATTTTGAGAGCTTGAGATTTTCCCTGGGGGTGCCCACCTCCCCCCAGGCTCGGTGCCCACCCACCCTCCTGGGGCTCAGTGTCCACCTTCCCCCAGGCTCAGTGCCCACCCTCCTTCCCCTGGGCTCAGTGCCCTCCTCCCCCGGCTCAGTGCCCTCCCTCCCTCCCCAGGCTCAGTACCCACCTTCCCCCAGGCTCAGTGCCCTCCCCTGGGCTCAGTGCCCATCTTCCGCCAGGCTCAGTGCCCTCCCCAGGCTCAGTACCCACCTTCCCCCAGGCTCAGTGCCCTCCCCTGGGCTCAGTGCCCATCTTCCGCCAGGCTCAGTGCCCTCCCCAGGCTCAGTACCCACCTTCCCCGAGGCTCAGTGCCCTCCCTCCCTCCTAGGGCTCAGTACCCACCTCCCCCCAGGCTCAGTGCCCTCCCTCCCTCCCCTGGGCTCAGTACCCACCTCCCCCCAGGCTCAGTGCCCTCCCTCCCTCCCCTGGGCTCAGTACCCACCTCCCCCCAGGCTCAGTGCCCTCCCTCCCTCCCCTGGGCTCAGTACCCACCTCCCCCCAGGCTCAGTGCCCTCCCTCCCTCCCCTGGGCTCAGTACCCACCTCCCCCAGGCTCAGTGCCCTCCCTCCCCTGGGCTCAGTACCCCCCCCCCCCCCCCCCCCCCCCCGGCTCAGTACCCACCTCCCCCCAGGCTCAGTGCCCTCCCTCCCTCCCCTGGGCTCAGTACCCACCTCCCCCCAGGCTCAGTGCCCTCCCCCTCCCTCCCCTGGGCTCAGTACCCACCTCCCCCAGGCTCAGTGCCCTCCCTCCCTCCTGGGACTCAGTACCCACCTTCCCCCAGGCTCAGTGCCCTCCCTCCCTCCTGGGGCTCAGTACCCACCTTCCTCCAGGCTCAGTGCCCTCCCTCCCTCCTGGGGCTCAGTGCCCACCTTCCCCCAGGTTCAGTGCCCTCCGTCCCTCCCCTGGGCTCCGTACCCACCTTCCCCCAGGTTCAGTGCCCTCCCTCTCTCCCCTGGGCTCAGTGTCCACCTTCCCACAGGCTCAGTGCCCTCCCTCTCTCCCCTGGGCTCAGTGCCCTCCCTCTCTCCCCGGACTCAGTACCCACCTTCCCACAGGCTCAGTGCCCTCCCTCCCTCCCCGGGCTCAGTACCCACCTTCCCACAGGTTCAGTGCCCTCCCTCCCTCCCCTGGGCTCAGTGTCCACCTTCCCACAGGCTCAGTGCCCTCCCTCCCTCCCCGGACTCAGTACCCACCTTCCCACAGGCTCAGTGCCCTCCCTCTCTCCCCTGGGCTCAGTGCCCTCCCTGAGCTCAGCAGACCCTCCTTGGTGTGTTCAGCACCTGAGCCTCTCCTGAAGGTGGCAAGCAGGCACCAGGCTGGGTACAGGGTCCCTGGGTGCCAGTCCCCATGCCACTGATCCCTAGCTTCCGCTCTGAACCCCAGAGATGCAGATGGCAACAGGACTGTCCTATTGGACTGTGAGCCTTGAGATGAGGCAGGTGCCGTGAGGCAGGAGGTGCCAGGCCAGGGTCAGCTCTGTGGTGGCTGCAGACACCACCCACTGAGCTGGGTGTTTGCCTGACTCCTGAGCTGGGTGTTTGCTTGACTCCTGAGTGGGCTGAAGGCCCCCAGAACCCAGTGAAAGCTCCCTCCCTTTTCTTTTTCAGGCGGACCCTTGGCCCTCTGCCTGCCCTGCCGGCTGGCTCCCACTCATCCCGGTAAGTGCCCTGTGTCTGGCATGGTGGGAAGTCCCCAAGCCTGGCAGTTTGAGGCACCAGCTCAGGGGCAGGGGAGCAGCTGCAACTTGGGAAAGATGGAGAGGGACACCAGGGCTGCCCATTGAGGCGGCCCCAGCCATGCCCTGCTGCACACACCCCCTGCTTGGATGCAGGCATGGGGTCATCTCCACGGTTACCAGCACAGGGTGAAGGTCAAGGAGTGGCCGTGGCTGAAGAGGGGAGAATGGCCTGTGTTTAGGAATATGAACAGCAGCGTCGTATGCTGCAGGGATGAAGAGGAGTTGAGAGAGCAATTGCAGAAGCTAAGGCCCAGAGAGGAGGGGTCTGCAGAGGTCACTCAGCAGCCCAGGACTCCCAGCTCCAGCTTCCTTCTGGGAAGCTAGGGTTGGGGAAGGGGCTGGTGTGGATTTGTCCCCCACCCCCAGGGTCCCCTCACCTGGCCGGTTCCTCTCCTCTGGGCTGGACTCCCCCTGTAGCATCACAGCATTGGACCAGGGCTGTGGGGGCAATGGGCCTGGGCCAGGGTCAGGTGGGTCTTTTGCTTGCTTCCGCCTCTGCTGAGTTTATGAGTGTGGGGCTTTTGGCGGAGCAAGGGCAGGGGCGAGCCTGGCTCCTGCTTCCAGCGCAGGCCTTGTCCGCTCTTGCATTTGCCTGTCCAGTAAGTGGTGGTGTGTTCCTGAGAGCGCCGGCTGCCTCTGGGCTCTTATCCTCATGGGTTGTCATCCCTGAAGCTGTGTGTTGGCCACCTCATTGCCTGTGGATTCCTCCCAGCCCTGGGGTGTGCTCACCCCAAGCCCCTTCCTCCCGTGGCTCCCTCACCCGGTCTCCTTCCAGCAAACTTCCTCCTCCATCAAAGCTGGGCCCCTCCTCTGGGAGGCGTTCCCCAGTCTAGCACCCACAGGGCCTGGCCCCTCCTCTGGACCCTGCAGCCCCAGCTGTCTGAGAACTGCCTGCCTCATCGTCCAGGCTGGGCCGTGGCCCAGGAGTTCCTCAACTGCTGTTTGATCTCAACCCTCCTGCAAGGGGGAAGGAGAATGGGAAGAGGCCTCACTCTGTCCGTGCCCACCTCGCTGCCCTCTGTCTGTCTGCCTGCTGTGGCCAGCCTTCTGCTGAAGGTGTGGTCTGCCCTTGGCCACCTGAGGGGACTGAGGCTGGCGCAGGCTGGGGATGCCAGGGTGGCTGTGCCCATGCTAAGGAGGCCCCAGACCTAAAAGCCCAAGCTCCTCAGCCTCTAGGAGACAGTGGGGGGTCTGCAGCCCAAACGGGCCGCGAGGGGGGCCTTGGCAGCAGGGCTGGGGCTGCGGACACAGCTGGGGAGATGGAGCTCCTTAGCCTGGGAGCTGCCCTTTTTGAGTGACCCGACACCTAGGCCTATGGGGCAGCTTGGGACCTGCACAGCTGGTTATGGGGCTGGGGTCCAGGGTTTGTTGGGAGCCTGAATTCAGGGGGCCGTGCCCTAGGAAGCCTGGTGGGCAAGATGAGGCCCCTGCAGCTTTGCGGCCCTGTGCTCCGTAGCCTCTGTCACCCTCAAATCCTGCTGTGAGGGTGGCCCCAGGCCCCAGAAAGCCCCTTTCTCCAGCTGCCTCTGCCCAGGGGTCCTGTCCTCCCTGGGCAAGTTCTGGGAGGAGAGGGAGGGCGCTCAGCACCCAATGGCTAGAATCCCCATTCCCCGCTTCCGCGCTCTGGGCCTGGGCAGGGCACTGGGCTTGGTGGGGGCAGAGCAGCCCTGGGAGGAGCAGAATTCTGAGCAGGCCCTGGGGCAGGGGCCGATGAGTATGGGAACGTGCTTTGCCACTCAGCCATAATGTGGTTTCTAGCAAACCAGATGTTAGCAGAGCTGGTGTGGGTGTGGGGACACGACAGTAGGAGTTGAGAAATGCCGGAGGCCAGGCCTAGTCCCTCAGTCCCTTGGTGTCAAAGGGCACAGAGGTGGCCACCTTGAAATTCATAGAACCGGGTGCAAGACATAACAGCCCTCTGTGTGGCCTCAGGTGGCAGAGCAGGGCGGCAGCAGCTGCCCTGGCAGGAGGAGCGTGCTGGTAAGGTGACACCATCCCTGTGTGTGCTGTAAATGCTGCTCTGTGCTGGGCCTGACACCCAGGGTGCAAGTCGTTTCATGGTTTGCTGGGGAGAAGCCGAGTATTCAGAGGTGGCCCTGGGCAGAGGCAGCAGGGAGCTTCCTCCCAGGGATGCAGCTGACCTTGCGCTGGAGCCAGAGAGCCCTGGTCTCTGACCACAGGATGGGAGGGCAGGAGCAGTGGAAGGTAGGGGTTAAAACCCGGATGGTGGATGAGGGGCAGCCCGGGGCCCCAAGCAGCTTTCAGGACCTCGGGGGTAGAAGGCAGGAAGTGCCGGCTACTTGGTGCTGCCCAGGGAGCAGGGAACAGGAAGTCCCGGGTGGGGAGGAAGCGCTGGCGGCCACAGGCCTCAGATGCAGCAGGAGTGAGCTGTGGGCACAGCTGTGGGGCAGCCAGGCGAGTCAGGCCTCACATGTCTGGGAGATGCAAGCTGCCTGGGCTGGTGGTCCCTGAGCCACATGGCCTCCCTGGGCCCCAGGACACCGGCCCCGAGCAGGTCACAAGGACGGAGGGCCATGTGTTGGGTCAGCACCATCAGGTCAGTGGGGCGGCCCCAGGACTGGAGGCTAGGGAGGCGGCACTGGTCCAGCACCTGAAGAACCAGTGAGGGGGCCCCACGTGGGAGCCACAGCCTTCCCCGGGGCTGGCCGTGGGGGCCCACAGGAGCTGGCCCTGGGCCTGCAAAAGGCAACAGGCTGTGAGGAGAGTGGCCTCTGTCTGGCTTGAGAGGCCCCCGAGCTGGCAGGCACAGGGGAGGCCAGAGAGGGAATGTGATGCTAGAACCACCCACCCCCGTCACGTGCGGCTGATAGGGAGGTGGGGGCCAGCCTGCTGGGGTGGGGCCCAGGTTCGGGAACTTCCCGTGATACAGCTTGCAGGGTGGCCTTGGTGTTTGGGTCCGAAGTACACACATGTTGTGTGTGTGAGTGTGTGTTTCTGTTGGTGGGGGGGAACGGAGAGAGCTGCACAAGGTCCCTGCTGCCCACCTGGGGAGTGCCATGCTCTGAAACCTGCTGCAATGTGGAGGACCCGCAGGGACCTCAGGGACTGCTCACGGAGCCCAGGCTGTGCCACCCTGCCCCTAGCCGGCAGTGCTTCTCTGGCATAGCTGGTTACTGGGCCTTTACGGGAAAATTTTGGTTTTGATTATGTTAACAGAGAAAGATTCTGGGAACAGGAAGGAAACAAGGGAAACTGAAAAAGAAGAGCAGACAGCTGTGGGGAGGCCAGAGCAGGCAGCCAGGGCTCCACGGTGGAAGCCGCCCCATCTGCACATCCCACCCCCGCCACCGGCCACCCACTGTGTGCCAAACTGGGCCGTGGCTGTGCTGGGCCGGGGGTGGCGCATGAGCCACCGTTTACTGGCTGTGTGACTTTGGCCAAGTTTCTTCGTCAGTGACTTGGGGAGGACTCTGGTTTGAAGCTCAAGGGGTTGGATGATGGGGCGATCGCTGAGAAGCACAGAGCTTGGCCCACAGGGAGTGCCCAGTGCACTCGGCACAAAGCTTGATCCTCTCCCAGCCTCTATACCCAAGTCTGTAAAATAGAGGTAAAGTATTGAGCTCAGGTGGACCCTGGGCGATTTAGTGAGCTGTGAGGTGCAGCTTGGCACTGAGCCCTGGCAGGGCTGGGAGTGGTGGTGATGATTCTGTGCTCAGGCTGCAGGACACTGAGACACTGAAGACCGCACACGACAGGTCTTGTTGGTCATTGGAGGCTGTGTGTGTGTGTGAGTGAGTGCTTGCATATGCATGAGTGAGTGTGATGTGTATATCAGTATACATATGGGTGTGAGTGTGCACGTATGAGTAGACATGTGAGTGCATGAGTGTGTATGAGAACATATGAGAGCGAGTGGGCATGGGGGAGAATGAGTGCATGTATATGTGTGAGTATGGATGGTGTGAATGTTAACTGTACATGCGTGAGTGTGACAGCATGCGCGTATATGAGTGTGTGAATAAATGCACAGGGTGACCTGGTATCTTCTCCCTTTGGGTTGGCTCCCCAGCCCCAACTTGCCCTCTGGCTCCCACAAATGGGGCCAACCTGATCACCACTAACAGTAAGTCCTTGACCCTGTTGTCACATGAGGTGCTGGCTCCCTCACCACAGCCAGGATGATCCTGCAGGAGCCCAGCCTTCCAGAGCCCCCACCCTGCTCCTATGCAGGGGCTCACGCCTGTGTGCACGAGAGCCGTGCAGCTCATGTGCACGTCCTGTGTGAGTGCACCACCTGTGACATTAACTGGGTGTGCAGAGACACAGTGCACGAGGGCCTGCACGGGCCATGACCACACACGCCTCAGGGCTCATGGGTCCCCAGGGTGGTGGGAGCCACAGAGCCTGCATTAAATGGAACCTGATGGGGTGTCTCTGTGGGACTGAGCACTTTTCACCTGACTGCTCTGGCCCCAGCAGCCTCAGGCCTTGGGATCACCTGAAGCAATTACAACTTTGAGAGAAGGTAGGGAGATGAGCACAGAAACAGAGACCTGGAGAGTGTATCCCAGGTGCCCCGTCTTCCCTAATGCGCACGTGCACACGCACGCACACATGCACAAGTGTACAGGCTCAAATGCAAATCTCCACGTGTGCACACATGCAAAGATCACATACTTTCTGGAAGGGCTCATGGAGCCCAGCAGCCACCACCAGCTTTGGCCACCCAACGCTGGCCCATGTGTCTCCAGAGCCCTGCCGCAGAGAGCAGCTGCAGAGGTGTCAGGGGACTCTGAGAGTGGACTTCTCCATACCCATTTTACACTGGAGGAGGTGGGGGCTTAGTGGAAGAACGGGCCCAGGAAGGATGTGAACCCAGATCTTCAGCACTCTCCCTCACAGTTCCTGCCCGTGTTAACTCAGCCGACACCGCAGCAGCATGGTGACAGGTCCCCCCAGGGTGTCTGCCTCTACAGAGGAAGGGACTGAAGCACCCAGAGAGCTGGCAGGCAGGCCTGTGGAGTCCCCTGGAATGAATGAATGGAATTTAACCATCAGGTCCCTGGAAGAGGGGCTGGGCACTTAGAAGCACAGCCAGGGAGGCCTGGCCAGCTAGGAGTGTGGGTGCTCCTTGGGGATGCCCCTTGGTTTTCCTGAGCACAGGTGGATCCAGAGTCTGCGAGCTGGGCTGAAATTCCCCAAGAGCAGCATGGTCACCATGGCCTCCATGGCCCATCATCACCCTCAGCCTCAGCCGACCTTTCCCCTTTCTGCTCTCAGTCTGGCCTGGCATTGGGCTCCTGGCCAGGTACCACCCCCTGGCACAGGGCAGGGCCAGGTGGGGCAGAGGATAGTAAGGTGGCAGGGGTGGGTTTCCCCTTGAATGGCCCCTCCTCTGGAGAGGGGCTGCGGGTGTCCGCATCTGTCCCTGAAGTGAGGAATTCCCAGGGGAGGTGAGGGTGCCACATGACCTGCCCTTGTCATGACCTGCCCCCCTGCCCAGGGTCAGCTGATGATCACCTAAGAGCCTTCATCCTGCCCACAGCGGGACAGCAGCCAGGCAGGAATGAGCCCCTCACAGGCCTGCCCCTACCTGGCCACTGAGCTGGACCCATGTAGGACTGTAACCTGTCCCTGCAACTCTTCCTGCTGAGCCTTGTCCAGGTGTGGAGCCAGGAAGAGGTGGTGGGTTCCATCTGTCCTCACAGTGGTTCCTCCCACTTTGACACACAGGCCAGGTCTTCTTATAGCTTTTGGGTGGCGGGGGCACAGTGGGGAGTGATGCCCCAGGGTAGGGGCTCTGTTTCAGCTTCCTATGCCTTCCAGGCAACTTGCAGTCCCTGTCACCCACGGGGTGAACATTCCATCCTTCTTTTGGGGCTCCCTGGGTGTCCCCCCTGGGCTGAGTCTGAGCTGGTGAGGATGGGAGACAATGACCGACTAGTGTGGTCAGTGTTAGGGGCACAGAAGGCTATGCTAGCCCCAAGGGAGGGACACAGGACTCCAGAGAGGTTATGGGAGACTGCCTAGAAGAGGGAACGCTTGAACTAACTCTTCCTTTCATGTTTGGATTGTTGCTAATATATAGAAATAGAATTGATTTTTGTATGTTGATCTTGTATCCTGCCACCTTGCTGCTCATTTATTCTAATATATATATATATTTTTTTTGAGATGAAGTCTCATTCTTGTTCCCCAGGCTAGAGTGCAATGGTGCGATCTTGGCTCACTGCTACCTCCACCTCCCGGGTTCAAGCGATTCTCCTGCCTCAGCCTCCCAAGTAGCTGGGATTACAGGTGCCTGCCACCTTGTATTTTTAGTAGAAAAGGGGTTTCACCATGTTGGCCAGGCTGGTCTTGAACTCCTGACCTCAGGTGATCCGCCCACCTCAGCCTCCCAAAGTGCTGGGATTACAGGTGTGAGCCACTGCACATGGCTATTCTAATAATTTTTAAGTGGATTCCTTGGAATTTTCTGTATGTAAAATAATGTAATCAGTGAATAATTGTTCTTTCTTAACATTCGGATACCTTTTATTTCTTTTTATTGCCTAATTACTCTGGTCAGAATCTCCAGTACTATGCTGAATAGAAGTAGAGCGGACATCCTTTCCTTGTTCCTGTTCTTGGGGGAAAAACTTTCAGTCTTTTACCACTAGGTATGTTAGCTGTGGGTTTTTCATAGAACCCTTTATCAGATTGAGGAAGTTCCCTTCTATTCCTGGTTTGTTGACTGTTCTCATCATGGAGGAGTGTTGAATTTTGTCAAATACTTTTTCTTCATCTATCAAAATCGTGTGGTTGTTTGTCCTTTATTCTATTGATATGGTGTATTACATTAATTGTTTTGAATATTAAACCATCCTTGCATTCCTGGAATAAATCCCACTTGGTCTTGGTGTAGAATCCCTTTTATGTGTTGCAGGATTCAGTTTGCTAGTATTTTGTTGAGGATGTTTATGTCTATACCCATAAGGGATATTGGTTGGTAGTTTTCTTGTGATGTCTTTGTCTGGTTTTGCTGTTGGGATAATGCTGACCTCATAGAATGATTCCTTCCTTTTCTATTTTCTGGAAGTTTGTGAAGGAGCTGTGTTCTTTTGAGCCAACTCTTGATGGCTGGGTTAGTTCAATTTCAACTTCAGGCTGTGGCAACAGCATGGGCTGAGGCCTGCAAGTGGGTGCTTGCTCGATGCAGGTAACTGGAGCCATAGGGTCTGGCTGGCATAGGAGCACAGAAGATAGAGGGCAGGAGTGGCTGAATCAGGAAGGGCCAGGTTGGCATGAGGAGGCCCTAGAGGTTTAGCACTGAGCAGTGATGGGAATGGTGTGCCTGTTGATTCTGTGCTGGGTGGAGGGGGCTGGAGGCCGAGGAGGCCTGAGGAGAGGAAGTGGAGGGGGCCAAGAGGCAATGGAGAGGGGCCCTGCAGGGTGGCTGGAAGGAGGTGGGAGCCTTGAGGCAGGCCAGACAAGGGCACTGAGAACAGAGGCACAGAGATGGGACAGAGCCTCGAAGGCTGGGTGCAGTGGGAAGAAGCCCAGAGAGCGGGCCTGAGGTGGGGCCTTGAAATCAGGGTAGGTGCCCAGGATGGAACAGCTAGGTGGGGTCAGGCCCAGGCTGTTAGAGCCATACCTGCACCTGGCCCATCTTGGTGGCAGCCTGTGTGCAGGTAGAAGATGGAGGAGGCAGGATGCCTGGGAGGCCAGCAAGGGTCTCTGCCGGCCTTTGGCCACCCCAGGGGACTCTCCTGGGTGAGGCGCCTGCGTTTGGGCAAGCAGGTGGGAGGTGCCAAGGACCAGACCCCTGGCTCCTTGGAGAATCCGGGGCTGGAGGCTGGAGAAGGTGAGGGCGGGGCACGTGCCCGATCCCTTGCCCCGCTGCCGCCCTCCGTGAAGGTGCCGTTTTGCAGAGGCCACTCTCCCGAGGGAGCTGGTTGCAAGGGTCCGGCGAGATGGGACCTGGGCGGGGCCTCAGAGCCGAGGCTCCCGCGCCCGCTGTGGATTTCCAACCAAGCTGTGTGGACTTGCAGGTGTTGGGGGAGTGGAGCGGGAGGCCTCGTTTGCATCGAAGGCTTCTTGATTCCAGGCTGCACCAACAGATGTTGGCCTCCTGTCCCCAGCGCCCACCAACCTCCTTGCAGCGTGGGGAAACTGAGGCCCGCAGGGGGCGGCCGCGCACGGTGACGCGGCAGGGGGCGGAGCCGGGAGGGGCGGGCCCAGGATCCTCACCTGCCCGCCCCGTCCCCCGCCGAGAGGGGAGGAGCCGGCGGCTGCCGGGCCAGGGCCGCCGGGCGCGGCGGGCATGGCGGGCTCCGGGCCGCGGCCGCGGAGCTGGGGCTGGCGGGAGGGGGGCGCCCGGGACGAGGCGGCGGCGGCCGGGGGGCGCGGCCCAGGGCCGTGCCGGTGCTCGCAGGGGAGGCGGGCGTGGACGGCCCCGGGGAAGCCGGCTGTGCCCGCCGCGTGGACGCCGTGAGTACCGAGCCCCGGCCCGCGACCCCGAGCCCCGGGACCCGGGCCGCGAGCTTCCGGGTCTGGACCCCGCACCCCGAGCCCCTGGACCCGGGCTGCGAGCCCCGGGCGCTGCTGGTCGCCCACGCGCTTCTTGGGGGAACAAAGGCGGGCGTGGACCGTCCCGGCGGGCGGATGGGGGACTCAGGCCGGCACGGGGCTTGTCGGTCTGCGGGCAGCTCCCCGCGGGCGGACTGGGCACGGGGCTCCCTCCTCCATCCCCACTGCGGGGCTCCCTTGGGCCGGGGGCGGTAGGGCGGGGGCCGGGGTGTGGCGGCGCCTTTGTTCCAAACCTTGGCCTGTGGTTGGGGGTCCTGCGGCTGGGCCCGCCCCTGATCCCTCCCCGCCCAGAGGGGCTGTCTTTGGGTGCAGAAGGAGCTGATGGGTCCAGCCGGGTGACCCAGGCCGAGGCCGGCAGAAGACAGCCTGATGCCTTGGAGACTTCCTCTTGCACTTTTGTTGGAGGGTGCTGGTTTGCTAAAAGCGGAGAGTACTTTTCATTTATTTCGGTTTTAATTTTTTATTTTTAGCTCCAGCTCAGGCTGGAGAGCAGTGGCCAGTCATAGCTTACTGCCTCCTGGAACTCCTGGCTCAATCGATCCTCCAGGATTAGCCTCCTCCAGGGACTATGTGTGCACCACCAAGCTCAGCTAATTATTTTTTAGAGATGGTGGTCTCTATATGTTGCCCAGGCTGGTCTTGAACGCCTGAGCTCACGTGATCCGCCTGCCTTGGCCTCCCAAAGTGCTGGGATTACAGGCGTGAGCCACTGCGTCCGGCTATTTTATTTATTTATAGAGACAGTGTCTCACTTTGTTGCCCAGGCTGGAGTGCAGTGGTATGATCATAGACCACTGCAGCCTCAAACTCTTGGGCTCAAGTGATCCTCCTGCCTCAGCCTCCTAGAGCAGCTGGGACTACAGATGTGCCCCACCATGCCTGACTAATTAAAAAAAAATTTTTTTTTAGATATAGGTTCTTGCTATGTTGCCCTGGCTTAGTTTCCTTTATGTATGTTTTTTGGGGTTGGAGCTGTAGTGGAACCAGTCCCAGCCCCACTGGGCATCTGGGTCTGACCTTAGCTGCTCCACTAAGGGCTTAACAGGACACTGGCCACAGGCCTGCTCCCATCCAACTCCACTGGGGCCACAGGAGGGACCCTGCCTAGGATGGAGTGAGGGCAGGCACAGACCAAACAGTGCAGGGTCGGGGGTACTGTTCACTGGGACCAGAGATGAGGAAGATGCTGGATTTAAGTGGGCAATGAGGGTGCCTAGCAGAAGAGGAGACTCTTAACCTGGGTCGTGATCGATGAGTAGAAGTTCTCTGCATGGGAAGGGGTGGAGGGCATTTCAGGCAGAGGAGGAAGCATTAAACAGCATGGTGTATCTCAAGGAGAGCAGCTGGAGCGTGAGTAAGGGGGAGTGGAGTAGGGGGCAGGGCATGACATGGGGTCCCGTGGGCCTGGGTTAGCCCCCAGGCAGTCACTGGTCCTCTACTGACTGTGTGGTCCTTGCTTGGGCTCAGAGGGAAGGGGAGTGATATCCTGGGCTGGTGGGGTGGATAGCAGCCAACCTACCAAATGGTGGTCACGGCCACTGCTGACAACAGTGTGCTGTGTGCTGGGCTGGGTGTCCACTCTGTCCTCCAGCATCTGAGGCTTGGGATCTCCCAGAAAGTTCACACCAGGATGGGAGCCCAGGTTGTTTGACCTGGGAACTGGGGGCTCTTGGCTGCTCACTTGCCTTCTTCCTGTCTAGGCCCCTTATAGGCTCACCTGGCACTGGGACTTGAAGTAGTTATGGCCTGAGGTCTGACTTACCTGGGCTGGCGGTTTTCTGAGTTCGTTCATCTCTACCCAGCCCCCATGGGGCCTTGCGCTCAGTGGCTGTGTGCAGAATGAACCAGTGGAGAGAAAGGGCTGCACGTAGCGCTCAGGATCCTGGGGTCGGGTGTGTGGCCAAGTGGACCAGGGGCTGACTGAGTGGACCAGGTGGCTCTGTCTCTCCCTGGGGTTCTACCCAGAAGCCCAAGGCCTTCAGAAATGGGGTTTCCTTGCCTGTCGTGGCCCTACCCTCCATGCTGTGTCCTGGATCTTGGCAGTGTCCCCCTGAGTGCCCCAGCTCAGCCATCTCCTGCCTGACCGTAGCTGAGCCACGTGCCTTTGTCCTTTATTGCAGCTTCATGGCGGCTGAAGAGATGCATTGGCCCGTCCCTATGAAGGCCATTGGTGCCCAGAACCTGCTAACCATGCCTGGGGGCGTGGCCAAGGCTGGCTACCTGCACAAGAAGGGTGGTACCCAGCTGCAGCTGCTGAAATGTGAGTCCCCGGGGTGATAGGGAGCACAGTGGGAGGGCATGGGGGCAGGGCTAGCCATGTAAGTGAGCATCCTCTCCGAGCCTCTGCTTCCTCATGTGCTGTGCCCTCTGGATTTTCCCATTCCCTCTCTGGTGGCTGGCACCCCTAGAGAACCAGAGGTTGACCTCCCTAGCCCCCAGGACTGTAGCAGGGTCCAGGGTGGTGCACAGTGCTGGCCAGCTGGCAAGGGGAGCTACAGCCTGTAGCCAGGACCCGGGGACCACAGGTGGCCAGGCAGGTCTGGCCTCTGGCGCCGCCCTCACTGAAACCGTGAGTGTTCAGCGAGTTAGTTGGTCACTTGGCCCACAGTGAACCCATGTGTCAAGTCCTGGCTGGGTGCTGGACCTCTGGAGCTGCACAAGACCCAGGCTCTGGCCCCCAGGACAGCTGGCTGGGAGAAAGAAGCAGCCCTCAGGCTTGGGAGATGCCCAAATGCTGAGATACTGAAGGCCAAGAGCAGCAGGGCCTGAGCAGCAGGTGCTCCGTGCCTTTGCAGTAGCAGTGCTCTCTGCCAGGGACTCCCTGGTCCTGGGCTGCCTGGCTGAGATGTCCAGTCTGGACTGATTGCTTCCTGTGCGGGCACTGGTCGAGCTGCTCTCCTCTTTGCACAGACAGCCTCCTCGGAGGAGCTGTAACTGGCTTGTCCCCCAGCCTGGGACAGCGCTGGGGCAGTGGAGCGAGGGTGGTTTCAGTGTAACTTTCCACCTAGGGGTGGCCCCACACCAGTGGCTCTCACTGGCAAACTCTCTGGGCTCCTGAGTCTCCCTCTTTTATTCTATTTTTTCGAGACAGGGTCTTGCTCTGTTGCCCAGGCTGGAGTGTAGTGGCATGATCATGGCTCACTGCAGCCTCAACCTTGCAGGCTCAGGTGATCCCCTCAGCTGGGACTACAGGCATGCCGCTATGCCCTGTTAATTTTTTTTAAAGTTTCTTGTAGAGATGGAATTTCATTATGTTGCCCAGGCTGGCCTGGAGCTCCTGAGCTCAAACGATCCACCCGCCTTGGCCTCCCAAAGTGCTGCGATTACAGGTGTGAGCCACTGCATCCAGCCTATCTTTTATTTCTTTTTGTTTTTTATTTATTTATTTTTTTGAGATGGAGTCTTGCTCTGTTGCCCAGGCTGGAGTGCAGTGACTTGATCTCAGCTCACTGTAACCTCCACCTCCCAGGTTCCAGCAATTCTCCTGCCTCAGCCTCCTGAGTAGCTGGGATTACAGGCATGTGCCACCACGCCCAGCTAATTTTTGTATTTTTAGTAGAGACAGGGTTTCACCATGTTGGTCAGCCTGGTCTCGAACTCCTGACCTCAGGTGATCCCGTCTCAGCCTCCGAAAGTTCTGGGATTACAGGCATGAGCCACTGCGCCTGGCCTATTTATTATTTTTATGTCTCACTCTGTCACCCAGACTGCAGTGCAGTGGCACGAACACAGCTCACTGCAGCCTCGACCTCCTGGGCTCAAATGATCCTCCCACCTCAGCCTCCCAAGTAGCTGGAACTACAGGTGTATGCCACCGTGTCCGGCTAAGTTTTGTATTTTTTGTAGAGATAGGGTTTCACATGTTGCTCACGCTCACCCCATCTTTTATTTTTAGAGACAGTCTCACTCTGTCATCCAGGCTGGAGTGCAGTAGCACGATCTTGGCTCACTGCAACCTCTGACTCCCGGGTTCAAGCAATTGTCCTGCTTCAGCCTCCTGAGTAGCCGGACTCACAGGCGTGTGCCACCACTCCTGGCTAATTTTTTATTTTTAGTAGAGATGCAGTTTCACCATGTTGCCCAGGCTGGTCTCAAACTCCTGACCTCAGGTGATCTGCCCACCTTGGCCTCCCAAAGTGCTGGGATCGCAGGCGTGAGCCACTGCACCCAGCCTTAGTCCCCCTCTTTTAGCTCTGGGGTAATGGGAGCCTCCAACAGCCCTGCAGCACCCAGCAAGTCAGCTGTGGCCTCCCTGGGCCTCTGGTCCTGGCTCTACCTTTCCTCGTGCTGGCTCCACACAGCCCCCAAATCTACCCCTTCTTTGTGGGCAGCCAGGCCTGCCCTCGGGTGGCGCTCTGGGGCTAGCCAGCGTGCCTACAGTTTTTTCCGTATTTGGCCCCAGAGTGGGCTCCTGGGGAGGGGGCAGCATGCCAGCCTTGCTCCCTACTCTTCCATTTGGTAAAGCTTGGAGGCAGGAGGCCTGGCCCCAAGTTGCCCTGGGGAGGGTCCTCACAGTGGGTCTTGGCAGCCGCCCCTCCAGGCTCACCCTCCTGCCCTTGCCACCTCCCACAGGGCCCCTGCGCTTTGTCATCATCCACAAACGCTGCGTCTACTACTTCAAGAGTAGCACCTCCGCCTCTCCGCAGGGCGCCTTCTCCCTGAGTGGCTATAACCGGTAAGTGCCCGACCTGCCTGCTGACCTCTGGCCCCCACAGCCAGCGGGTCTCTCCCAGCAGATCCCCAGCTGGGCCTGCCCCTTATTCCCACCCAAGGAAAGTGCTTTCCCGAAGCAGCCTTCGTGCCCATCCCCTGCCCTCCCCGCCCAGCCTCCACAGTGCCTTGCCCTCTCCGCGTGTCCTGCCCTCAGGCCCAGGACCTCGGGTGTGCCAGGGTCTTCCTGTGGCTTTGTGCACAGGTCCCAGAGGCCTGGACAGCCTGCTCTCCAGAGTCTCCACTCGGCCACCACCTAGTGACTTCTGCATCTCTCCTCCCTCCCCGCCTTGCCCCTTCACCCACCGTGACCTCTTTCCAGGCAGCCCAGACCCCAGCCAGCCCAGGCCCTGTCCCAAACACAGGCCGGGCCCCAGGATTCCCTGCTCCAGGGTCCTCCCAGGCTGGGATCAGTTTCCAGCTTCACGCATGTCCTGGGCTGGGCTCTATCCAGTGATGGGCCATGAGCTGCCCTGGAGGGCCTTCTGCACTAACAGGCAGGTGGGCAGTGGCCAGGTGGCAGGTGGGGGGGGGAGTGCACTGGCACAGCCCATGGCCTGGGGCCCACACAAAAGGTTAATGCTGGCACCCAGCTCTGGTTCTGGGTGCTACCCCACTGGAGCCCTGCACCCCACAGCATTCATCTATGCCTGTTACCATCCCTTAAGGGCCCAGCCCCTCCTGCCTATGAGGAACCAAGGGTCACATGGTATCAGTAGTGGGACTGGGACCTTCGGAGTGACTCTAGGCCCTGGCCTGCACCCTGGCCACAGGCCTGTTAGGGCAGCCTTGCTAGAGCACCCAGCCCGGTGCCAGGCCCCCAGGCTGGCACAGAGCTCTGGGGTCCCCTGGGGAAGGTCATTCCCTTTCTGCAGATAGACACAGCGCCTTCTGGCCTCCAGCATGTGCCAGCCATGCCATGAACCCTGGGCCCAGTGGCAGATGCAATCATGCCCCAGGGAATTGTCTAGCCCATCAGGGAATGCTGGGCCTGAGGGGTTTTGGCCAGGCTCTTATGGGCCGTATAAGTGCACCTGCCCCGGTGCCTGGCCAGCAGGGCTCCCCATATGATAAACTCAGCGCAAACCCCACATCCTGGCTGTGTGAGTGAGCCACAGAGCAGGCACGAATCATTCCCTGAAATGCACTCAGGGCTGCTGCTGGGCCGCAGGGGCACGGAGCCCTGTGGGGTCCCCCAGGCAGGCCAAGCAGGCCTGGGCAAATGGGGCCAGAGGTGGGAGGGTGGCGTCCATGTAAAGTGGCATTGGCGGGCATCGAGGCAGGTTTGTCCTTGTCTCCTGTGCACTGCTGCTCCCAGGAAGCCCACCCAGCACCCCTCTTCCACACCCCTCCATGCCCCCTTACGCCTGCCTGGGCATGAAGCTCACTACCTGGAGCATCAGCAGCCAGGGCCCACCCAGCTCTGCCCTCTTCCGTTGGGGCGTGGTGCTGGTGCCAAGACGCGTTCACGGGTGGGGGCTGTGGGAAGGCCATCCCTACAGCTGTGAACCAGGCCGTGACCCCTGGCGCTGTGCCCCCAGGGTGATGCGGGCGGCGGAGGAGCCCACGTCCAACAACGTTTTCCCCTTCAAGATCATCCACATCAGCAAGAAGCACCGCACGTGGTTCTTCTCGGCCTCCTCCGAGGACGAGCGCAAGGTGACTGGGGGTGTGGGCCTGCAGGCACCAGGCTGGACCCGCCTTGGGGGCTCTCTGGTCCTGGGGTGCTGGCCTCTCAGCCCTGGGCAAGGAGAAGGTGTGGCCAGGACACAGGCAGCTGGGTGGGCGCCACCTCGGCCCCATCCCCATGCCCAGAGCCTGGTGCCAGCGCCCACACAAGGAACATGCTGTCCTGGGAGGTGCCCCTGTGGGCTGAGGGGAGCCACACAGCCATGTTGTATCCAGCTGGGTCGCCTCCCCTGACCTTGGGAGTCACAGCAGAGCAGGCAGGGCAGTGAGGGTGGAGGGGTGTGGTGAGGCCCACCCTGGTGGCACCGTGCCCACCTCAGCCCCGCTGACCTGCAGAGCTGGATGGCCTTGCTGCGCAGGGAGATTGGCCACTTCCACGAAAAGAAAGACCTGCCCTTGGATACCAGGTGAGCCTGGGCCCGGGACGTACCGGGCAGTGAGGGTCCCTGGGGCGCCTGGGCCTGACCCTGGTGTCCGCCTCCCAGCCCCGGGCTTGGCATAGAATTCCCTCCTTAAAGGTTTCCTGTAGGTGCCAGCTGGGCTGCGGGTATGGGTGTGCATGCATCTCTCTGCTCCTGTCTACCTCCAGCCCCATCTTGTCACATCTGTTTCTGTGTTGCCACCATGGGTAGTTCCTGTCAGGGGATCATGTGTGTTTATACGCCCGCCACCAGGGAGGCCTGGCGTGGCAGCAGCTGGGCACTTTGGGTTCCCAGCCCCCTACGCCCACCCTGGCTCACTCAGAGCGAGACCAGAATGAATCTCCCGGCGGGGCGCCGCTGGGCAGTCTGAGCCTTGGCAGCCTCCCCCGTGAGCTGGCCCAACGTGCAGCAGATACTCTCTGGATTGGGACTGCCTGGCCCGAGACGGTGTGGAGGGAACAAACCTTCCTGTCCTTTCACAGGTGGGGACAGGAGGCCCAGGGAGGGCTGGGCACAGCCAAGGCTGCCCTGCAGGTCCCTGCCTGACCCCGAGCTCCTGGGCCCTGGTCCAAGCTGTCCTGCCTCGGGCCCAGCCCAGAGTCGCCCAAGCCCTCTTGAGGCAGGAGCAGGTGGAGACGTGGGCACAGTCAGGGCGGCCATCCTTGTGGGCCAGGAGGGGCACCTAGTGGAGGCACCACAGCCTCCAGTTCTTGTGTCTGTCCTTGTAACTGTGTGTGCGTGTCCGCCTGTTGCTCCGTGTCTGTGCGTGTCTGCGTGTTGCTCCGTGTCTGTGTGTGAACATCTGTGCTTGTCCTGTATCTGTGTTTATCTGTGTACTTCCATGTGTGTGTGACAGAGTCCTTGTGTCTGTGTGTCTACATGTCTGCGCGTGTCCCTGTGTCTTTGTGTATATATATCCATGTCTGTGTGCCTGTGTTCCTGCGTGTGCATCGTGTGTCTGTCAGCATATCTGTGTGTGCATCTGTGTGTCTGTCAGCTTATCTGTGTGTGCATGTGTGTGTCTGTCAGCGTATCCATGTGTGCATGTGTCTGTCAGCGTATCCGTGCGTGCATCTGTGTATCTGTCCGTGTATCCGCGTGTGCCTGTGTATACCTTTGTGTGAGCATCAAGGGACCTCCCAGGCCTGGTGCTCACCGTCCGCCCTGACGCAGCCTGCATTGCAGCGACTCCAGCTCGGACACAGACAGCTTCTATGGCGCAGTTGAGCGGCCTGTGGATATCAGCCTCTCCCCGTACCCCACGGACAATGAAGGTGAGGTCTTTCTCCGTGTCCACTGCCCGTCCGCCTCTCCCCACCTGGCCTCCGATAGTGAGGGGCCCAGCCCTCCTCTTGGCCGCTGTGGAGGAGAGGGAGGTGTGTTCGGCTGTGCTCCTTGCTCTGGCCCTTTGGCAGTGCACAGTAGCATCCCTGGGCTCTGGCCTTCAGCAGCAGGGTCTGGACTCACAGTCCTCCCAGCGGGTGCTTGCCCCTTGCCTCCTGGACTCAGCCCTGTGCATGGAGCATTGCTCAGAGACTGGGCCTGGGCCGGTTTGGCTCTCACCGCCCACCCCTCCCATGCAGACTATGAGCACGACGACGAGGATGACTCCTACATGGAGCCCGACTCCCCGGAGCCCGGAAGGCTTGAGGGTAGGTGGGGCGGGTGGGCCTGGGGAGCTCTGGGTGCGTGGGAAGCAGGGGCCGGGACCGGGAGCAGAGCCCCTCCGAGGCTAGGGATGCTGGCCCAGGTAGCACTCTGGGTGGCTTTCGTTTCCCTGCTGTGTCCCAAGTATCATGAGGATTGGAGCAGAAGAGGTGTACCTGCTGCCACCTCTGCTCATTTCCTCTTCCCACCTCCCAGGAGGAGGGACAGGCACATGGCGATAAGTGGCAAGTGGAGCCAGGGTGGCCCTGGGGGCTAAGCATGGGGAAGGAAGGACGTTGAGGAGCGTGCAGGCTCAGGGCAGGTCCATGTCCCTATGGCTGCCAGCTTGTGTGGACACTGCTGCAGGCCAGGTCGTTGTCCCGTCCCACCCCACCCCATCCCATCCCAGCGTCCACCTACCTCCTGCAGCACACGGCCTAGTCAAGGAGACGGGCTGATACAGGTGGTCACACGTGGATGACGGAAGCACGAGCTGGGTGGGGAGGACGTGCCTCTGTCCTCCTCTGTCCCCTCCCTCCTTCCCTCCCTATTGTCTCTCCAGCCCCCTCATCTTGTCAATTTCCTCATGTCTGGGGCTGATCCTTGATCCTTTCATTTTCCCTGCGTCCGCCCTGCCTCCTTGTTTTCCAGCCTCCTGTCCTCACTCACCTGGCCTCTGCTGACCCCAGCCCCTGACCCCGTATCGTCTCTGCCTCCCATCCCCTCCCACCATCAGGCTCCCGGGTCCAGCCCCTCTTCTCCTGCCGCTCCCTCCCTTCTTCCCTCTGGGGTCCCAGTGCCAACAGTCCTTCAGCCCACCAGGATCTGCGGGTCGCTTGCCTCAGTTTCCCTCTATGCCGAGCTCTTGTCTCACAGTGTTCACCATGCCTGTGCCTTTGCCCACTGCCTTCCGTCTTAGCCTGGCTGGCCAAGCCTTGGTGAGCTCAGACTCCGTCTGCCCAGCCCTGAGCTGCGGCCCAGTGAGGCTGGACATAGGCCTGGGGAGCCACCCGTGCTCCTGCATGCCACTGCTCCACTCACCCTCCCTCTGTACCCCCTTCATCCTCTCCCCAAAACATTTCTCGTCCAGGACCCAGGAACTGGCTTCCCCATTCCCAGTTCCAGCGCTCAGTCCTGAGCCACACCAGCCTGGCGGCTGCCCTGTTCCTTGCCAGCCCGTCCTCCAGGCGCCCCGTGCTCCCGGGGCCCCCTTTCTCCTCCGCTCCTGTGCTGGCCCCATGAGGGATGCCTGGGACTCAGGCCTCACTCCTCTCCCGAATTCCCTGGGTGACAGCCTGGGTCATCTGCAGGCTGCTGGCTCTGAGTCATGTCCAGCCGGGACTTCTGAACTCTGCACACATTCCCTGACTCTGCATCCCCTGGCATCTCCCAGCTTTCTGGACGTGTTCTGAGCAAACACGGGCCTTCACCTTCCTCCCAGCTGCTCCCCTCCCCTGTCCTTGGGAATTCTGTCCTCCCTCTCGCTCCGGCCAAGCCCTGAGATCCTCCTTGACTTCTCTTCCTTTCACTTCCTTCCACCTCTGGGAACCTGATGGGCCCCTCAGGTGTCCTCTAGGCTTCAGGAAGTGTCCACAGGCTGCCATAGGCAGGATGAATGGGGAGGGCTGGGGGTGGTGGGTGGTCTGGGACCCTGGGGAAGGCAAGATGGAAGTGCTGGGTGCTGGGCTGCTGGGTGGGCAGGCTGTGGGGTGGGCCTATCATGGGTTGCACTCCTGGTTGGCCTGGCTGACCACTGCCAGCAGAGGGTAGTGTTGGCCCAGTCTCTGTCAGGGTCCAACCTGGGTCTCTTTGCTCTGCAGATGCCCTGATGCACCCACCGGCTTACCCACCACCCCCAGTGCCCACGCCCAGGAAGCCAGCCTTCTCCGACATGCCCCGGGCCCACTCCTTTACCTCCAAGGGCCCCGGTCCCCTGTTGCCACCCCCACCCCCTAAGCACGGCCTCCCAGATGTTGGCCTGGCTGCCGAGGACTCCAAGAGGGACCCACTGTGCCCGAGGCGGGCTGAGCCTTGCCCCAGGGTACCTGCTACCCCCCGAAGGATGAGCGACCCCCCTCCAGGCACCATGCCCACCGCACCCAGCCTCCGGAAACCCCCTTGCTTCCGGGAGAGTGCCAGCCCCAGCCCGGAGCCTTGGATCCCTGGCCACGGGGCCTGCTCCACTTCCAGTGCTGCCATCATGGCCGCTGTCACCTCCAGAAACTGTGACAAACTCAAGTCCTTCCACCTGTCCCCCCGAGGACCGCCCACATCTGAGCCCCCACCTGTGCCAGCCAACAAGCCCAAGTTCCTGAAGACAGCTGAAGAGGACCCCCCAAGGGAGGCAGCCATGCCCGGACTCTTTGTGCCCCCTGTGGCTCCCCGGCCTCCTGCGCTGAAGCTGCCAGTGCCTGAGGCCACAGCGCGGCCCGCAGTCCTGCCCAGGCCAGAGAAGCCGCAGCTCCCCCACCTCCAGTGAGTTTGTGTGGCGGCTGCAAGCCCTGCCTCCAGCTATAGGGTCCCTGGCCTGGCCTCTGACGGGCACTCTGCCCACCCCGCTCCCCTGGCACTCTTAGCCCACGACGGGGTACCAGGTGCAAGGGTAGGAAGGTTCCCTGATGCCTCCAGTCCGCCTTGGTGGAACGTGGACTCAGCTCTGAAGCTTGCTGGAAATGCTTTGTTTTTTTTTTCTTTTTGAGACAGGATCTCACTCTGGCAACCAAGCTGGAGTACAGTGGTGTGATCTCAGCTCACTGCAACCTCCACCTCCGGGGTTCAAGTGATTCTCCTGTCTCAGCCTCCCAAGTAGCTGGGACTACAGGCACCTGCCAACACGCCTGGCTAATTTTTATATTTTTAGTAGAGACGGGGTTTCACTATGTTGGCCAGGTTGGTCTTGAACTCCTGGCCTCAAGTGATCCGCCTGCCTCGGCCTTTCAAAGTGTAGAGATTACGGGCGTAATCCACCACGTCCGGCTGAAATGCTTTCTGCTTTATTTCTGGGAAGTGCCAGGAGACCAGTTTTTCCCCCACTCCCACAGAGTTACACCAATGGCTGTGGTCAAAGGCATCTGGGACCCCAGGTGGGCTTCCTGCCTTGCCCGGCAGGCAAAGGGTCCAGGAACTGCAGGGGCAGGTTTCGCATGGGTGTGCCGGCTGGCACACGCACCCCCGAATGCCCTTGCCCACACTGCCCTTCCCCCAGGGCTCTGCGAACTCCTCTGAGATGCCTGCTGCCTGTGTGGAAGTGCCTGTGAGCAGCCCTTGTCACACTCTTGGTTCTAGTTCACCAAGGGCTGCAGAGTTGCAGACGTTCGGAAGTCACGTTTTTCCATGACTGTGGGGATAGCGGTTCCAGGGCTCAGGCTCACCCACAGGCTGGCCGCCCATGCTGGCGTGGCCCATTAATCCTCCCTAGAGCCTTTGAGGCTTTGCTGAGCAGGACCAGCTAGCCACACAGGGAGGTGTGCAGGGACACCACAGGAGTCCCTTGGGGTCACATTGCATTGTTCATCCAGTTCACGTCCACTCCCCTGTGGCTCTGAGTGGGCTGTGATTTTGCCATGCCCGGACCTCCCCTCCCCACGAGCATCCAGAGCATTTGTTGACGGTGTGATGACACCGAGCTCGGGGACTCTGGACCCCCTTGCCAGCATCCGTGGCAGCCCGGACCCCTGACTCAGGTGTCAGGCGATTCCTGCTGTCCCAGGGCAGTCAGCACGAGCCCTACCCGGATCTCTGTCGTCCTGGGCCTTTTATGGTCACAGGGGCCACAGCAGGCAGCTTGCCGTCCTCACACAGAGGGCGGAGTAGGGAGGGGAGCAGAGGCTGGCCTGCCCCGTGTCTGACAGTGAAATGGTCCTGCCTTCCTCTCCCTGCTCCTCCAGGCGATCACCCCCTGACGGGCAGAGTTTCAGGAGCTTCTCCTTTGAAAAGCCCCGGCAACCCTCGCAGGCTGACGCTGGCGGGGATGACTCGGACGAGGACTATGAGAAGGCAAGGCTGAGCAGCAAGCCCAGGTCCCAGTGGCCAGTAGGTGGACAGGTGGTGGGAAAGCCATAGGCCAGGGCGGCCCCTCACAGACCGTCCTGAGCAAGGACCCCCCGAGAACCCGGGAGCCTAGGGGGACACAGCACCATGTAAAGCCCCGGATCCCGGCACCAGGTGGCCACCATCCGGGGAGTGGTGGTGCGGGTGGATCACTCCGACGTTGGCACTGACACCGTCAGCCTCTTGCAGGTGCCACTGCCCAACTCGGTCTTCATCAACACCACGGAGTCCTGCGAAGTGGAAAGGTCAGCACAAAGCCCTGTGTGTGCTGGGGCCCCCGCTGTGCCCGGCTTCCTGCTTCTGTGTCCCTCTCACTAGCTTCTGTGTTGGGGAGTTGCTGGCACAAGTACATGGCCCTGCGTGCAGCAGGAACCAGAGGAGTGGACCCCCCTGCTCTGTCCCATGCCCAGCTGGCACCCTGGCTGGCCAGGGCTCTGCTAGGCTGCTCTGTCAGCCTCACGGCAGCCCGACACGCTCAGCTCCTGAGACCTACAACAGCGAGAGGACAGAAAGCCAGGCTTGGGAGCGGGGCGGGAAGGTGCCTGTGAAAGCTGCCCGAGGAGGGCTCACCCGCCAATATGACTGTCTTATTTTAGGCTATTCAAGGCTACAAGCCCCCGGGGAGAGCCCCAGGATGGACTCTACTGCATCCGGAACTCCTCTACCAAGTCGGGGAAGGTAGGCGCCAGGGAAAGATGCCCCAGGGCCCCATGCGGTTGGCCCCTCTGGCTCTCCACACACCCAAGCTGTGGGTGGGCCCAGGACCCCACAGTCCCTGCACCGCTCCCCTTGTGGACTCTAACTTGGTCTTCTCTGCCCAGCAGCAACCTCCAATCTATTCCCTAATAGATCTCCATCTGCAAGTTGGGGGCAATGATGGCCACCTCCCAGTGGGGGCCAGGACTTGGGTGGGGTAGGGCTCATGCTCTGGGGTGGGGGAGGCCACATGGGGCAGTGGGAACGCCAGGTCTGCCCATGTCCCTCCGAGCGTGAAGTTGTGACCTCACTGAGCCATGCTCTCCCGGGTGTGTCGGAGTGGTTATTGGTGGTTATGAGCTGTTGCTCATCAGAGGCTCTCTGAGGGCTGCCAGTGTCGTCCCCGCTGTCCCTGTGCAGGTGGTCTGGAGTCCCTCCCCACCCCCGAGGGCCACAGGACCCAGCCTTGATGGTTCTGCCCCCCCATCCCCAGCCCATGGTCTCCCGAGGCTGGTCGCACTGTTTCTCAGGGAGCCGTCAGCCTCCTGCTTCCCTCCTGTAGGTCCTGGTCGTGTGGGATGAAACCTCTAACAAAGTGAGGAACTATCGCATTTTTGAGAAGGTGAGAGGGCTCCGAGTGGGACGGGGACCCTGGCCGCATGGCCTGGCAAGGGGCAGGGCAGAATCTCCCTGATCGGGCATAGGCAGCGGGTAGACTGAGACTGGCACCTCCGGGATACTGGCCTCCCCTTCCCCTCCACCATCCCTCACCCCCCACCCCTCCTGCTCAGCCTCCCTCCTCTCCTGGCCTACCTTTGTCCTCCACTGACCCTAGTGGGGATGGGTGGTCAGCCCTAGACCCTGGGTTGCTTGTCTTGTCTTTTTCTTTTTGTGGGGACAGGGGTCTCACTGTCTTTCTCAGGCTGGTTTCAAATTCTGGGGCTCAAGCAATCCTCCCACCTTGGCCTCCCACAGTGCTGGGATTACAGACGTGGGCCACCGTGCCTGGCCTAGGTTCATTTCCTGACCTTGTCTGAAGCACTGTGGGTGCAGGCTCCTGGACACGGAGGATGGAGGGGAAGTGAGGTGGGAACATGGAGTGTACAGACCTGATGCGGAGGCCACCTCGGGGGCACCACCGACAGCCAGGGGCCGGCCTGGCGATACCGCTGTTGCTGCTGCTGCCTTGTTTTACAGATGGGGAGACTGAGGCCTAGAGCCACAGAGTGGCCTGGCCCTGCTGACGCTCCCCCTCTCTTCCCCCACAGGACTCTAAGTTCTACCTGGAGGGCGAGGTCCTGTTTGTGAGTGTGGGCAGCATGGTGGAGCATTACCACACCCACGTGCTGCCCAGCCACCAGAGCCTGCTGCTGCGGCACCCCTACGGCTACTCCGGGCCTAGGTGATGCCAGCCTGTGTGGCTGCCAGGCCAAGGCAGTCACAGGGGCCCTGACCCCAGGCCACACAGATGGACACGGGCCCACATGGGAGGGTGGGCAGGAGCAAGGCCGCGCTTGCCTAGGGCCTCTGTGATGGATGTCTCGTAGGACCCAGCCAGTCTCATCCAGCAGGCTGGGTTCCAGGGCTGGACCAGGCTCCAGGCTCCAGAGGACGAGGGGACTCTGTTGCCCCACACTAACTTGCCCTGTCCCAACCCCAGAAACCCAGGACCAAGCCATGCCTGGGCTCCAAGGACAGGAACACTGGCCCCCCCATCACACTCACCCCGCAGTGGGCTGGGAGCCAGGCAGGGCCAGGGCAGCTGGGTGGGGGCCAGGGCTGGCCCTGGGACCCCCAGGAACGCTAAGACACAGGCTCCAGTAGGGGCTGTTGCCTCCAATAAAGCAGCAATGAGCTTTGCCTTGGTGGCTGGGGCTTGGTTGGGAAGGAGGGGATTACCAGCTTACTGGGTGCCCACGCTGATGACCAAGTGGTGACTGCAGCAGTACCCAGGAACCCCAACAGTTGGTTGTCTTGTCTTCCAGGGTGCAGGTCACTGAGTGACTTCCCCAGAGTGCACAGCGAGTAACAGATCAGGACCCAAACTTGGGCAGTCTGGGCTGGGAGCCCACACCCCACGCACCAGTTCTGTTGCCTCAGGTCAGGCCAGGGCAGTGCCACTGCAGAGCTAGAAGGCCCTGCAGCTACAGCTGCTTCATTCCCTGCATTAGTGCATGGTTATTGGGTACCTCCTGAGTGGCTGTCCCCATTCCAGAACTTGCATACACTGAGTGGGCTACAGAGCTAGAAGGCCCTGCAGCTACAGCTGCTTCATTCCCTGCATTAGCGAGCGGTTACTGGGTACCTCCTGCATGCCTGGTCCCATTCCAGACAGGGGCCTCTGGCCTGGCTGGGTTCACAGCCCAGTCTGGGGACAGCTGGGTGTGAGGTGCTTACAGCACAGTGTCCAGGGCAGCTGGGTGTGCAGGGACTGGGGGCTCCAGGAAGATTTTTTGGAGGAAGTGACAGCTATGATGGGACGGGAACAGTGGACCCTAAGCAGGCCAGGGGTGGGTAGGGACGGTGGTACCCAGATGCCCAAGTCCTCCAGGCAATACCTGGCTCAGGCCCAGCCCCAGCCCCAATCCATCCCCTTACTTTCTGCCATGGAGTTCCAGCAGGTCACTCTCCCTGGCACACCTTCCAGGCTGGATTTTTAATGAAACTGACTCGGGGAGGTCGGGGCTGGCAGGGACCCTAGGATCCTTGTGATTTTTCTTAGCACTTTATGTCAGGGAAACCTAAACTGACGCCAGCACTTGTGCCCACTGACAGTGACTGACTGGGGAAGAAGGTCCTGTGGCCTCCTTCCCTCGGGTGTGTTCTGGGGGCCTGTGGTTTGCTGGTGGAAACAAGTGATGAGGCTGGTTAGCGGATGTGGGAGGCTGTGGCCCTAGCGGGCCATAGGGTGCGGTGGCACTGCAGGCCCTGCGGATGACGGCAGCCAGCTGCTTCCAGGAACCAGGTGTCCAAGGCCACCTCTGCAGGGGTTTCCTCTTCAACCTGCCTAGGGTGAGAGGTCGGTGCACCACAGCTGAGGCTGGAGCACAGGGAGCTTCTGTTGTTCTGATCTATCTCGGGAAAACCAGCCATTCCTCCCCACTGCGGTCAGAATTCTTTGCCCTGTCTGACCTGAACTCGCTTAGGGAGTCATGCCACTCCCCATTGTGGCCATAGTTTCTCTTCCTGTAAAATTTTATTATTTTAGTTTTTTGTTTTTGAGATGTAGTCTCACCCCGTTGCCCAGGCTGGAATGCAGTGGCATGATACTCCGCTCACTGCCACCTCCGTGTCTCTGGTTCAAGCGATTTTCCTGCCTCAGCCTCCCGAGTAGTTGGGATTCCAGGCGCCTGCCACCACGCCTGGCTAATTTTTTGTATTTTTAGTAGAGACGGGGTTTCATCATGTTGGCCAGGCTGGTCTCGAACTGCTGACCTTAAGTGATCTGCCCACCTCAGCCTCCCAAAGTGCTGGGATTACAGACGTGAGCCACTGTGCCTGGCCACTTCCTGTAAAATTTTTAAATGGAGGATTGGGTGAGAGATGTGGTTTCCAGCCTGGTGCCTGGGGTGCTGAGCTAGTGAGTGGTGCACTCCAGGACACCTTTGCTTTATCTCATTTACACG
Source organism: Nomascus leucogenys (assembly GCF_006542625.1). Classification (NCBI taxonomy): domain Eukaryota; kingdom Metazoa; phylum Chordata; class Mammalia; order Primates; family Hylobatidae; genus Nomascus; species Nomascus leucogenys. Next base: position 80,937,893 of record NC_044400.1, on the reverse strand, counting down.
GTCACCTGGAGCCGGCTTAAGTGGCTAAAGCATCCTGGGGCCCAGAGCCAGGTGATGGGTCCCTCTGGCCAACTGGACAGCTGAGGCCTGTGGTTACCCGAAGCCCAGCTGGGGCCCTGGTCCAGCCTCGCCTCCCAGACCCTGCATCTGCTAGCACAGCTGTCCACCTCTGTGTGAGCTGCTCCAGGCCGAGGGCCTCAGTTTCAAGAGTGTGTTGGGGTGGGGTAGGGGGCAGGCCATGGTCCTCCAGCATGAAGAAGGAGCCATGAGGGGTTCCCCACGACCTCCCGAGACTTGCCATAAATGTTCTAGTCCACATATAAGGGTAGGTTGGGATTACCATTTACTGAGCACATCTGTGAGGTGCCGAGCTGGGTACTTGACATCATTTGTTTGGAGAAGCAGCTGCTATTAGACCCATTTTACAGGTGAGAGAACCAAGTCTCACAGAGGCCTGGGTTCAAGTCCCACCTCTGCCACTAACTGGCATGTGACCCTATCTGTCCTTCAGTGCTCTGAGCCTAGACCCTGGCCCCTGCCTGGCTCCCTGCCAGGCTCCCTGCCACCCCTCACGGCCTTTGATGGTCATTGTGGGGGTCTCTGCCTGGCTCCCAGAGCTAGGGTTAGGGTTCTGGAGGTGCTTTCACTCAGCCAACGGGGCCACAGCATTGGGGAGTGAAACTGCCCTGCCTCACCCTGTGTTGCCCTCTGGGTCTGTGAGGGAGGCCTAGGCCCTGCCGTGGGGGCAGTCCTGCTTCCTCGTTTTATAAGTAGGGAAACTGAGGCTTTGAGAGGACTACTGACGTGCCTGCCTTCAAGATGAGTTGAGGTGGGCTCAGTTCTGGGGCTTGGGAAAAGGGCCCCAGTGGCTTCGGGAAGCACCCCGAGCCCAGGGTGAAACATGCTTCTTCTCTTCCTGTGGTTCCATCCGAAGGACTGTGGTGAGCACCGTGCCTTCCGTTAATAAAGATTTTTATTGTGAAAATATTTTTTTTCTTTTTTTTTGAGACAGAGTCTCACTCTGTTGCCCAGGCTAGAGTGCATTGGCGAGATCTCGGCTCACACTGCAAGTCTCCAGGGTTCAATTAGTTCTCCTGCCTCACCCTCCCGTGTAGCTGGGATTACAGGTGCCTGCCAAATTTTTGTATTTTTAGTGGAACCGGGGTTTCACCATGTTGGCCAGGCTAGTCTTGAACTCCCGACCTCAACTGATCCTCCCACCTTGGCCTCCCAAGTGCTGGGATTACAGGCGCGAGCCACTGCGCCCAGCCTTGAAAAGATGTTTTTAGAACCAGAAGAAGCCTCAGTTCCTACTGCTGCTTCTGAGCCACGCTGTGCGGAGCTCAGCTGCTGGCTGGGGCTCAGCGCAGCCCCAGGAAGGTGCTTCCTGCACCTCAGGATGGGCGAGGGTGGGTGTTGGGGGAGAGGGGGGCCTGGGACCTGCGGCTTAGTTCCCTGAGGCAGGCAGGGCTTACTGGGGCCATTTCATAGAAAGGCAGATTGAAGCTCAGCAGGGAAAAGGCTTTTGAGGGTGATCCAGGCGCTAGAGGGATGGCCTAGGACACCAGGGTCATACCAGGAACATGGGAGGGCCGTGCTCGTCTCTAGAGGAGGGGAATGGGGGAAGGGCCACAGTCTCTGTTTCTGTGACCCAGCAGCATCAAGCCCCTCGCTGGGCACCTCACACACACACCCTGCCCTATCTCTGCCTGCACACCCTGTTCCCTCCACCTAAATAGACTGCCTGCTGAGGGGGCAGCACCAGGAGGACGCCTGTCCTTGGGGAAGAGGGGGCAGTGACCCCGTGAAGATGCTTGACAGACAACCCCCCCACCTCAGAAATGTGTGTGAGTGGTGATCCCTTTTAAGCCATCTTCCAACCATTCTCACTGGAGGGAGATTTGATGGGTACAGAGCAGACCCCTACCCGTCTACCCTCCTTTGGACCCCTAGGAAACTTCGCAGGCATTCCAGGCTGCCGGACAGCTGCCCTGGCGTTGCCGTCTGCTTCATCCCTGGCCGCGCTCTGAGGGGCTCAGAGCTGAGGCAGAATCTCTTTTTCATTCATTTCCTGCAGAATAAAACAACATACGGAAAAGTGAATAAAACATAAATGCACAACCTAACACTGTTAGGAAGTGAACATCTGCAGCCTCTGTCAGGAAATAGTTTTGCCAGCACCCAAATGCCCTCCCCTCACAGTGTCACTTCCGGCCTCTCTGTTCTTGTTTTTCTAAAAAGTCTTCAACACCCAATTATGCAGCCATTGCAGTATTTTCCTGTTTCTGTGCTTTATCCTCTTGAATCGCACAGATGCAAGTTCTGGCAGCTGGCTTCTTTGGCTCATTATTATGTCTGTGAGATTTATTCATGTTGCTGTGTGTAGTATAGTTTGTGCATGTTCATTGCTAAAAACTTCCATTGTCTGGCTGTATCATAGTTCACAGATTCATTTTACTGTCAGTCAAGCTTGTCCAATGCATGCAGCCCAGGATGCCTTTGAATGTGGCTCAACACAGATTTGTAAACTTTCTTAAAATATTACAAAGATTTTTGTTTGCGGGTTTTTTTTTTTTTTAGCTCATCAGCTATAGTTAGTGGTAGTGTATTTTATGCATGACCCAAGACAGTTCTTCCAGTATGGTCCATGGAAGCCAAAAGATTGGACATGCCTGCTGTAGATGGACAGTTGGTTTGTTTCTAGTTTGGGGTAATTACACACAATGCTGCTAGCAACAATTTTGTCCATGTCTGATGCATGTGTGTTTTTTACAAATGGTGCACACATTTTTCTAGGGTTTGTACTCAGGAGTCTGACTTCTGGGTTCTAGGGTATGAAGATCTTTCTAAATATTGTTCTAGTTTACGTGCCCACCAGCAGTAAAACAGAATTCCCTTGCCTTCCCATCCTTGTCAGACATTTCACTTTTGCCAGTTTGGTGGTGTGTATAGTTATGGCCTTAATTTGCATTTAGCTAATTACTAAGGAGATTGAGCATATTTTTATGTTTTTATTAACCATTTTGATTTTATCTCCTGTGAAGTGTCTATCATCTTTTGCCCATTTTTTAATGTGTTGTCTTTTTCTTTTTCTTTTCTTCTTTTTTTTTTTGAGACAGGGTCTCACTCTGTCGCCCCAGTTGGAGTGCAGTGGTGTGATCTCAGCTCACTGCAGCCTTGAGTCAGGCTCGGGTGATTCTCTGACCTCAGCCTCCCAAGTAGCTGGGACCACAGGCCCACACCACCAAGCCCAGCTAATTTTTTGTATTTTTAAGTAGAGATGGGTTTCATCATGTTACCCAGGCTGCTCTCAAATTCCTGAGCTCAAGTGATCTGCTGGCATCAGCCTCCCAAAGTTGGGATTATAGGCGTGAGCTACCAGATTTTTTCTTATTAATCTAATAATTCTTTATATATTCTTGATATTATCCATAACGTGTATTGCAAATATCTTCTCTAACTCTGGCTTGACTCTTTATGGTGTCCTTTTTTGTTTTTCGGGGTTTTTTGAGACAAGGTCTTGCTCTGTCACCCAGGCTGGAGTGTTATGGCACAATCACAGCTTATTGCAGCCTCAATTCCTGGGCTTAAACAGTCCTCCCACCTCAGCCGAGTAGCCAGAACTACAGTCACACACTGCCACTTCCAGATAATTTTATTTTATTTTTAGAGATAGGATCTCACTATGCCCCAGCTGGTCTCAAACTCCTGGACTCCATGAGCCTCCCATCTTGACCTCCCAAAGTGCTGGAGTACAGGCATGAGCCACTGTGCCTGCCAGTTCTTATTTTTAATGCAGTTGAATTGATCAATGTTTTCATTTTGGTTAATGCTTTTTGTGACTTAAGAAATTCTTTCCAGGCTGGGTACAGTGGCTCACACCTGTAATGCCAGCACTTTGGGGGCAGAGGCAGGAAGATCACTTGAGCTCAGGAGTTTGAGACCAACCTGGGCAACATGGCGAAACACCATCTTTACAAAAAATACAAAAATTAGCTGGACATGGTGGTGCGTGCCTGTAGTCCCAGCTACTCGGGTGGCTGTGGTGAGAGGATTGCTTGAGCCCAGAAGGTCAAGGCTGCAGTGAGCTGTGATTGTGCCACTGCACTTCAGCCTGTGAGGACAGAGTGAGACCCTATCTCAAAAACAAACAAACAAACAAAAAACACTGAAATTATTTCCAATCCAAGGTCATGAAGATAGTCTCTTAGATTATATATTCTGAAATCCTTACAAATTTAAATTTCATATTTAGGCCTTTAATTCACCTAGATTTGTTTTTTGCATATGGTGTGAGGTAAGGATTCACTTTCATTTTCTTCTCTCTGTAGGGTTACACACCTATCATTGTTTATAATCTAACTTTCTGCGCCCATCTGCAATGCCATCTCTGTCATATGTCCACATATATGTAGATATGTTGTTGGATTCTTTCCTCTGTTCCGTTAGTCTGTCTGTTCTTGTGCTGATATCAAGCTGTCTTCATCATTATCAATTATGTATTGACATCTGATTAAGTAAGTCCTTTCCACCTTATTTTTCTTCTTTGAGAGTGTCTTGACTATTGTGGCTCTTTGTATTTTCATGTAAGGTTTTTCTCCCATGTAAGTTTTAAAATCAGCTTGTCAGTTCCAACAACAATGATGCACTTGATAGTTTGGGAATCTATTTTTTTTTTTTTTTTTGAGACGGAGTCTTGCTCTGTCGCCCAGGCTGGAGTGCAGTGGCGCAATCTCGGCTCACTGCAAGCTCCACCTCCCGGGTTCATGCCATTCTCCTCCTCAGCCTCTCCGAATAGCTGGGACTACAGGCGCCCGCCACCACGCCCGGCGAATTTTTTGTATTTTTAGTGGAGACGGGGTTTCACCGTGGTCTCGATCTCCTGACCTCGTGATCCGCCCGCCTTGGCCTCCCAAAGTGCTGGGATTACAAACGTGAGCCACCGCACCCGGCGGGGAATCTATTATAGCTATCAATCAGTTTTGGGAAAATTGACATCTTTACAATATTGAGTATTCTGATTCATGAACGTGGTCTACGTCTCTATCCATTTAGGTCTTCTTGAAGGTTTACCCACAGGATTTTATAATTTCGTCCATTGTGGTCTTGCTCATCTTAAGTTTGATTTGTAAATATTTTATGTTTCTTTTAGTCTATTGTAAATTGTGTATTTTTAATTTCATTGTTTTGTTTGTTAATAGCATATAAAACACACCTTGTCTTTTAACTGGAGCATTTTGTCCATTGTGTATTTAATGTAATTAAATCTACCATCTTATTTTATGCTACATATTGTCTCACTTGTGTTTGTGTTCTTTTCCTCCCTTTTCTCTCCTTTTCCCCTTCTTTGGGATTGAGCAACTTAACACAAATTTCATTACCCCCCTTCTCCTAGTTAGAAAGTTAAACACTCTCTATTCTTATTGAGGTCTAGAGTTAACTAATAAATACTTCTATCCTCCTCCTGGACAACATAAGGACCTCAGGTGACTTTCATTGGTCTCCCTCATTACTTGATATTATTGTTGTATATTTTAAAACTCTAAGACAGTATTTCTTTTTTTTTTTTTTTTTTTTTTTTTAAGGCAGAGTCTCTCTGTCACCCAGGCTGGAGTGCAGTGGTGCCATCTTGGCTCATTGCAACCTCCATCTCCTGGGTTCAAGCAATTCTTGTGCCTCAGCCTCCTGAGTAGCTGGAATTACAGGTGCCTGCCACCACGCCTAGCTAATTTCTTGTATTTTTAGTAAAGACAGTGTTTTGCCATGTTGTCTAGGCTGATCTCTTTAACTCCTGAGCTCAGGCAATCCTCCCACCTTGGCCTCGCAAATTGCTAGGGTTACAGGCAAGAGCCACCGTGCCTGGACCTTTTTTCTTTTTTTGTAGTTGGAAAAGGAAGGAATATTTTAATAGCTTTAAAATTGTTTTATTATGATAAAATTTTCATATTAAAAAGTTTATCATTTTAATTAAGTGTACAGTTCTGTGGCTTTGCGAATATTCATATTATTGTTCAGCCATCACCACCATCCATCTCCAGAACTTTTTCATCACCCCAAGTTTAAACTCTGTACCCATTAAACACTAAATCCCCATTCCTCCAGCCCTTTGCAACCACCATTCTACCTCCTGTCTCTCTGAATTTGACTACTCTAGGCACCTCATACAGTGGAATCATACATTTATCTTTTTGTGATTGGCTTATTTCACATAGCATGTCTTCAGTGTTCATCCATGTTGTAGCATGCGTCAGAATTTCCTTCCTTTTGGCCAGACATCGTGGTTTATGGGCTTATGCCTGTAATCCCAGCACTTTGGGAGGCTGAATTTGGATTTGGGAAGATTGCTTGAGCCTAGGAGTTTGAGACCAGCCCTGGCAACATAGTGAGATCCCGTCTCTACAAAAAATAACAAAAATTAGCCAGGCATGTTGGCACGTGCTGGTAGTCCCAGCTACTTGGGAGGCTGAGGCAGGAGGATCCCTTGAGCCTAGGAGGTCAAGGCTGCAGTGAGCCATGGTTGCAACACTGCACTCCAGCCTGGGCGACAGGGTGAGACCCTGTCTCCAAAAAAAAAAAAAAAAAAAAAAGCACAAAACCCCAAGAAATAGAATTTCCTTCTCTGCATAATGCTGCTATGAACATGGTACAAATAGCTGTTTTCATTTCTTTCGGGTATATATCCAGAAGTGGAATTGCTGGATTATGTGGTAATTACGTTTAATGTTTTGAGGAACCACTCTACGGTTTTCCACAGCAGCGACACCATTTTACATTCCCGTCAGCAATGCACGAAGGGTTCCAACTTCTCCGCATCTTTGCCAACACTTATTTTCTTTTTTTCCTCTTCTTCCTCCTTCTCCTCCCACCTTGAGACTTTTTTTCTTCTTCTCGTTTTTGTAGAGAACAGGGTCTCCTTATGTCGTCCAGTCAATTCTGCCAACTCCTGGGCTCAGGCTATCCTCCTGTCTCTGCCTCCCTAAGTGCTGGGATTTTAGGCTGAAGCCACTGCGCCCAACTCCCGGCTTCTTCAACTGCCATTCTAATGAATGTTAACTGGTATCCCACAGTAGTTTTGATTTGCGTTTCCCTAGTGATTAACTATGGGAAGCAGAAGTGAATGAGACAGAATTGTGATCTTGCCAGAAAAGTCATCTTGGAAAAGCCAACGTCCAACAGAAATGGTTAGAACAGGGGTCTGTGGGGCAATGTCACAGAGGCTCCTGCTGGGCAGGGAGGTGCGGATTCCACACTCTTCTGCCACTGCCCAGCTCTGGACCTCAGCTTTCTATCGGTGTCAAGAGGACAAGCAGCCGTGCCCATTTGTCTCGCTGGTTTTTTTGGGTGTCAGATGCGCCAGCAGGAGGGACAGTGTGCGGGAAGGTGCTGGTCTGAGGCTGGTCCTGCCAAAGCCCCGCAGGCTCACTCCCTGGTTGTGCGGAGGTGGCTGGTGCTCGCTCGTCCCCTCAACACCCGCAGGCCGGGCCCAGGTGCCAGGCAGTTGTCCTCTGTGGAGCCTTATCAGGGCCCACAAGCCCTGCTGCCCTGACCCCACCCGGGCCCCAAACGTCGGCCTGGGGACGGCACAAGGCGGGGCTACGCGGGGCCAGGGCCCGTCGGCCGGGGGAGTGCGCTGGGCGGGCGGCGGGGGGGCAGGATCCCCGGGCTCCGACAGCCCCTCCGGCGGAGGTCAATCACAATGAAACCGTGTCCAGCGAACCCGGCAGGGGCTCGCCGCAGCCGACCTGGTCATCGTGAAGCCATGACCTGGCACCCGAAGCTGCCGGCCAGGGTGCACTCCGCGCGGCACCCTGAGCCTCCGCAGGCCACGGGGTCGCCCCGAGGCGGGCCTGGCGAGTCCAATCGCCCTGCCCGCAGGGGACCCGCCCCTCATGGGTTCCACCAATCTCAGGGTACGTTGCTCGGAAGTGCTGCGCGGCTCGGCCTATGGGACGGCGCGTTGTTGGGCTGCAGCGCCGCAGGCCGCACCCAGGTTGGGCGGTGGGGGCGAACGGAGGGGCTGAGGGGCGGAGAGGCCGGGCGGGCCGCGGCTGCGGGCCAGGGGACGGGGGCGGAGCCGGAGCCGGAGCCGACGGGCGGTGGCCGCACTGGGACCCCAGAATCCCGCGCGCTGCCCACGATTAGCTTCTGAGGTGAGGCTCGCGAGCGGGGGCGGCGGGGGCGCGGTTCGGACTGAGGCGGCGGCGGGGGCGCGGGGAACTGGGCCGCAGTTGCAGCGGGCGGGGGCCGCGGGGCCTGCAGCGGCCCTGGCAGCGCGGGGGGCGGGGAGGCCGCTGCGGCGCCGAGGGCGTCTTGGAGGGGTCCCCGCGGGGCCGTCGGCCTGGGCAGAGCCAGGGAGCGAGGGCGCCGCAGATCTTTCATCGGGATAGGACCCCGGGGACTAGGCTTCTCCCGGGGCCGCTCGTTCCTGGCCGGCTGGTGGGCTGCAGGGGTAGGGGCGGAGGAGGAGGACCCTGGCTGGACGCTGGTCAGCATCCTGCTTGTGAGACCGGTTCCGCGGTCCGCAGCACTGGTGGCTCCAAGGTTTGTGTAGGGACGCATCTGGGTCCTGCCTGTCGGCTCTCGTATTTAAAAACGACGGCTTCTGCCAAAAGAGAAAAGCCGTATCTGCCGACGGACGCTCAAGAGATAATCCTGGAACTTTATCAGCGATGGGGCTGTTGGTCACCTTTGCCCTCCGTCTCTTTTCTTTTTTCTTAATCTTTTATTTTCGTTTTTTGGGAGATGTCAGAGGGCCTTTCCCTATTGCGATGACTTTTATCTTTGCTCTTGTAATGGCTCAAGATAGTTGGGAGGTAATTTGCATTCGCTTTATGCATACCCACCTTGAAAAACATATTTTGGTTTGCCTGAAACTGTTGTTGGTTTGAGCATAATTTATGCCTAGAAAGACAAAAAGCAATTGTCGTATCTCCAAAGACCAAAAACATAGCTGATAGCTGTATGCATTACTGGTAAGTTATAGAAAGATTTTTTGTGTGAAAAATTGACTGAGATCTTAATGGGGATAGGAAATAGAATGCTGATAGGTCGACTGTGTCTATGAGTAGAGGCGCCTAGTGAAAACAAGATTGGAGTGGATGAGTAGGAGTTCAGCAGGCACCAGAGAGAGGAGGGCATTTCAGGCAGAGGGTGTGAATTGTATGAAAGTGAGTTTGTAAACTTTGGAGTCTTGAATGGACAAAGGCCTGTGATGATACCTTTTTTTTTTTTTTTTTTTTTTTTTGAGATGGAGTCTCGCTCTGTCGCCAGGCTGGAGTATAGTGGCGTGATCTCGACTCACTGCAATCTCCACCTCCCACGTTCACGCCATTCTCCTGCCTCAGCCTCCCAAGTAGCTGGGACTACAGGTGCCCACCACCACGCCCGGCTAATTTTTGTATTTTTAGTAGAGACGGGATTTCACCATGTTGGCCAGGATGGTCTCAATCTCTTGATCTCGTGATCCGTCCGCCTCGGCCTCCCAAAGTGCTGGGATTACAGGCGTGAGCCACCGAGCCTGGCCTACGTTAAAATTTTAATATACTTTCATTTTGACAGTGGGGAAAACTAGAATAGTAAAGTTGTCTTTTAAGGAAGTGGATGATTTGGGCAGTCAAAACTGCTTTTCAGAGTTTCGATGTGGTTTACAATGGTATGGACACCTGGTATGATTTGTTAGTTTTCTACTTGTGGTGTCTTTAGGTTTTAAAGTTTCGGAGAGTCGCTGAGTGATGTGAGTCTAAACTCTAGCCAGTCCCCGAATTGTGAGATAGTTTTCCTTCTAAAATATACTTTGTACAAGCTGGTCATTTTTTCCCCTTAATTCTTTTGATGTGATTATCTGATACACTGAGAAGGTTTTGTTTGGTGTTCAGTTTTTTGTTACTGATTTTGTCATAAAAACTGTTTATTTACATGATTATTAGTTTTTAGTTCTTATAGTCTTTGAATTGAATAAGAAAAGTAAATACTGAAATGCTTTGAAAGATAACAAAATATTTATTTATTACTTGAAACTTAGATTGACTGCCCTTCCTTTCTTTCTTTCCATGTTTACCTCTTAACATATACACATATGTAGAGAGAATAGTATAAACCCCTTTTCTCATCCAGTTTCAACAGTCAATCTTGCTTCATCGTATCCCCACAGTCCTAAATATCATTTAACCGTTAAATAGTTCAGTATGTATATCTGAAAGACTTAAAAAAAAAGGTAAACATGAGTACCACTGTCACAGAAAATGAATAATTCCTTAATACTTTCAAATATGCAGCCAGTGTTAAAATTTTCAGAATTCTCATTTTTTTTTCTTAACAATTTCAATCTGGATCCACATGCTATCCACACAGTGTGACTCATTTTAATTGATAGTTTCCCCTCCATATTTAGTTTTCTCTTGTAATTTATTTATTGATGAAACCTGGTAGTTTGTCATGTGGAGTTAGGCACAATCTCAATTTTACTCTGTGGCGTAGTTTCACAGAATTTACTGAAAACTGGTGGTTAGATCTAAAGGTGTGATCAGATTTAGCTTTATTTTTGTCAAGCAAACTTCGTAGGTAAGTAGGCAGAAATGATTAGTAGTTTTTGTTCGCAGCCCTTGATTGTCAGTGCCTACATTCATTTCAGTAAGCATTGAATATATTGATATTTGAATTCTATAACTTCTTTTATTAAATCGAATATTTTTGTAAAGAGAATTTTTCATGCCTCCACTATTTGGTTGTCTTCAGGTATCTCTTACAGAAAAGGGAGGATAAATACTTAATTCTTCTACATTATTTACTAGGTTTCACATAATGAATTGGTTCGCTAACATCCTTCAAAAGTAACCAATGAAGCTGGGCATGCTAGGGTGGGCCTGTAATCTTAGCTGCTCCTGAGGCTAAGATGGTACAAACCTGTGAGCCTGGGAGGTCGAGGCTGCAGTGAGCCATGATCACTTCACTGCACTACTCTGTCTCTTTAAAAAAAAAAAAAAAAAAAAACTGAGCACGGTGGCTCACGCCTGTAATCCCAGCACTTTGGGAGGCTGAGGCGGGCGGATCACGAGGTCAGGAGATCGAGACCATCCTGGCTAACATGGTGAAACCCCGTCTCTATTAAAAATGCCAACAATTAGCTGGGTGTGGTGGCGGATGCCTGTAGTCCCAGCTACTCGGGAGGCTGAGGCAGGAGAATGGTGTGAACCCGGGAGGTGGAGCTTGCAGTGAGTGGAGATCGCTCCATTGCACTCTAGCCTGGGCGACACGGAGTCTCGCTCCGTCTCAAAAAAACAAAAACGAAAACAAAAACAAAACAAAAAACAACCTGGGTGTGGTCGTTCACAATCCCGGCACTTTGGGAGGCTGAGGCAGGTGGATCGCCTGAGGTCAGGAGTTTGAGACCAGCCTGGCCAACATAGTGAAACCCCGTCTCTACTGAAAATACAAAAAATTAGCTGGGCATGGTGGTGCATGCCTGTAATCCCTACTACTAGGGAGGCTGAGGCAGGAGAATCGGTGGAACCCAGGAGGCAGAGGTTGCGGTGCCATTGCACTCCATTCTGGGCAACAAGAGCGAAACTCCGTCTCAAAAAAAAAAAAAAAAAAAAAAAAGAAGTAAGACTAGGATTCTACTCAACCTTCTCAATTTTATATACCTGTATCTACTTTTCTTCTAAGCCAAACATTTTGGTTCTACTTGCTCACTGTTTCAACCCACACCGTACACATTTCAGTCTCAGAACAAGATGAACACGTGAACCTCGAAAATTTGAGACAGGTCTCAGTTAATTTAGAAAGTTTATTTTGCCAAGGTTGAGAATGTGTGCCTGTGACACAGCTTCCAGAAGTCCTGATGACATGTGACCAAGGTCGTCGGGCACGGCTTGGTTTTATACATTTTAAGGAGACATGAGACATCAATTAATATATGCAAGAAGTACATTGGTTCAGTCCAGAAAGGCGGGGACAACTTGAAGCAGGGAGGGAGCTTCCGGGTCACAAGTAAGTGAGATACAAATGGTTGCGTTCTTTTGAGTTTCTGATAAGCCTTTCCAAAGGAGGCAACCAGATATGCATCTATCTCAGTGAGCAGAGGGATGACTTTGAATAGAGTGGGAGGCAAGACTGGGCGTGATGGCTCACACCTGTAATCCCAGCACTTTGGGAGGCCAAGGCAGGTGGATCACCTGAGATCAGGAGTTCTAGACCAGCCTGGCCAGCGTGATGAAACCCTGTCTGTACTAAAAATACAAAAATTAGTCAGGCTTGGTGGTGGATGCCTGTAATCCCAGCTACTCAAGAGGCTGAGGTGGGAGAATCACTTGAACCCAGGAGGCGGAGGTTACAGTGAGCTGAGATCGTGCCTTTGCATTCCAGCCTGGGACAGAGTGAGACTCCGTCTCAAATAAATAAATAAATAAATAAATAAATAGGAATCTTAGCATAGCATAATATTAAACTTTAACAGAGTTGTTTAATTGTTAGTGCTTATTCTGCCCTTTCTACATTGAGGAACCTTGAGTTTAAAGGAATGAGGGGAAGCACATTTAATACAGATTGCCTTTTGAGCTTAGTATTTCTAGAAGTATCTTTTTAAACAGTTGTTATAATGTGTAACACTGTTTTTGATAACTGTTAGCTTAAACATGTTGAGTATATATTTATTTAATTTATTTATTTTTTTTTTGAGACAGAGTCTTGCTTTGTCACCTAGGCTGGAATACAGAGATGTGATCATAGTTTGCTGCAACCTTGAACTCCTGGGCTTAAGCCATTCTCCCACCTCTGACTCCGAAGTAACTAAGACTGTATAGGTTCATGCCAACGGGCTTGGCTAATTTTTTTTTTTTTTTGAGATAGGATCTTGCTGTGTTGCTCAGGCTGGTCTTGAATTCCTGGTCTCAAGTGATCCTCCTGCCTCAGCCTCTGAATATGCCAGGATAACAGGCATGAGTCACTGCACCTGACCTGTTTCCAGGTTTTTACTGTTATAAGCAGTGCTCCAATTAATATTACATCTCCATATTGGGCACTTACGAGGTACATCTATAAATACATTCTCAGAAATGAAATTGCTATGTCAAAGAATAATTGCACTTTTCATTTGCATAGACATTTCCAAATTACCCTCCTGGCCCCATTTAATAGTCTTACATTTCCATCTTTGGGCACCTATGAAGTATATCTATAGATACATTCTCAGAAGTGAGATTGCCATGTCAAAGAGTAATTGCACTTTTACTTTCCGTAGATGCTTCCAGATTATCCTCCTAAGAAGTTACATCAGTTTATACTCCTACCAACTGTGTATTTTCTCCACATAATGAACTATGGACACTAAAGTAACAATAGTCCCTATCTTACATGGTTATTGTGAGGATTAAATGAAGTAAATGCCAAAAGGTACCTACTAAGCTGTCAGCAAATGACTTATATTATTAATATAATTATTATTTTTTTCTGAACTTTATTACCAGAAATATTATAACCCTAGACAGTGCTTTATGAGGTTGGGAAAGAGGGTTCATACATTTGACCTGAGCAATATATGCCTCCAAAATACTGTTATCTGTATCAGAACAGATGAGCTCTGCATCTAGGCCTTGGGCCCAGGGCGTCTGGCATCTGGGGCTGATGTTAGGGGACAGAGCCCACAGGTATATCTCAAATTTTGCTGGAAAGGGCATGCCTCAGGAATGGGGCGCAGTAGATGTAACTATATATGTGCCTCTGCAGCCTGGAATAGCAGCTTTGGCTGTTTGCATGGGGAGGAGAAAGTCATCATTTGGGAGGGACCTTTGGAATATCCCATCCCAAACACTTCTCTCCTTCTCTTACTCTGAAGGGCTTAATTTAAATTTGCTTTGTGGATTAACTTATTGAGAATGATTTAGGAAGTTCCTTACCTAAAAAATGTTCTCCGTCATCTGCACACTGTCGCTTGAAATTTATTTCAGAGGAGAGAGAGCCATAACCATAGGCAGTAGTATTATGAAAGGAGCACTGGCTCTTCACTATGGGTTTACTATGGTTTGCTGAGGGTAGTTGAGTGGGTGAGAAAGTCACTTAGCTGCCCCAAGCCTCAGTTTTCTCCATTGGAAAATTAAGTAGCCATGTAATACATGAAAGAGAGAATGTTGTGAAAACACTTTGAGAATGCAAAGGCCGAGTGAAAACGTATGTCCGTACAAAAGCTTGTGTGTGAATGTTCAGAGCAGCATTATGTTTAACAGACAAAAAGTGAAACACCCCAGATGTCCATCAGCTGATGAGTGGATCAACAAAATGTGGTGTGTTCATATGATGGAATAGTATTTGGCAATAAAAAGGATTGAAGCACTCATAGCTGGTACAACATGGATGAACTCTGAAAACATGCTAAGTGAAAGAAGCCAGACACAAGAGACCACGTGCTTCATGATTTTACTTATGTGAAATGTCTCCAATAGGCAAATCTTTTTGTTTTGTTTTGTTTTTTGTGAGACTGAATCTCACTGTCTTGCCCAGGTTGGAGTGCAGTGGCATGATCTTGGCTCACTGCAACCTCCACCTCCCAAGTTCAAGCGATTCTCCTGCCTCAGCCTCCTGAGTAGCTGGGAACAGGTGTGTGCCACCACGCCTGGCTAATTTTTTTTTTTTTTTTTTCTGAGATGGTGTCTCACTCTGTCGCCCAGGCTAGAGTGCAGTGGCATGATCTCGGCTCACTGCAAGCTCTGCCTCCCAGGTTCACACCATTCTCCTGCCTCAGCCTCCTGAGTAGCTGGGACTACAGGCGCCTGCCACCATGCCTGGCTAATTTTTTGTATTTTTAGTAGAGATGGGGTTTCACCGTGTTAGCCAGGATGGTCTCGATCTCCTGACCTCATGATCCGCCCGCCTCAGCCTCCCAAAGTGCTGGGATTACAGGTGTGAGCCACCGCGCCTGGCCATGCCCGGCTAATTTTTGTATTTTTAGTAGAGGTGGGGTTTCACCACGTTGCCCAGGCTGGTCTTGAACTCCTGACCTCAAGTGACCCACCCGCCTCGGCCTCCCAAAGTGCTGGGATTACAGGTGTGAGCCACTGTACCTGACCCCCAGTAGGCAAATCTATACAGGAAGAAAGTAGATTTGGGGTTGACTGGGGCTCCAGCCGGAGAGAGTGGAGTGGGAATGAGGAATGACTGCTAATGTGTATAGGGTTTCTTTTGGGTGTTGAAAATGTTATAACGTTAGATTGTGATGATTAGTTACACAACTCTGAATACACTAAAACTCTGTGTACTTCATTTAGAGACAAGAGTCTTGCTCTACTGTTCAGGTTGGGGAACAGTGGTATAATCATAGCTGACTGTAACCTGGAACTCCTGGGCTCAAGTAATCCTCCCCACCTCAGCCTCCGGAATAGCTAGGACTACTGGTGCATACCACCACAGCTGGCTAATTTTTAAAAATATTGCCACTCAAAATGTGTGGCCCTGGATCAAAATGGTGAAATTCTCTGAACTAATTTTTCTCATCTGCAGAAATAGGAGTAATAATAATAACAGTCATATATCTAACTGGAGGTGTGAGGCTGTGGTAAGCAAACTTACAATGCTTACAGTATGTGAGGATTCTGTCAGTGTGCTTTCTTTCCTTCTTTTCCAGAACATACAGGATGGAGGAGCAGGCCTTAAGAGGGAAAGACACAGAAGATGCAATAGAGAGCCCTGTAGCTCTTTTTTGTCTCTCTGTCTCTCCCTCTCTCTCAAAATAAAGCCTGTGTAGAGGTATTTTTTTTTGTCTGATACAGCTGCATGTGTTTGCAGTTTGGTAGGAACTTTGTGGTTAAACCATGCTTTCTAAGATTTTCTTAAAAGGCCAACCTTGTTGCCAGATGATACCATTAATCAAGTTATTGTCACATAGGGCTTCAGGCAGGAAAGAAGGTTAGGAATGGTCTTTAGTCTCATAGAATGAACTCCCTTTTGGTCTGAGTGTCTACTTCAGTAGGAAGGGATGTGATGTTAATTGACCAGTCTTTAGGGGAAATAGATGACCCCCACCATCCAGATACTCAGTTTTTGTTCTTTTCTTTCTTTCTTTTTTTTTTTTTTTAAGACAGAGTTTCGCTCTTGTTGCCCAGGCTGGAGCGCAATGGCTCGATCTCGGCTCACTGCAACCTCCGCCTCCCATGTTCAAGCAATTCTCCTACCTCAGCCTCCCGAGTAGCTGAGATTACAGGCATGCACCACTACGCCCGGCTAATTTTTGTATTTTTAGTCGAGATGGGGTTTCCCCGTGTTCAGGCTGGTCTCGAACTCCTGACCTCAGGTGATACGCCCGCCTCAGCCTCCCAAAGTGCTGGGATTACAGGCATGAGCCACTGCGCCCGGCCTCTTTTCTTTCTTCTTTAATTTTTTTTATTTTTATTTTTTTTTTTGAGAGAGAGTCTCGCTCTTTCGCCCAGGCTGGAGTACAGTGGTGTGATCTTGGCTCACTGCAACCTCCGCCTCCCGGGTTCAAGTGATTCTTGTGCCCCAGCCTCCTGGGTAGCTGGGACTACAGGTGCACCCCACCACACCTGGCTGATTTTTATGTTTTTTTGTTTTTTTTTTTTTGAGACGGAGTCTCGCTCTATCGCCCAGGCTGGAGTGCAGTGGCACGATCTTGGCTCACTGCAAGCTCCGCCTCCCGGGTTCACGCCATTCTCCTGCCTCAGCCTCTCTGAGTAGCTGGGACTACAGGCGCCCGTCACCATGCCTGGCTAATTTTTTTGTATTTTTAGAAGAGACGAGGTTTCACCGTGGTCTCGATCTCCTGACCTCGTGATCTGCCCGCCTCGGCCTCCCAAAGTGCTGGGATTACAAGCGTGAGCCACTGCGCCCAGCTTTTGTGTTTTTTTTTTGTAGAGATGGGGTTTCGCAGATACTGCATTTCAGTTTTTTTCTGAGCAACGTCTCCAGGGACTGAAGCACACATGCTTTGACAACAGAATCACCAGCAATGTCACTGACCTAGGGTGTCTGCAGCATTCAGTGTCTTCTATTTTCTGTACTAGGTGTTTGATTGTTAAGCAGGAAATACCTTTCTTTTTTTGGAGACAGAGTCTTGCTCTGTCACCCAGGCTGAAGTGCAGTGGTGTGATCGTGGCTCTCACTGCAGCCTTGACCTCGTGGGCCCAAGCAGTCCTCCCACCCAGCTTCCTGAGCAGCTGGGCCTACAGATCCACTCCACCACACCCAGCTAACTAAAAAAATTTTTTTTTTTTTTTGTAGAGACAAAGCCTTGCTATGTTGCCCAGGCAGGCCTGAAGGTGCTTTTAAATTCAGATAAGCAAGGACATTTGCAGCTGTGGAAATAGCTGTAATCTAACCATCAGAGTTGTTTTAAGGATACCAATTACATATAGTGTTTAAAGCATAATGAATGTACAGGTTGCTAGATTGGGGTTTACTCTGTTCTTTTTGTAACTTTTTAGAAGTTTGTTACTTACATTTTTTTTTTTTTTTTTTTTTTGAGACAGGTTCTCACTGTGTTGCCCAGGCTGGAGTGCAGGGACACGATCTTGGCTCCCTGCAACCTCTGTCTCTCGGGCTCAAGCAGTTCTCCCACCTCAGCCTCCCCAGTACCTGGGATTATAGGCACCCACCACACCCAGCTAATTTTTGTAATTTTAGTAGAGATAAGGGTTTCACCATGTCGGCCAGGCTGGTCTCAAACATCTGACCTCAGGTGATCTGCCCACCTCAGCCTCCCAAAGTGCTGGTATTACAGGTGTAAGCCACCGGCGTCTTTTTCTAATATAAGTGTTTAAGGCTATATAGCTCTCTAGAAGCATCTCTTCAGTGAAGCCAGTAGTTTCCAACTGTAATATTTTTGTTACTAAGTGATGTATATTTAAATTTTCATTATGATTTCTTTTTTGGCCCATAAATTATTTTAAAATGTACCTTTGAATTTCTAAATATATGGTTTTAAGAAACTCTTCTGTTATTATGTTGTTTTTTTTTTTCTTTGAGACTGAGTTTTGCTCTTGTCGCCCAGGCTGGAATGCAATGGTGCAATCTCGGCCCACTGCAACCTTCGCCTCACAGGTTCAAGCAATTCTCCTGCCTCAGCCTCCCAAGTAGCTGGGATTACAGGTGCCCACCACCACGCCTGGCAGGTTTTTGTATTTTTAGTAGAGACGGGGTTTCACCACGTTGGCCAGAGTGGTCTTGAACTCCTGACCTCAGGTGATCCACCTGCCTTGGCCTCTCAAAGTGCTGGGATTACAGGCGTGAGTCACCGCACCTGGCCATTATTATATTTTAATTGCATTGCACCCAGAGAAACGGCTTGTGTGCTGCTGATTTCCTGGAATTTGTTGCGATTTTCTTTATTGCCAGATATGACATGAATGTTTATAAACATTCTTTGTATTCTAAAGAATATGGGCTGGGTGCAGTGGCTCACGCCTGTAATCCCAGCACTTTGGGAGGCTGAGGTGGGCAGATCACCTGAGATCAGGAGTTTGAGACCAGCTTGGCCAACATGGTGAAACCCCATCTGTACTAAAAATACAAAAAAATTAGCCCAGCGTGGTGGCACACGCCTGTAATACCAGCTACTCGGGAGGCTGAGGCAGGAGCATTGCTTGAACCCAGGAGGTGGAGGCTGCAGTGAGCCAAGATCGTGCCACTGCATTCCAGCCTGGGCGACAGAATGAGACTCCATCTTAAAAAAGCAAGCAAGCAAGAAAGAATATGTATTTAATTTGTGTGAGAAAGCAGGGAGGCGCAGGGTTCTGTATATCTCTAATGATCTAACTTGTTGCTTGCATTGTTCATATTTCCTATTTACTGTTACTGATTTGAGCAATGTGGTAGATTATTATGGTAATCTCATTATGATAGATTTGTCAGTTTCTCTGTGAGTTCTAGCAATTTTTGGTTCATATATGTTGACAGTATTTTATTAGGTGTGTGTAACCTTATACTTTGCATCTTCCTGTTGAATTGTACTTGGGTTTATGGCCTTTTCCATTCTGAATAAATGCTTTTGTTTTCTTGGTCTTCATTGTCTGATATTAATATAGTTACTCCAGCTTTGTTTTGGTTGGTGCTTGCCTGGTATTTGTACTTTGGTCCATTTATTTTCAGACTGTGTTCTATTTCATGGGTATATGAGTTTTTTGTGGCTCCTGTAACAAGTTACCACGTACGTGGTGCTTTAAAACAACAGAAATTATTCTCTCATAGTTCTGGAGGCTGGAAGTTTGAAAACACTATCACTGGACCAAAATCAAGGTGTCGCTAGGGCTGTGCATTCTTCCTCTGGAGGTCGTATGGGAGAATCTGTTCCTCGCCTCTTCCAGCTTCTCATGGCTGCCACGTTCCTTGGCTGTGGCTGCATCACTGCAGTCTTTGTGACCCAGGTCGGATTGCTTTCTTGTCTTCTGTGTGGTTAAATCTCCCCCACCTTGATTTTATAAGGATACTGGTGATTACATTGAGGGCCCACCCAGGTAATCCAGGATAATCTCACAATCCCGAAATACTTAATTATATCTGTAGTCTTTGCCATATAAAGTAATATTTACAGGTTCCAGGCATTATTCGGACCTGTTAACTTGGGGACCATTACTCAGCTTACTAAAAGAGTGTCTCTTATAAGTTACCTGTAATTTCTGTCTTTTAACTGGCGTAATTTAGTACATTTATATTATCATGATTCTGATAAATTTGTACTTTCTTTATCATCTTAGGTTTTGTGTTCTGTTTGTCTTTTCTCCCCATGCTTGCCTTTTTAAACAACTGGGAGTTGTTTGTTTTTCTTTATATTCTTCCATCTTTTGGTTTGGAAATGACATACTCTTAATATTCTTTTAGTGATTGCCCTGGAAATTTTGCTATGCATATTTAATGAAGTCTAAAACTAATATTCTGTTGCCATCCTAGATACAGCAAAGGCATGAAAGTTCTTTAATTCCAGTTATTCAAATCTCAAGTTACATGCTGCTGTTGTTCAGTGTTTCAGTTCAGACTTTTTTTTTAGAGAGACACCATCTTGCTCTGACACTCAGACTGGAGTGCACAAGTTTTTTTCTTTTCTTTTTTTTGAGACAGGTTGTCACTCTGTCGCCCAGGCTGGAGTGCAGTGGTGCGATCACAGCTTGCTGCAGCCTTGACCTCCTGGGCTCTAGTGATCCTCCCACCTCAGCCCCCAAGTAGCTGGGACTACAGGCACATGCCACCATGCCCAGCTAATTTTTGTATTTTTTTGTTGAAACAGGGTTTTGCCATGTTGTGTAGGCTAGTCTCGAACTCCGGGACTCAAGAGATCTGCCTTCCTCAGTCTCCCAGAGTGTTAGGATTATAGGCGTGAGCCACCATTGGGCATGGTGGTCTGTGCCTGT
The DNA here is from genome assembly GCF_006542625.1 of Nomascus leucogenys. NCBI lineage: Eukaryota > Metazoa > Chordata > Mammalia > Primates > Hylobatidae > Nomascus > Nomascus leucogenys. The sequence goes on along the minus strand of NC_044400.1, from coordinate 80,917,548 downwards.
AGTCCCAGCTACTCGGAAATTATTTCACACAAGTTCTTTTTTAAAAAAAAAAAAAAAAAAAAAAAAATAGAGACGAGTCTCACTATTATGTTGCCCAGGCTGGTCTTGAATTCCTAGGCTCAAGTATCCTCCCACCTCAGCCCTCCAAAGTGCTGGGATTATTACAGGCATGAGCCACCACTCCCAACCTTCACCTAAGTTCTTAAAAGATAATTTTGCTTGACATAGAAATCCAGATTGACAGTTATTTCTTTTCAGCATTTTGGAGTTATCCTACTGCTCTCTACTTTTGTTGTTTCTGTTGGCAGGTTTGGCAGTAGTCAGTTTGTTATTCTCTTGTAGGTGATCTGTCTTTTTTTCTTCTGGCTTCTGTTAGAATTTTCTTTTCTTTATTTTGGCCTTGGCTGTTCTGCATATTCATTACAATGTGTGTAAGGTATGGATTTATCTTTATTTATTTTGCTTGGTTTTTGTAGATTCATGTGACTTTCAGCTCTGGGAAGTTGTCAGCCATTTTCTCTTGGAATATTTACTCTTCTCTATTTATTCTGCATGTAACTCAAGTAAATGGTTATTAGAGTTTTTTTTTTTTTTTTTCCTGAGATGGGGTCTTGCTCTGTTGCCCAGGCTGAAGTGCCGTGGCATGAACTCTGCTTACTGCAACCTCCACGTCCTGGGTTCAAGTGATTCTCTCGTCTCAGCCTCCAAGTAGCTGGGACTACAGGCGTGCACCACCACATCTGGCTAATTTTTGTATTTTTAATAGAGACGGGGTTTCATCATGTCAGCCAGGCTGGTCTCAAACTCCTGACTTCAGGTGATCTGCCCACTTCAGCCTCCCAAAGTGCTGGAATTACAGTTGTGAGCCACCACACCCAGCCAACTTTCTTATTCTGTTATTTTTTATTTTTTTTGAGATGGAGTCTCACTTTGTCACCCAGGCTGGAGTGCAGTGGCAGGATCTCAGCTCACTGCAACCTCCACCTCCCGGGTTCAAGCAGTTCTCCTGCCTCAGCCTCCTGAGTAGCTGGGACTACAGGCGCATGCCACCACACCGGCTAATTTTTTGTATTTTTAGTAGAGACAGGCTTTCACCGTGTTAGCCAGGCTGGTCTCAAACTCCTGACCTCATGATCCACCTGTCTTGGCCTCCCAAAGTGCTGAGATTATAGATGTGAGCCACCACACCTGGCCAGGGTAATTTTTTCAAAGCTGTGTTTTAATTCACAAATTCCTCTTTGTATCTAAGCTGTTATTCATTTTTTGACCTAAAAATTCAATTTTAAATTTTTTTTATTCTAAAAATTAGCAGGCATGGTGGTGCTCCTGTAGTCTCAGAGTCCCAGCTACTCAAGAGGCTGAAGTTAGAGGATCGCTTGAGCCCAGGAGTTTGAGACCAGTGTGGTCAAATCGAAACCCCATCTCTACATAAAATACAAAAATTGGCCGGACATGATGGGGTGCACTTATGGTCCCAGCTACTCAGGAGGCTGAGGTGGGAGGATCGCTTGAGCCCAGGAGGCAGAGGTTGCAGTGAGCTGAGATTGTGCCACTGCACTCCAGCGTGGGTGACAGAGTGAGACCCTGTCTCAAAAAGAAAATCTGAGTGGTAGGGATTTTCAAGTATTTGCCTTAGTTGAGGTCTCCAAATGGAAATAGCGATTGAGCACTAGTTTAAAACGTGTGAAAGGTGTATTCAGTGTGAGGTTGGTTCCAAAGTGCACAGTTTGACAGCCCAGGGAGCGAGTGAGGTGTGTTGTTGTGTTTTCCATGATACAAGGGAACTGACTCCAGTATGGCCAGCATACGAGACTTTGGTAAAATCATTGCTTTGTTCTGGAACTTGATTTTAGCATCTGTAAAATGACTTCTAAAGTTCCTTCTGGGGCAGAAAATACATGCTTCTAAGGTTCTGTCTCATTGCTTTTTTTATTATAGTAATTTAATAAGCATTTATTTAAGATCTACTGCATTCGGAGCATTGTGTTAGGAATATTGGAAGTAAAGCATTGTAATAGCTCTTGCCTTCAGTAAGCTTGCAGTCTGGCAGTTGGATTAAAAAAATGACCATAACGAAGCAGTGATAACAGCCTCTAAGAGGGAACTCTACTGTGTGGTGGAGATATGTGTCCCCCTGCAAATACCAAGAAAGACAGTTAATTAGTGTCCATTACAGAATGTTCTTCTGGTGTCCTTTTTAAAGAGATTCAGTCAGTCTTTAAAGATGATGCTATTGCTGCTACTGCTAATAATAATAGTGATAGCTACCGCTTACTGTTTACTATGTACCTTTTGCTAAACACTTGACATAAGTTAACTCGTTTAATCTTAAACCAAGGAAGTAGATAATGATTCTCATTTTACAGATGAAGAAACTGAAATAGAGAGAGATGAAGAAATGTGCCTAAGGTTACGCAGTTTAGTGAACTGGGATCAGAACCCGGGTTGTCTGGCCTTAGAGTATAAACCATAGATAGGAATTGGGCACATTTATTAATCAGCATTGCAAGGCTAATGGAATTTTGATAAACACCCAAACCAGATTCTTTTCTGCACCAGTGATACCAGACAGATTTTGGAAATATAAACAGGATAGGGTGCATTAAAGTTCACTCACATTGTTCAGTTAAACGGATGGTTGGCTTATCTTTAGTTGCTTCACTCAGAGTCATTTTCACAACCACACCCAAGGCCAGGCAGTGGCTCACGCCTGTGTTTCTAGCAGTTTGGGAAGCTGAAGTCAGAGGATCACTTGAAGCCAGGAGTTTGAGAGCAGCCTTGGCCACGTAGTTTGAGACCATGGCTCAACAAACAATAATAAACATACTTACTATTATGGGACATCTATATGCCAGACATTGTGCTACACATTCTACATTTATTATTTCTAATTGCCCCAACAACCTGGGAACATATCACCGAGTGTATTTTATTACAAATGTGGAAACTGAAGTACAGAAGACAATAAGCCTGTGAAGTGATCGTAGGGCGTTGCTGGTACAAAGTCAAAGCCTGCATCATTGGGCCCTGCGCCTCTTTGTCCGTGGGGAGAAGGGATTGTTGATGATGTGATAGCTGGAAAACATATCATTTATCAAAATAAATCCCAAGTGGATTAAAAAGAAATGTTTAAAATTATAGAGGCACTGTGGAGAAAAAGCAAAATAAAATGTTTATCAGAAATAACTCCTTAACATTTTCTTGGAACATTTTATTAGATGTGTGCCTGGGAAGGAATGATAACTTTCTTTTTAAAACCAGAAGAAATCACAAAGGAAAAGGTTTATGGACCTAAATATGCAAAATGTTAAAATATTTTCTTATTGAAAAATAAAATTATAGAATATAATAGTCTGAGAATGACAAATATGATAAAAGGGTCAATACCTGTACTATTTTTTTTCAGATGTGTAGAAATAAATACATCAAGATCTCAACAGATACGTGTACAAAGGACATAATAGGCCATGGGAAATTTTAAATGTAAATAAGCATATAAAAAAATTCATGCTCACATACTGAGAGAAATGCCAAATAAAGTAGACATTTCTACACTCCAGCCTTGGCAACAGTGAGACCCTGTCTCAAAAAAGCAAAAACAAAGCAGACATTTCCCATCTACCAAAACAGAGAAATTTTGGTGATAGCCTCTGCTTCCTTTTCAGAGTATGTAAGCCAAAAGGAAGTGAAACTTTTTATTTAATCCTCACCCATTTTGGAGGTTTTCTTTACTGTAAGTTTTCCTTTCCAGTGTCAGGCTTACCCTTCAAGCAGTTACCACTTTAGACACATTGTTTGCTGCCATTTCATTCAGCAGCTGCGTTATTCATAAGATCACTTTATGATGACATACTTTTCCATCTTACTGTTTTATAATGATTAAATGATTCCCCAGATATTGCTCCATTTTTTTTTTTTTCAGGAGAAACATTCTCAGGTTAGTACTGTTAATCCCTCCTTACGTGTTTAGTTAGATTATAGAGTGTTGTTTTTTTCCTTCCTTATAAAATCTTACGTAGAGTTTTCTATACTGATGTGGCCGATCAATCTGTGCTTCCTGTCTTAGCTGAGTCTTCCTGCAGTCTTTATGGGGTTTCATAAAGTGAGCAGGTACCATGCTCACTTAGTTATAACTTCCCTGAGGTCTAGAAATCGCCTTTTCTTCTTTTCTTATTGTCCTACCTCTGAGAGTTGTTTGTGTGAGCTTTAGTCTCCAAATCTAGCCATCTAGAGGCAGACATACTAGCTACATTTGCTTTATCAACTTTGGGAATTGACGTAATTTTGGAAACGTGAGACCTTCTTAATTCAGAGATACAAAACCCAATTTGATATGCAGATTGTCCATTTGCAGTCTGGAATTTCCTTGTGAGTGGCGAACTTGTGAGTGAAATTTGGAGTGTTTTAGTTTGCTGCTGTACTCCTAGGGTCTCTTCAGTCGGATGTCAGTTGTGATTGAATGAAGCAAAGCAAAGGTTTTTCTTAGTCATATGCCTCTAGAAACAAAACTTAGATTAGCATTGTTAGTCCTAAATGTTAGATCTGGAAATGTATTTGTTCTTTAATATGTATTAATTGAGAGACTATTACATGACAGCTCTGTGAATACAGTAGTGAATGAGACAGACAAGTTTCTTGTCCTCTTGGGAGTTTTCTTATACTAGGGGAGATAGTTTATTTCTGACAGTAATACTAAGAGTTAACATTTAAGTACTTCCTATTTGTCAGGCACTTATTCTAAGCATTTTACATGCATTAACCTGTTGTTAAACTCATATTTCAAATGTGGAAACTTCCACCAGAGAAGTTAAGAAATCTTGCCAAAGTTACGGAGTCAGTAAGTGGCTGAGCTGGAGTTTGAACTCAAGCAGTCTGGCTCCAGAGTCTGCCCTGATAGTGATGATATAAGTACTTTGTAGGGTAAGAAAACACAAAAAGTCCAGGGTGATTTGAGAGAGCTGGGAGTGGGGACTGTTCTAAATAGGGTGGGCAGGGAAGCCAACTTCAAAATTTAGAGTTGAAATTTGACCTGCAGCCTAACTGATAAGGACTAAGGCATTCAGAGTAGCTGGAATAAATTCTTTGTTCTAGGCAGAGGACAGCAAGTACAAAGACTCTGAGGCAGGAAGGGGCTGGGGGTGTTTCAGGACAGAAGGGAGACTAGTGTGTCTGGGAGATGGTGAGCAAGTGAGCATGGGGGCTGGGGGCCAAACTGGGAAGGCCCCTGCATATTGGGGTCAAGAGTGCAGATTTTATTCTAGGGACTGTGGGAAGCCATTGAACTCTTGGCCCCAAGTGGTCCTTGGCCTCCCAAAGTGCTGGGATTACAGGCATGAGCTACCACTCCCAAATTAAGTAGGGTGCGACATTTAAATATATTAACACCTTTATGGAGAATGAATTATTAAGAGTTTATGAGTTTAGATGCAGAGAGACAAGACTAGAGATTAAGAGTCTTATTTTGAGTAAATTAGGTTTCAGTAGACTTTAAATATTCAAACAGATGTTTTGTTGGCATTTGGACATGCAAGTTTGGACTCAGGGAAGAGTTTAGGGCTAGAGATAAAAATCTGGGGTCCATTAGTGTATATAAATCAGTGGTTCTCAACTCTGAGTGCACATGTGACTCACCTTTAAAAATGCTCATGCCCAAGCTCCGTTCCTAGAAATTCAGATTCTGTGGGTCTGGGTTTGGGTCTAGCCATGGTTTGTTTTAAATCTATCTAGGTGGCTCTAATATATGATGAGGGCTTAGAACCACTGGTGGAGGTGGTATTTAGAGCCAAGGATGGGCCTGGATCAGTGTGATCCTTTAAGGCAAACTTGTCCAACCTGTTGCCCACATGTGGCCCAGGACAGCTTTGAATGCAGCCTAACACAAATTCGTAAACTTTCTTAAAACATTATGAGATTTAAGTTCATCAGCTTTCATTAGTGTTAGTGTATTTTATGTGTGGCCTGAGACAATTCTTCTTCCAGGGTGGCCCAGGGAAGCCAAAAGATTGGACACCCCTGGCTTAAGGCAATGGTATAGCTAGGGAAGAGAAGCAGCTCAGGGTACTGGGGCACCCCAGCAGGTAGAAGTTGGATAGAAGAGGTAGAACAGCAAGGGAGACTCACAGCAGTAGCTGGAGAGGTAGGAGGAAAACCAGAAACTGATGTCTGAAAACTGGAAGAGGACAGTGATTCCTGAAAGTGGGAGCAGCTGTGCCAGATGCTGCTGCACGCTGGTAAAGTTAATGCAGTCAGAAGGAATTGAAACCAGCTTCACTGAGTGGGTCTCAGAGGTTCAAACCAGGGTTTTAGGAGCTGTGGATTCAAATCCTACCCCTGACATTAGTTTTCTATTTAAAATTAAACAGGATGCTCTTTTCTTAGCCTCTTTTTATCTTTGCTTATTTACCAAAATGTAACTGAACTATCTAATGCTTAAAGGAGATGATAAACAGACAGCCTTATTCCCCTCTCCCATTCCCAAACAAAAGCCAATTCTTACCTGGGGTTTTGGCTCTAGCTTTCTCTCTGCCTGGAATGCCTTTCTGGATATATGGCCACCTGGCCTAGTGCTCTCACCACCTGTTTGTCTGTGAGTCCTTCCTCAGCTGTCCCCTTCTCTGGGAGCTTTCCTCTGCTCTTCCTGCTTAGTGATGTGACTCACCTCCCTACCCCCTGGACTTCCAGTTCCCTACCCATAGCACTTGTCGCCTTCTAACAGACTGTGTGATTTACTTATTTATTGTGTTTACTGCCTGGCTTCCCTGCAGGAATGTAAGAAATCTTTGTTTTGTTAATGGATGTCCCCCGAGAATCTGGATTGCTGAGCAATGCCTGGTCTATAGCAGCCTCACAGTTAGTGCTTGGTAGATATTTGGTGACTGAGTGCTGAATCCATGAAAATGATTGTCATCCTTTGACTCTGCTCCAGTTGCATTTGAAAAGTTGCATGGGATCTGCCACTTCTTTCCATGACCCAACTATAGAGACTTCTAGAGTGTGGCTTCTCCCCTCTACCTCAGTGCTGTCATGCCTGTTGAATTTTTTTTGAGACAGAGCTTCACTCTGTCACTCAGGCTAGAGCGCAGTAGGATGATCATGGCCCACTACAGCCTTTACTGGGCTCAAGTGATCCTCTCACCTCATTCTCTCGAGTAGCTGGGACTACAGGTGCATACCACCACGCCCAGCTAATTTTTTTTTTTTTTTTTTTTTTGTAGAGCTAGGGTTCTGCCAAATTGCCCAGGCTAGTCTCAAACTCTGGGCTGAAGCGATCTGCCCACCTCTGCCTCCCAAGGTGCTGGGATTACAGTTGTGAGCCACTGTACCAGGCTTTACTTGGAATTTTTAAAGACTTCAGAAATTATTTAAATATTAATATAGGAAAGTGGTAGTAATAATTAGAAGCAAATTATATATATGGGAAACAGTATTTAATGTATTTTGGACACCAAGTGTTGTTATGACAGGGATCAGAAATTTTCAGTTGTCACTGACAGTAAAAATCATTACAAGAAGCAATTTGGTGCTGTGGAAAGTTCATAGGCTTGGAAGCCAGGATTCTTGGTTCTTAGGTTTGTCCAGTAATCTTAGCCACCCTACAGTGAGTGTCTGCTATCTGCCAAACACTCTAAATGCTTTCCAGACAGCATTTTTGATTTTACAATATCACTCATGGTTGCCATTACTACACGTTGTTTTTTTTTTTTGTTTGTTTTTGTTTTCTAAGAGATAGGGTCTCACTGTGTTGCCCAGGCTGGTCTCAAACTCCTGGGCTGAAGTGATCCTCCTGCCTCAGCCTCCCAAGTAGCTGTGAGTACAGGCATGAACCACTGTGCCTGGCTACTATACCCTGTTTATAGATGGAAAAACTGAGTCCCAGAGAAAAGATAAGAAAGAAAAGATTCTATTCTGATATGAACAGAATCATTTTGGGGTGGAGACCATGTGGGGCACATTTAACCCCTATACATTGTCAACTAGAGGGTTTGGTTAACTTACTATCTCCACCTTAGGGTAAGACACAATCTCCAAGTCCCTACATTTTATGACCTGTGAGATCAGGATAAGGCTATCCTGCTAAAACACTTAAATAACAGAATTTATGGCCAGGCGCGGTGGCTCATGCCTTTAATCCTAGCACTTTGGGAGGCAGATATTGCCTGAGTTCAGGAGTTCAAGAACAGCCTGGGCAACATGGTGAAACCCCGTCTCTACTAAAATACAAAAAATTAGCTGGGTGTGGCGGTGTGTGCCCGTAGTCCCAGCTATTCGGGAGGCTGAGGCAGGAGAATTGCTTGAACCTGGGAGGCGGAGGTTGCAGTGAGCCGAGATCGTGCGTGCCATTCCTCCACCCTGGGTGACAGAGCGAGACTCCGCCTCAAAAAAAAAATTTATATTGTAAAATATAAAACTTTAAACAAATGTTTGGTATCATTATGCTGCTGAAAATACAATGTTCCAACAGTGTCCTCTGTTCATTTTATACCCACAGTGATGCTTATTATTTTAGTTATTCGAATGTATCTGAGATGCCAAGCTCAGGAGATTTTTGGAGTCCTGCTCTGTGTGCCCTTCTGCCAGGTGGCCCTACGCTTATAAGCACTCTTAGGTGTTTACACTTCCTTCCCCTTTCTTGTCAGGTCCCTGGCTCCCTCTGGAGTCTCCTCTCCAGGAGGTTGGGGGAGGCTGATGTCAGCAGGGAAGGGGGACTTATTGCTCTCAGTGATGCTTATTATTTTATTCATGTTCTTAATGGTTTGAGTTTTTGGTTTTTTAAGAGATGGGGTCTTGCTTTGTTGCCTGGCTGGACTTGAACTCCTGGGCCCCATTGTGCCTCATTTATTTTATTTTTCAAATTTTATTATTTTGTAAATTTACCTTTTATAAATTAATCTTTAAAAATGCGTGTGTGTGTATATCTATGAACAATAAAGGATCTCCTGGTTATCTCTGTCCTCATCCACCCAGCTCCCTGTTCCTCCTTACAAGTAAATCACCATTGTAAGTTTCTTGTATATTCTTCCTGCATTTCTTTATGCAAATACAAGCAAATGTGAATATTTTTCTTATTCTCTTCCTTCCCCCCACAAAAGATACCATACATACACTATTTTCTCGTTTTTTTTTTCCTGCCTGACAGTATTTCCTTGTTTTTGTGAAGACTAGACCATCTAAAATTTTGCGTACTCATAATTGATAGCATAAAGACTTTCAAGTCTCCATCAGCTGACATAATTAATTTTCAATGAACATACCTTTGGCAAGTCTTCTTAGGCTTATTTTTGTGATTTTTAAATGCTTCCTGCCTAGCTCTAAAAAGGAAAACCTGGCACCATCCTCAGAAGTTTCAGAGTTAATGAAGTATCTCATGTCTCAGCCTTTGCGTGTACAGAATAAATACATTTTTCTCAGTACACTTACCCATAGTGGTGTTCTCAGTTTATGAGCCCTTGCTATAATTTTCAAAGCTTTCTTTTACCATTTGTCTTTCAGATAAAACAACTGCTTCACAACTAGGAACTTTTAGTTGTTGATTATTAAATTCTGTCAAAAATGCCTGTTTGTTTTTTGTGGTCAGTATTTTAATCTCCCTTGTCAACAATCCTGCCAAACTTCCCCACCTTCCCCCCTGCTCCAGAAAAATAAGATCCAACTCAAACCTTACTTAGCAAACCACCCTCACAGAGTGAAATTCAGAAAAAAATTTTGGTTCAATAAAAAGATTTTGAACGATTTCATCACTTCAACAAAAGTATAGTTAAAAAATTAAAATATGTTAATTGAAGGACAGTAACAGTATAATGAGGGAGCAAAAATAGAGAAAGCAGCTGACATTGCCAGAAGATAAGTCAAATTCTGCTTTTTCCCACATGTAATTGTTCAGGACATGTGGCTCAGAATATGCGAATTAGTATAGTAACTACAGCAGAGTCTCTCTTGGGTTGTGTTAGTTGCTCAATTGCGAGATAGCATACATATAAAATTATTACTCCTAGATTCACTCCTAAAATCTTAACTGCAGTCTGCTTTGTGGAATTTCTTCTTGAAATAACTTGTTTAAGAGTATGCTGATTGATATTTGTTCATGGGCCATCTGAAGATTCTGGATGTTATTTTATTTTATTTTTTGAGACAGCCTCCCTCTGTTCCCCAGGCTGGAGTGCAGTAGCACGATCTCGGCTTACTGCATCCTTCGCCTCCCGGGTTCAAGCAATTCTCCTGCCTCAGCCTCCGGAATAGCTGGGACTACAGGCACGCACCATCACACCCAGCTAATTTTTTTTTTTTTTTTGTATTTTTAGTACAGATGGGGTTTCACCATGTTGGCCAGGCTGGTCTCAAAGTCCTGACCTCAGGTGATCTGTCTGCCTTGGCCTCCCAGAGTGCTGGGATTACAGGCGTCAGCCTCTGTGCCTGGCCTGGAGGTTATTTTAAATAGTTTTTTTTTTTGGGATGAAAACAAATTTTGTGAAAATTAGTAATACAGAATGATTTTGTGTTATCATTCATTCATTTACCAAATATTTATTGAGGCCCGTTCTGTGCTAAATGGTGGGGAGATGGTGCTGAACTAGACAGAAGAGCCCCAGTATGCCTGCTAGCTCTTCTCGTGTTTACATTTTGATTTTCTGTGCTGCAATACAGTAGATGAGCTTGGCATTGAGAGTGAGTAGTCTTGGATTTAGGTTTTGAGCCAGCCATTTATTTATTGTGAGACCTCTGGAACTTAAAACTCTAAGCCAGCACACCTGTAATCCCAATACTTTGGGAAGCCAAGGTGGGTGGATGGCTTGAGCCCAGGAGTTCAAGACTAGCCTGGGAAACTTGGCGAAACCCCATCTCTACAAAAAGTATAATAATTATCTGGGCATGGTGGCACGCCCCTGTAGTCCCAGGCTACTCGGGAGGCTGAGATGGGAGGGTCACTTGAGCCCAGGGGGCGGAGGTTGCCCTGAGCCAAGATCACGCCACTGCACTTCAGCCTGGATGACAGAGCAAGACCCAGTCTGAAAAAGAAAGAAAGAAGGAAAACCCACAAAAACATGGAGTCAGTCTTTGATCTGCACATGGAGAAATCTTGCAGGGTGGTTGGAATTAACGAGTGTGTGTGAGAACATTGTTCTCTGCAGTGGTCTTTATAGGGTCCTTAGACAATTCATGGTCACTTTTCTGGATCCCTTGCATCTTCTAGCTGCATTTTCCTCAACTGAGTTTGGGAAAAATTAGGTCTGGAGTTTGCGATGGGGAGCTGTTTTTACTTTACAGGTGAGGTAACTCCATACGTGTTGAAGTTTTATAGGAGTATGAGTGGAACCAACCTCTGATTTTTGGCTCAGTACTGACCCTTGGACTGGAAAGTCCTATTGTCAGCAACAAGAACACAGTTTAATGAGAAGCAATTAAGAGTGCAGTCTCCAAACCATAGTCTTAATTTCAGATTCTTGCGTCTCCACTTACTGCCTACTAAACCTTAAGCAAGTAACTGGAATATCTCCCATAATATACCATTGGATTAATTAATGCTGTAGTTAAAAACAACACCAGCTATGTAATTGTATAAAAGACTTAATAAAATGTGGACAATTTAGGCTGGGAAGCCGTTAACTAACCATTCATCATAAAAGAGGGAGGAAGCAAGAGGACCCACCTGAGTAGGCTGGGACACATTGCTGTGGCTCAGTTTTACTTTTTGCTTTTGTTTCTAATTGGAGCTGTTTGAGACATCCTGATTGTCAGAGAGAATGTGGAGTGGAGGGAGGAGGAGGAGCTCTGGAGCTGGGCAGCCCGAGTTCAGACTCCAGCAACCCCATTACTGGCTGTGTTGTGCCTTATCTGCAGAAAAAATGAGTTAAAACACACATAGTAAGCAGTGATAACTTTAGCTGTGATTATTTGAAAGGGGCCTTTTGAGCAGCTGCTTCTGCAAGAGGACAACCGGAGACACAGGAATAGAAATGATCCGATCAGAGTAATTAAAGGCTTTTAACTGAGCTCTGAGGTCCCAAACAGGGCACATTCAAGTCAGCCTAAAGCTGTGAAGAAGAACCTTCAACGTAAGGTGGGTGTTCTCTTTTAGGGTGGTGGAGAACTGTGTCATTAGGCTAGTACTGTAAGCAGTGTGGGGTTAGAACTTACTACGGTTGTGTTTGGGAGATAGCGCCAGATGTTGGGCCCCCTCCTGCCAGTAGATAACAGGGATTTCCTTTGCATTGGCTGGTGCTGCAGCCTTCCAGTATTGCAGGTTTCCAAGTGTTTGTAATGAATTTCTGGCCAGGCCAGGGCATCCGTGTCTCTTGGTGCTGGCCAGGGTGTGTGCTGACTGCTGCACTGTTCTCAGCCCTCTGCCTGGATTTAGTCATCAGTGTCGGAGCCCCCAAGTCTGTTTACAATCTTGTTACTCTTTCCAGCGAAGTCTCCACCTCCTGTTTCACTGCGTATTTCCTGACGATGCAGTTTCATTTTGGATGCAGACCTCTTGGAGCCCTTTGTTCCCAGGGAAGTTAGATGTCCCTTGTAGCAAATACCCTACTTCAGGAATAAACAGTCTCAGTTGAGCCCCTGCTACGTATGAAACACTCCCCCAGGGCCCTTGTACAAACATGAGTTAGAAATGTATTGTCCCTGTATTTCACAGGCTCACAGACCAGTGATGGAGCAAGCATGTACCCAGATAATTTATCTGCATATGATTTGGTCCTGTTTGAAAGTGGCCATGGGAGAGGTGGGAATGGTGTATGTTGACACACAGGAGGCCAGGTGCCAGGCTTGGGGCGTGGGGAACCTTTGTAGAGCAGGAAGCATTTGAATTGGATATTGAAAATGAGTGGGGGCTGAAAGGTTTAGAATAGAGAGAATAGTTAAATTAGGTCATTAAAAATGTGTGGAACACCTGCTGGGTGCCAGGTACTGCGTGTAAAATCAGAGGAAGGTTGACTGCACTCACTCTGCTGTCTTTTCTGTGCTACTCCCTAAAGCTCAGTAGATGTTTATTCACCAGGTGACTGCTGCCTTCCCCAAGCCACCTGGCAGACACATGTTTTACTTCTGAAATCATCTCCATGAAGCTTTCCTGACAGCCACTCTGTATGAGTTTCCTAGGGCTGCTGTAACAAAGTGCCACAGACCAGGGGCTTAAACAACAGTAGTGTGTCATCTCACAGTTCTGGAGGCTGGAAGTCTAAGATCAGGGTGTGGGCAGGGCTGGTTCCTCCCGAGGCTGTGAGGGAGAATGGGCCCCATCCTCTCTCTAGCTCGGTAGTCGGCAGTCCTTGGTGTTCCTTGGCTTGAGGAAGCACTGCCTCAACCTCTGCCTTCATCTACACTTAGTTCTCCCTGTGCGTGTCTCTTTGTCCACATTTTCCATTTTATAAGGATGTAAGTCATTTTGGATTAGGTCTGCCTTGTGGACCCCATCTTAACTAATTACATCTGTAGCAACCCAATTTCCAAATAAGGGCATATTCTGAGGAACTGGGGGTTAGGGCTTCAACATGTGAATTTTGGGGAGTGGACACAGTTCAACTCATAACGTCCTCTCTCAGTTCTTTCTACGTCCCACACATGGACACTTTCCCCCTGCTGATATACTGTAAGTGGAGTTCTGTCATGCACTAAGAGGATTTTGTTTGTCATCTCCTACTCTTTGTATTTTTCAGTCTCTGGTGCCTTGCATGTAATGTGGAAAGTGTCTCCGGTGCAAATTTATTATGCATCAGGAGTTAGTAGAAATAAGGGAAGATATTGCAGAGATCACCTCTCTTCTTGGTCTCCTATTGACAATTCCACAGGCTCTCTGGAGTTGGGTGCCAGGTGGCCAAGGACGCTACCAGGGGATACCACTTTCATTACCTCCTTTTTCCCACAGAGCGGTTAATTCATTATTAGCTGACATTCAAAGAGCATTAGAAATCTGACAAGATCCTTTGGGTCCTCTAGCAGGCGTTTTACACAGAGGCTTTCTTTAATGGCTCTCTTCTTCCTAGTTTCAGCCTTAAGTTTTCATGTTCCAGCTTTAGGGATTCAAAAGTAGGTCATGTGAATGCTGGGAATAGTTACCGTTAGCAAAGATGTCTCTGCCAGAACGGAGATGCCAATAAATAATTGAATCTGTCCAAAAGTTTCAGAATTCCCTCATTATATATTTGAGAGAAGCAAAAATTTGTCTGGTTTCTGACCTGAGGTTTAGTTACACATTAATAAAGATGGATCATCCCGGGGCTGCAGTACTTCTGCTAAGAAAGAATATTCCAGCATATCCTTTGTTATTTCCGGGTCAGTAAATAATGTACTAGGCAGAGTGGTGTTTTCTGGGACATTAGAAAAGGGATGTTATTTGGACTAAATAGTGCTTGCCGTTCAGTCAGGATTTTCTTCAATGCCATTTAGCAAACCAACTGTCCTTAGTCTGTCCAGCTAGCAAGAGTTTGTATAATGCAACAGAGCACTTTACAGTTTTCACACTTTAAATGTCACATGAGGGTTCTTCACTAGGCTCCTGGAACCTAGTCTAGCAAAATTAGAGGAAAGGCCTTGAGGAGATTTATCTCTGTTAAGAGAAAAAGTTAACATTTTCAGGCTAAATAGTTGAATCTACTAAAGATAACAAATAATGTCTACTATTTCAACCCCCCAAAGATTGGAGAGTGTTAGGATTGTCATTTGTGTTTTTTTGTGGGGTAGTCGAATAAAATTGGGCAGCTAAAATTTTCAGTTCCATGTGCCTCCTAAAGAAAAAACAAAATAAGTAGTTTGTGAATTGACTGCAGACAAAATAGAAACTGTGCTGCATGCTGTTTTTTTTGTAAACAGATGACATTTTCTTTCTTTTTTTTTTTTTTTGTTTGTTTTTGTTTTTGTTTTTTTTTGAGACGGAGTCCCGCTGTGTCCCCCCAGGCTGGAATGCAGTAGCGCGATCTCAGCTCACTGCAAGCTCCGTCTCCTGGGTTCACGCCATTCTCCTGCCTCAGCCTCCCGAGTAGCTGGGACTACAGGCGCCCGCCAACATGCCCGGCTAATTTTTTGTATTTTTAGTAGAAAAGGGGTTTCACCTTGTTAGCCAAGATGGTCTCGATCTCCTGACCTCGTGATCCACCCGTCTCGGCCTCCCAAAGTGCTGGGATTACAGGCGTGAGCCACTGCGCCCGGCTTCTTTCTTTTTTTTTGAGCTGGAGTCTCGCTCTGTCACCCAGGCTGGAGTGCAGTGGCGTGATCTTGGCTTACTGCAATCTCTGCCTCCCGGGTTCATGCCATTCTCCCGCCTCAGCCTCCGGAGTAGCTGGGACTACAGGTGTGCACCACCAAACCCAGCTAATTTTTTTTTGTATTTTTAGTAGAGACGGGGTTTCACCGTGTTAGCCAGGATGGTCTTGATCTCCTGGCCTCGTGATCCACCCTCGTCGGCCTCCCAAAGTGCTGTGATTACAGGCGTGAGCCACCGTGCCCGGCCAACAGATGACATTTTCTAACCAGGCACATGCCATCCAATTTACCTGTCGATCATACCATTGTATAAAGCAACAGAACTGAAGGGGAAATATGATTGTTAAACACACCGAATTGCTTTTATGTCATTTGAGATAGTTGGTGTAAGTGTCTTGACTTTTTATATTTGGAAACATTAAATAAAAACAGAAATAAATTTTTAAAAAAGGGATGTTAATCTTAAGATAGCTGTTCATCCTGATCTTAATAGTATCAGTCTGAAAAAGCATGCTGAAATATCTTCATCTGAAGGCAGGCAGAGACCAGCTCAGGTAAGGTCTGGATGCTTTCTTCTGAGAGCAAGAAGAATCACAGAGCGTTTCAAACACATACAAAATAGACAGCACGGTGTGATGAGTCCTGTTCTAACCTTCATCCAGTGTCAGTGGTTAGCTCATGGCTAGTCTTATGTAACTTCATTTTCCCTTCCCCCCATATAAGTTTTAGGCACATTTCAGATGTCATTTTATCCAGAAACATTTCTGTATCTAATATAATCATAGTAATACTACACCTAAAATGTAAAACTAATTTCTTAATACCATCAAAATCTAGCTAGTGTTCAAATTTCTAGTTGTCTCAAGTGTCACTTTTAGATTTTCATTTTACAATTTGTTTCAATCAGGATCCTACTAAGGTCCACATATTAGTTCTCAGATTTTAAGCAGAGGAGTGAGTGACATGATCTGACTTACATTAAAACTCTCTATGGCCAAGTTTTAGAGAATGGATTGCTGTGGGGGTTGTTAAGAGACTGGAAGTAGAGAAACCAATTAGGAGGCCGTTGAATGTCCAGGAGGTGAGTGATGACAACTTGGATTTGAGTGACATCGGGGGGATGGGAGATGTGGAGGAAGCAGATGTCACTTTTGGCAGGCCATACTTATTTGTCATGGTTCATCCTGACTTTTGTTTTCTGTTGTCTGTGTTTATTTGAAAATATTGTTCCTAAAGATTTCATTAATTTAGCTATCAATATATTGTTGATGGTGAAATCTTAAAATATATTACATAAGTAAAATCAAAGCAACATTATAGAATATTGAGATAGAGAAACATTCATCCATACTTTAATCAGCTTACTCAAATTTATTCCAACTTATTTGCCATTATATCATTTTGCCAGTGTATAATTATGGCATTACATAATAGAATAAGAAATATAGTTTTCCACTTAATATGTTTTATACTCTTTTGTCTGTATTATGCTAAAGAGTCTCTATAGTTACATGATATTGTATTGAGCAGATTTTAATGTTTATGTTACGTTTATTTATTTGAGTTAGGGTCTTGCTCTGTCACCCAGGCTGGAGTGTAGTGGTGCCATCATGGCTCTCTGCAGCCTAGACCCTCCCAGCTCAAGTGATCCTCTCTCCTCAGACTCCTGAGTAGCTGGGACTACAGGCGTGTGCCATCACTCCTGGCTAATTTTTTTGATTTTTTTGTTGAGATGCAGTCTTTACTATGTAAGCTAGACAGCTTGGAACTCCTGGGCTCAAGTGATCCTCCCGCATCAGCTTTTCAAAGTGCTGGGATTACAGGCATGAGCCACCACACCTGACTTGTTCCTACTTTTAAAATTATTTTATTTTAAATTAGTTTAAATTTATTTTAAGATACTGTGAAAAATGTTCCAGAAGTTAGTTTTTTGCATGTTTTTCCCTTTCTCTCTCTCTCTTTTTTAACTTTTTGATTAAATAATAATTTTTTTTTTTTTTAAGATGGAGTCTTACTCTGTTGTTCAGGCTGGAGTGCAGCGGCACAACTCAGCTCACTGCAACCTTTGCCTCCCGGGTTGAAGTAATTCTCGTGCCTCAGCCTCCTGAGTAGCTGAGATTACAGGTGCGCACCCCCACGCCCAGCTAATTTTTGTATTTTTAGTAGAAACAGCGTGTCACCATGTTGCCCAGGCTGGTCTCAATCTCCTGAGCTCAGGCATCCACTTGCCTCGGCCTCCCAAAGTGCCAGGATTACAGATATGCGCCATTGTACCCAGCAAATAATAACTTCTTTGTAGAGATTTTACTTGAAAACTAAGTTGATGACACCTGAAGTCATAATTGATAAAAATGAAGGACAGGTTTGTACTGCAAAGTAGAATTGTGCTTAATCTTGATTATTGGGCTCAGAATGTGTATACTTTGATTTTGATTTACATTTATAGACTTCCTTATTGAAGGAATGGAGCATGTATATACCTGGCCTGCAGCGTTTATCTTATCCCATTCACACAGCAATTTGTAACTAGGGGAAAGTAATACCTGCCTTATCTTAAACATGTTGGTTTTACAAAGATTCCTATCTTTCACTGTCTTCTGGGAACCAGGAAATAACTATAGTTACCTCTAAAATATACCCTCATATCCTTATTTACAGATGAAAATGGCTTATTATTGGGACTCATAATGATTTTCTTTGGTCTTTTATTGTTTTTGAAACACTGAAGCAGAACATTTTTATTATTGGCTCAGAATGTTCAGCTTCAATTACATCTAATGAGAAAATATTGCCAGATAACTATTATTGTTTTGTTCTTTGGTCATTCTTTTGGAAGGTTTACAATAAATAGATTGGGTAACCAGAATAAATTAAACAATTTAAAGGATATAAATAGAGAAGAGTAAGTTTCAGAGATTCCACTTAGGCAGGGCTCATGCCTGTAATCCCAGCACTGTGGAAGTCTGAGGCAGGAGGGTCACTTGAGCCCAGGAGTTTGAGACTAGCCTGGGCAACATAGTGAGACCTCATCTCTACCAAAGAACTAAAAAAAAAATAGCCAGGTGTGGTGATGTGGGCCTGTAGTCTCAGCTATTCAGGAGGCTGAGGCAGTAGGATCGCTTGAGCCCAGAAGTTCCAGGCTGTAGTGAGCTATGATTGTACCACTGCATTCCAGCCTGGGTGGCAGAATAAGGCTCTGTCTGAAAAACAAAGAGAAAAAAGATTCCATTGAGGTCATTAGTTCGTTTATTCTATGTTGATGTTTAGTCCCCATTTGTTTTCATGTTTTGCCTTTAAGTTCTTGAAGTAGTGGCTGGGTGCGGTGGCTCACGCCTGTAATCCCAGCACTTTGGGAGGCCTAGGCGGGCAGATCACCTGAGGTCAGGAGTTTGAGACCAGCCTGGCCAACATGGTGAAAGTCCGTCTCTACTAAAAATACAAAAATTACCCCGGTGTGGTGGCACGTGCCTGTAAGCATAGCCACTCGGGAGGCTGAGGCAGGAGAATTGCTTGAACCTGGGAGGCAGAGATTGCAGTGAGCCGAGATCATGCCACTGCACTCCAGCCTGAGCGACAGTGAGACTGTCTCAGAAAAAAAAAAAAAAGAAAAGAAATACTGCTACTCTAAGCATATTTTTATCTTATCTTTACATTTAGAACAGAAATATCAAATTGATCTTTTTCTTAAAAAAAAAAACACTAATTTCTTCAACTGATTCTTTGGCTGTTGGTTCCACAATAAAAATATCTTTTTTTATAATAAACTCTACTTTAGGCCGGGCGCGGTGGCTCACGCTTGTAATCCCAGCACTTGGGGAGGCCGAGGCGGGCGGATCACGGGGTCAGGAGATCGAGACCACGGTGAAACCCCGTCTCTACTAAAAATACAAAAAATTAGCCGGGCGTGGTGGCGGGCGCCTGTAGTCCCAGCTCCTCGGAGAGGCTGAGGCAGGAGAATGGCGTGAACCCAGGAGGCGGAGCTTGCAGTGAGTCCAGATTGCGCCACTGCACTCCAGCCTGGGCGACAGAGCGAGACTCCGTCTCACAAAAAAAAAATAAATAAATAAACTCTACTTTATAGGCTTGTTATCCGAAGTGTGGTTCAAGTTCAGCAGCATTGATATCACTTGGGAATTGATGAGACATGCAGAATTTCAGGCCCCACTCCAGACCTGATGAATCTTAATTTGTGTATTAATTTAATTCCCAGGTGGTTCATATGCACATTTGAAAGCTAACAGGGCGTGGTGGCTCATGCCTGTGATCCCAGCACTTTGGAAGGCCAAGGTGAGAGGATTGCTTGAGACCAGGAGTTTGAGACCAGCCTGTGCAACTCAGGGATACCCCCATCTCTACAAAAAGTTTTTTAAAAAATTAGCCAGGCATGGCAGTGAACGCTGGTGGTCCCAGCTACTTGGGAGACTGAGGTGGAAGGATCACTTGAGCCTGAGAGGTTGACGTTGCAGTGAGCTGTGACCAGGCCACTGCCCTCCAGCCTTGGTGGCAGAACAAGACCCTGTTCCCCTCCCCCTGAGAAAAGAATGTAATGTCAGTAGCCATATTCGCAGAATTTTAAATTTGAGCCATCTTGGCATGTTAGGTTATTAACAAACTGAGCATCTTGACATTGCCGGTACCTGCCATTGTTCTTTTAACCAGAAAGGAGCTGTTAGGCAGGAACATTTACCATTATGTGAGTTATGTGTGAGTGGCTTCTCTTCTGTTAATCTGTTTGGGGGATCCTTTGCAAAACCACTGGCTGGTACTTTATGGGAAAAAAAAAAATCAGAAATCAAATGTCTTTTGGAATAAACTGTGCTGTTCTTAGCAGATCTTGTCTGTGTAGAACAAATCATGTCTGTAAAGAATCACGTGGTCAAAAGTTTAATATTTAGTTCTTTTTGGATTTGTCAGAGGACTTAATTGCTTTGTTAGATTGTTCTCTTGTTCTCTTCTTTGGAACAGTGGCTAGGACAAAACACACCATTGGTTAGTGGGAGGGTGGGAGGTGGTTGATGAGCCACGTGCCTCTGAGGCCACAAAGAAGCCTTCACAGGTCATGGTTTCCACTGTCAGTTGGTCATTACATCCTCCTGTTGAAGATTATGTTTACCAAGCTCATGTGCTCATCATGAAACACTGTTAGACATTGATTTGAAAACAATAATTTCTTTTATTTTGATTCTGTAGGAACCTAGAAAGATTGTACAATGAATGGTGATTCTCGTGCTGCGGTGGTGACCTCACCACCCCCGACCACAGCCCCTCACAAGGAGAGGTACTTCGACCGGGTAGATGAGAACAACCCAGAGTACTTGAGGGAGAGGAACATGGCACCAGATCTTCGCCAGGACTTCAACATGATGGAGCAAAAGAAGAGGGTGTCCATGATTCTGCAAAGCCCTGTGAGAAGAGAAGTCTTTTCTCTGACCAAATGTCATCTTTCCTTTTCTAATACTTCAGGTCTTATGCCCTGTTGTATGAGTGGCATAGTTCATTGATCTTATCACAAGAAATCAGTGCCTTGAGTATATGTATATGGTTGTTGAAAGAATTCAGTTTAGTTCATATTATCAGACATCATAAATGAAAAATCTTCGGTATCGTAAAGGATAGGAAGTGTTAATTTCTCCTTTTTACTCTTGTGACTTTTCTAGAGGGTCTTTATATATTGGGGCAATTTTAAAATTACAATTTAAAATATACCTAGCTTAGGCTGGGTACGTTGGCTCACGCTTGTAATCCCAGCACTTTGGGAGGCCGAGGTGGGTGGATCACTTGAGATCAGAAGTTCGAGACCAGGCTGCCCATCATGGTGAAACCCTGTCTCCATTAAAAATACAAAAATTGGCCAGGCGCGGTGGCTCATACCTGTAATCCCAGCACTTTGGGAGGCCGAGACGGGTGGATCACGAGGTCAGGAGATCGAGACCATCCTGGCTAACATGGTGAAACCCCGTCTCTATTAAAAATACAAAAAAAAAAATTAGCTGGGCATGGTGGCGGGCGTCTGTAGTCCCAGCGACTCGGGAGGCTGAGGCAGGAGAATGGCGTGAACCTGGGAGGCGGAGCTTGCATTGAGCTGAGATCGTGCCACTGCACTCTAGCCTGGGTGACAGAGTGAGACTCCGTCTCAAAAAAAAAAAAAACCAAAAATTAGCCTGGCATGGTGGCGCATGCCTGTAGTCCCAGCTACTTGGGCGACTGAGGCAGGAGAATCACTTGAACCCAGGAGGCGGAGGTTGCAGTGAGCGGAGGTTGTGCCACTGCACTCCAGCCTGGGCGACAGAGCGAGACTCTGTCTCAAAAAAAACCAAAAAAACCCTAGCTCAGTCCTGGGTATATAGTCGGCCTTAACAGTACCTGCTTATTGATTGATACCTTTAGTTAGAGTCAGCATTTTGAGCCACAGTCATGCCCAGCTGTTTTCCAGATTGCACCTTTCAGTCAGGGCGTTGTCTCTGCATAGTTTTCTCATGTTGATGCTGCTGCCTTTGTGTGTGCTTCATCCTTTTTTGTCCCTTCTTCTTCTGATTTGTTCTTACTGTGCCCCTTCATATCAGGGGAGTGTCATTTGGCAGAAGTTTATTGATTTTCTTAAAAAAAGAGATGTTGATCGTCTCTTATGTGCTGTTTAAGGAACTGGGGATTTAGCAGTAAACTAGACATACAAGGCTTTCAGTAGATTTTGTTTAGTTGTTGTTACTGAGGTATAACTTACATGAAGTACACAAATCTTAGGTATATAGCTTGGTGAATTTTGACATAAATGTTGCTTGTGTAACTACCCAGATCAAGTCTCGGACTTTAAGTTCTAGTTGAAGGAAATAAACAATAAAGAACAAGTAGAAGGGCAATGCAGAAAGCAGTAGGATGATTAGATTAAGTGTGACTGTGGCCAGAAAGGCCATTCTCAGGGGGGAAGGTTTAATCTGAACTCAATGACAGGAAGGAGCCAGTCTTTCAAGAATCAAGAGCGGGCCGGGTGTGGGTGCTTGGCTGGGCATGGTGGCCCATGCCTGTAATCCCAGCACTTTGGGAGGCCAAGGCTGGGGATCACTTGAGCCCAGGAGTTCGAGACCAGCCTGGTGAAACCCCATCTCTACAAAAAATATAAAAATTAGCTGGGCATAGTGGCGTGCCCCTGCAATCCCAGCTACTCAAGAGGCTGAGGTGGGAGGATCACTCAAGCTGAGGCTGCAATGAGTTGTGATCGTGCCAGTGCGCTCTAGCCTGGGTGACAGAGTGAGACCCTGTCTCCAGAAAAAAAAGGGAGAAGTGTTCCTGGCTGAGGAACCAGCTAACATGAAATTCCTAGGATAGGGATGGGCTTGATGAGCCCACAGAGGCAGAAGGCAGCCAATGTGGTTCGGCCTGGGAGTGGCAGAGGTCAAGTGAGGTTGGAGAGAGAGGAGGGAGCAGATCCTGGAAGGCTGTGTATGCTGAGATTGAGAGTTTTCATTGCATTCTGTGTATGGCAGAGTCATTGGAGGGCTGCAGACAGGGAAAGGACAAATAGTATTTTAAAGAAAATTATTCTGGGTTTGATTTAGAGAGAAAATTGGCTGGGGCAAGAGAAAAAGCTGTCTTCCAAATGAGAGATCATGGCAGCTTGGGCCAAGGTGGCGTAATAGAGGTAGGAAGAGGTAGATTTGTATGGCTTTCATTTTGAAGGTAGTGTGAATAGGACTTGCTGATGGATGGGGTGGAAGAAGTGAAAGGGAAAAAAAGAATCAGGATAACACCGAGACTTTTGGCTTGAGCAGTTTTCTTACATAAAAACAACAAGAAGCTAAGTAAAAGTGACTCAGGATAGTTGGGAAACCTAGTGTGTGCCAGGCATTGTTCTAGGCACTGGGGATGCAGAGATAAGAGAGTAAAGTTCCTGCCCCCAGGTTGTTTAGAACACAGTAAGCATCAAGGCTGGGCGCGGTGGCTCATACCTGTAGTCCCAGTGCTTTGGGAGGCTGAGATAGGAGGATCACTTGAGCCTAGGAGTTTGAGGCTGCAGTGAGCTATGATTGCACCACTGCACTCCAGCCTGGGGCTTGAGGTTTTGCCAGATGGTTTTTTAGAGTTGGAGATGTTAGCAAGAAAGTGATTACAGTGTAATCACTACAATGGATCTAAGCCAGTGAGGGAGTTCAGAACAGGGGAGGTGAGCCAAGGTGAGAAGGTGTTAGGGTGATGAATGGATGGAAGAAAGCGTGAGCTGGATGCTAGGAGGGGGTGGTTGCAGGGCACATACTTGGCTTTGGGATTGAAGAGGGGCATGGTTACTAGGAATGAGCAGGTGTAGTGCTGACCATGGATGTGGGAGCCTGAGGTGGGTTGGATGACAGGGTCTTTGGAGGAGAGGAGGTCCGAAAACTGAGAGGTATGGAGGGTCCCAAGCTGAGGGTATGGATATTGAACCAGCAAGAGTTATGATCAAAGTAGCACACACAAAGTCCTTAGGCTAGTGACAGCTGGCTGGAGCCAGACGTTAAGATCCCAATTGGTGGCTCCAGGCCCTCACTCAGGACTAAGCTCAGCTCTGTGCCATGTGTCCTTTCTGCACGTACAGGTCATCTGAAATGCTGTTTATGCATAGGGCTCCTGTACTGTGGTTTTCTTCTTTTTGTGTCTTCCTTACCAAGCTTTAAGTTTCTGGATGGCAAGGACCATATTATTTATCAGTATGTATATCTTTAGTGCCTAAAACAGCGCCTGGTACTTAGTAGTGTGTGTCGAATTGAGCTTTCACTAGATCTGTATGTGGATTTGAAAACCATTGAAATAGATCCTTTGAATTTTCAGACTGAGGGCTCCTGAAGGCAAGGAGCTTGTTTAATTTAGCTTTTGCTTCCCCTGTGACCAGCACTGTCTGTGATGTTCAGGAGATGCCATCTGTATCTCTTACTCTCTTATCTTTTTTTTTTTGAGATGGACTCTCACTCTGTCACCCAGGCTGGAGTGCAGTGGCGTGATCTTGGCTCAATGTCGCACCTCCCGAGTTCAAATGATTTCTCCTGCCTCAGCCTCCCGAGTAGCTGGGATTACAAGCGTGCACCACCATACCCAGCTCACCGCAACCTCCTCCCCCTGGGTTCAAGTGATTCTCCTGCCTCAGCCTCCCAAGTGGCTAGTATTACAGGCATGAGCTTCCATGCCCGGCTAACTTTTATATTTTTAGTAGAGACGAGGTTTCACCATGTTGGCCAGGCTGGTCTCGAACTCCTGACCTCAAATAATCCGCCTCCCTTGGTCTCCCAAAGTGCTGGGAGTTACAGGTGGAAGCCACTGCGCCCGACCTATCTTTATTTGCACATATCTCCCTTTCTCTCTCTTTCTCTCTCATTGCATTGTGCTTTGATAACAAAGATGGCTAAATAATCACCATGTTTTGTTTTTTTCCTTTGTTTATTTCTTGCTTGCAGTCAGAGTACCTCTCAGCTTTTCCCTTCCTCATGGATGACTACAAAATATGATCTGCGACATTATTTGTCATGGTTTGGTAAATAGGGGGTCCTCAGAGGGCTCTTGACAGACATTCTATTCTACCCTTAATTAACAGCAATACATGTATTTGTTGTGTGCGTCTCCCAAGTGATAGGTACTCTTAGACTGTCCCTTGGCAATTTCCTGCAATATGTTTTCAGCTCAAGCAGTGACAAACTAGAAGTAAATTTGATGTGGATTAACATCCAGTGAACTTACATTTTCATAATGGATATCATTTATAATTGTTTGACGAGGTATTTCTTTCTTTCTTTTTTTTTTTTGAGACAGAGTCTTGCTCTGTCACCCAAGCTGGAGTGCAGTGACACGATCTTAGCTCACTGCAAGCTCCGCTTCCCGGGTTCACAAGATTCTCCTGCCTCAGCCTCCCGAGTAGCTGGGACTACAGGCACCCGCCACCACACCCAGCTAATTTTTTGTATTTTTAGTAGAGATGGGGTTTCACCGTGTTAGTCAGCATGGTCTCGATCTCCTGACCTCGTGATCCGCCCGCCTCGGCCTCCCAAAGTGTTGGGATTACAGGCGTGAGCCACTGTGCCTGGCCGATATTTATTTATTTACAGGGTATGTGAAAAAATTATTTTAGTGCAGGTTGGGAATATAAATTATCTGTATTGTTATAATAGTGATTTTCTATTAAAATCACCATCAATCCAATTGCACTTTTTTTTGCCTGATTTAGTATTATTTGGTAAACAATGGATGGTTAGGGTTTTTTCCACATTTAAAAGTCATTTGAAAAGTATTTTGAAGAAAGTACTGCAAAGGATAAAGTAGAATATGATAAATTACTAATAATTCTATCACTAAAAGGATTACAATGAACATTTTGATGTATTTACTTTTTTTTTCTTTTTTTTGAGACAAAGTCTTGCTCTGTCGCCCAGGCTGGAGTGCAATGGCACAATCTCGGCTCACTGCAACCTCTGCCTCCTGGGTTCAAGCAATTCTCCTTTCTCAGCCTCCCAAGTAGCTGGGATTACAGATGCCCACCACCACGCCTGGCTAATTTTTTATATTTTTAGTAGAGATGGGGTTTTGCCATGTTGGCCAGGCTGGTCTCAAACTCCTGACCTCAGGTGATCTACCTGCCTTCGCCTCCCAAAGTGCTGGGATTCCAGGCATGAGCCACTGCGCCCAGCCAATGTATTTACTTTTAATCTTTTTCTATGTTTAGGTATGTATTTGCTGTAATAAGGACTGGTTATACTGCTTGATAACATTGTCACTCAAACATATATCAAGAGCAATTTTAGGCCATTTAAGTTTTTTTAGCTTTTCATGTTGAATGCATGCGTAGAATTCCCAGTGTATTTGATCAATCCTCTGTTGATTGAAATGTAGGATGTTTTTCCCTTTTATCAATAATGCTGGAATGAACATCCAAATGAATCAGTCTTTGAGCACTTCCTTCAATGTTTCCTTAAAATAGATTCCTAAGAGTAGAATTCCTGTTCAGAGTTTTAAGCTTTTATTGTATTAAATTACTTTCTAGAAAAGAACGTACCAGTTTATATTCTCAGCAGTAATGTGCGAGAATATCCGTTTGCCTTTCCAGCACTGGATGAAAACAAAAAATTGGTCTACGTGATAGCTACTCCTGACCCCCTGCCCAAGGAACAGAACATAAATGGTATCTCAGTGTTTAATATTTTTTATTAGGCTTTCTGTGAAGAACTGGAGTCAATGATACAGGAGCAATTTAAGAAGGGGAAGAACCCCACAGGCCTATTGGCATTACAGCAGATTGCAGATTTTATGACCACGAATGTACCAAATGTCTACCCAGCAGCTCCGCAAGGAGGGATGGCTGCCTTAAACATGAGTGAGTAGTTCCTGATTTTTAATATATGTTCTGTAGTTTTCAGGTAAAATTTCCTGAAGATTGCTCACGTGAAATAAATGGGCATATAACTGTGTAACATAACAGAGTTGAGTATTTTGAAAATTAATGTGTTTTCGTTAGTCATAGTAAAAGATAGGCTGGAATTCTGAAATCATCTTGAATGTTGCAGACTCCTCTTTTCTTAGCCAGTGAGACTTTGTTATTTCCGAGGCAGATCACTTTTTATGTGTCTTCCCAGCCCCTATGTAGATTAAAATAAACTAATGAGAAATAATGCTTGTGGAGTAGCACATCAGTTTTGCCTGGCCAGCATTTCTTACCTAGCATTCTTCACTGCTGTGTCCCAACTAGTGAGAAAGAGAATTCTAAAAGAAAAGCCAGAGTAAAAGTACTGGATGGGTGAATGTGAGCAAAGAATGGTCAGCTGTGCAAGAATGGAGCTTTGCCATGGCAACTGAGTTTGTAAATGTTAACATGACAAAGCATCAACTAATCTGAGCCACTGCATATTGTACCTTGGATTAGTCTCTGATGGGTCTGGTTGGATAGTCAAATCTGATTGCCCGAAATAAGGTACTGGTTTCTGTTAGATCTGCTGACATTTGCTACTTACCTGTCTGCTCTGTGGTATTCTTAGAAGTTGAATAGCATTCACCAGATCTGATATATATTGTAATTAATGTCTACAGAATATTAAGAATCACATTTAATCCATAGCTCAAACCTCCATCCTGAAATCACATGGCCACCACCAGGAAAGTTTTCATGTGGATTCCGTTTTTTTTGTTGTTACTGTTTTTTTTTTTTTTTTTGAGATGGAGTCTCGCTCTGTCGCCCAGGCTGGAGTGCAGTGGCGCAATCTCGGCTCACTGCAAGCTCCGCCTCCCGGGTTCACGCCATTCTCCTGCCTCAGTCTCTGCGAGTAGCTGGGACTACAAGCGCCCGCCACAACGCCCGGCTAATTTTTTGTATTTTTAGTAGAGACGGGGTTTCACCGTGGTCTCGATCTCCTGACCTCGTGATTCGCCCGCCTCGGCCTCCCAAAGTGCTGGGATTACAAGCGTGAGCCACCGCGCCCGGCCTTGTTGTTGTTGTTTTTGAGACGGCGTCTTGCTCTGTCTCCCAGGCTGGAGTGCAGTGGCGTGATTTCAGCTCCCTGCAAACTACCACCTCCCAGGTTCAAGCTGTTCTCCTGCCTCAGCCTCTCGAGTAGCTAAGATTACAGGCACGCACCACCACACCTCACTAATTTTTGTATTTTTAATAGAGACAGGTTTCGCCATGTTGGCCACGCTAGTCTCAAACTCCTGACCGCAAGTAATCCACTTGCCTCAGCCTCCCTAAGTGCTGGGATTACAGACATGAGCCACCACACCTGGCCCATTTCTTCTGTATTAATTAGCAAGAATGTTCTGTCAGGAGAAACTTCCCTTCAGTTCTTTTGGTTACCTGGTGGTACAGTGTAGGAAAGGCAGGATCCTTTTCCGAAATAATAAGTTGGTTTCCAATCGTCCTTCAGTGATGAACAGTTAGTTTTTTTTCTTTTTGTATTATTTGAATTTATGATTTAAACATAGTCAGTGTGTTTCACATCATTGCAGTTATTATCCGGATTTGTTGAGAACTTTCCTTCTGAATGGATGTTGAATTTTGTGAAATGCTTCTTTTCTCTCTGTTAAAATGATCCCTTAGTCTTTCTTCTTTAGTTTGTTATGGTGAATTATGTTTATTGTTTTTTGTTTGTTTGTTTTGTGTATTTATTTATTTGGAGATAAGGTCTTGGCCCTTTCACCCATGCTGGAGTACAGTGGCACAATCACAGCTCACTACAACCTTGAGCTCCTGGGCTTAAGGGATCCTCCACGCCTGGCTAATTTTTCTCTTTTCTTTTTTCTTTTTTTTTTTTGAGACAGAGTCTTGCTCTGTCACCTGGGTTGGAGTGCAGTGGTGCTATCTTGGCTCACTGTAAGCTCCGCCTCCCGGGTTCACGCCATCACACCATTCTCCTGCCTCAGCCTCCCAAGTAGCTGGGACTACAGGCGCCCGCCACCACGTCCAGCTAATTTTTTGTATTTTTAGTATAGACAGGGTTTCACCTTGTTAGCCAGGATGGTCTCGATCTCCTGACCTTGTGATCCTCCCGCCTCGGCCTCCCAAAGTGCTGGGATTACAGGTGTGAGCCACTGCACCCAGCCCATATTGGTTATTTCTATCTCCTTTCTTTCGTTAAGTCTGGCTAGAGGTTTATCTTATTATTTGTATTTTATTTTTAATCTTCTCAAAGATTCAACTTTTGCTGTAATCAGAAAGCCTTAAAAACACTTTTCTTCTCTAATGTATACGTTTAATGCTGTAAATTTCCTTTTAAGCACGCTTGACTGCACCCCACAAATTTGGCTATCTTTTTGTTATTGATTTCTAACTTAATTGTGTTAGTATTGGAAAACAGTCGTTATGAAATTGTCTTTGAAGTTTTCAAGACTTTATTGCCTAATGTGGAAGATAAATATCTCAGAACCATTAGTATTTGATTTACATTTGATAAGAAATGTTGATATTTGAGGCTTTTTGGTAAGTCTCGCTTTGTTGCCTTGGCTATTCACAGCTGCGATCATAAGCACTACAGCCTCAAACTCATGGCTTCAAGTGACCCTCCTGCCTTAGCCTTCTGAGTAACTAGGACTACAGGCGTATACCACCGCACCTGGCTGAGTTTTGTTTTTCTTTATTTCAGGTCTTGGTATGGTGACTCCTGTGAATGATCTTAGAGGATCTGATTCGATTGCATATGACAAAGGAGAGAAGTTATTACGGTGTAAATTGGCAGCATTTTATAGACTAGCAGATCTCTTTGGGTGGTCTCAGCTTATCTACAATCATATCACAGTGAGTATTAAATGGGCTAGTAACTGAAAGATAAATGAAATATTTTGTGTCTGGCACCGCCTCTTTCCATTTAGGAGAAGAGGGAAGCAGGCTGAGCTTCAGTGAGTCTTGGAATACCTCTTCTGATTCCTGACTACAGAGTCTAATAACCGGAGAATCAGCCAGTTTGGGTTAAAAGTTACAGGAACAGCAGTTCTTGAAAATTTCTTTCTTGTGTGCTAACCTAATAAAACAACTAAGTGTTTACCAGATTGTACACAGTTTCTAAAATTATTTTTATGCTTAACCTAAGAATGATGATGTTTTCTTTCTTAGTCTGACCAAAGCCTTCCATCTCTCAAACTTATTTCTTCAGCTACTCCAGTTTTAACTGTTTTTCAACGTTATTAGGATCTCTTTTCCTTCATTCTGGGTGTCTGCTTTCTCTGGACCAAGTGCTGCTCTAACTGTGGTTGTATCAGTGGACAACATGAGTCCTTCCCTTGTGGACAGTCGCTTCTTCATCCCAGTCCATTAGCCTATTCTTCACTCCCTATTTTGTCCATCTTGTATTTCATAGTCCCTCATTTCAGCAACACTCTGCCAATCCTGTACTATCCCTCCCAGCTTCTGAGTAGCCAAATCCTGCTGTGGAAGTCCTCCCACCAGAGCCCATTGCCTTTCTCCGTAGATTCACAACCCAAATCTCAAATGGACCCATGACTTAGCCTAGCAACCATAACTCATCTCTCTTACAACCTTACTAGTATTCAAGCCTTCTCTACTATCTTTGAGACTCCTGACCTCCTTCTTCCACCAAATGACCTCATCATGTCACAGAAAAAATGGGTACCCTTACTGACATTTGTAGCCATTCTGTACTCTTGACCACCTGTTATAATGTCTTGGCTTCTGCCTGTAGCCAGACTTTGCTCCCCTGGCTTGGAATTCCACCCTTCCTGCCTTCTTCTTTTTTTTTTTTTTTTTTTTTTTTGAGATGGAGTCTCGCTCTGTCGCCCAGGCTGGAGTGCAGTGGCGCAATCTCGGCTCACTGCAAGCTCCGCCTCCCGGGTTCAGGCCATTCTCCTGCCTCAGCCTCCTGAGTAGCTGGGACTACAGGCTAATTTTTTTGTATTTTTAGTAGAGACGGGGTTTCACCATGTTAGCCAGGATGGTCTCGATTTCCTGACCTTGTGATCCGCCCGCCTCGGCCTCCCAAAGTGCTGGGATTACAGGCATTTAGCCACCCTGCCCGGCCCCTTCCTGCCTTAGATTCACAGTGCATTGCCAGGGTTCTTCTGTTCCTTCACTCTTTTGTAGAGATAGCTTCTTCCTTTGAATTGCTTCCTTCCTTTGGTTTTAAAACTTGTTCCAGTCTTCTGTTTTTTTCATGTAATTTCTTTTAAAGGATATTTTAAATTGTTAATACAGTGCCTGCTTTTTGTATCAAGTGTACCTTATGCAGATGTCTAAAGAAAAAGTTGTAATTCCACCAATACTTCCATCTCTCTTGAGGCAAGCAGTGTGTGCGCTGTTCAGATTGCTGAAATGTTTCCTCCGTACTCACACACACATAGGTTTTTCTGCACATGGACTCATAACCAGCGGTGCTTCGTTAAGCTCCATTCTGGACTCAGAGGAATGCTAAGCCTCCTGAGGTGACGGTCTGGAGCTCACCTTGTGATTAGTGTGTTGTGCCTCTGGGACTTGATATTGGTCTCTGCCAGAGAGACTGAGTTGCCTTCTATCCATCTGTTCTTGTTTCCGCTTAAATGAACTTTTCAAAATGCAAGCTTTACCATGTCATGCTCTTGTGTGCACACGCTCACTCTGTGTAGAATGTCACCGCTGCTTTATTCCCCTGTGGCAGTTACCCCCATCCATTCTGTATGTTTAGCTGTTGCTGTCCCTCTCTGCCCACAGGAATATAAATTCCAAAGCGAGAGCCTCTGTTGTGGTCCCTGCTGTGGCCCCGGGACCCATGGCACAGAATAGGCATGCAGTAAACTTAGGTGAAAAACTGAATGAAACCTCCGGCTGAACTGAAATTACCTCAGTAAAGTTGTGAACAAGAGCTCGCTGGAACCTTCTGACATTTGATTGGTGGGTCCAGTTAGCCTAGCACAAATGCCAGCTCCCTTCCTGGTGCCTGCAGGGAAATTGCTGGCCTCTGTCATCTAATTATACTTGACAGAATGCTCTGGTGGAGATTTAGTGCTAAATTGTTGCCTGAAGATTAGTGCCATGAAAATGTTACAGCTGTGATCGGAAATGTAATCCCTAACTGTAATAACAGCTTCATGTTCTTTGCAGGTTTTAAAATGCTGTTTGCCTAGTCCTATTTTGAATGCTGATTAAATAAGTTTGAATTGGTTAAATTGCTTGTTTTCTCCTTCTTTAATTGTTTAAGAATTGGCAAAATTAAAAAAGTGTTTTCTCTTCTGTAAATTATCTCCATGGGGCTTAATACCGAGTAAAAAGAACTGCAAGTTACCTAAAATGTTTCCTATGTCTTATAAACTAGAACTAGAGAATCTTTAAGGAAGAAAGGTTTTGGTTTATTTTGCTTTACTATTATGGCATCCGTTTCTTATTTACAATCTAGGTATGGTACAGACGCTTAACAGATAAGCAAATACTAACAGTATCAACAAAAAGTGACAGCAGGTCATTCTGCCCTTTCTTTGAAAGAGGGTCATAGGGATTTTCTGCTAAAGGGATTTAAAATTGCTAACAGGTGTTAGAAGATTGGAGATGATTGTCTGAAATAGATCTTTAAGATTGCATTGGATTTGGAGAAGTGTTTGTGGGGGCTTGGGGGAGGGGGACAAGACAGGGTGGCCCAGTTAGCACAGTGGACGGGGCTTCCTCTCTCGGTGGCACTTAGCTTATGGCTTGACCTGCCCATCCTGCTGTCAGTGGAATGCTGTCAAGGCTTCACACCTGCAGAACCTGGCAGGTGCTTGTTCAACTCCATTCTGGATTCCAGAGAATGCTAAGCCTCTGAGGTGATGGTCTGGACCCACCTTTGTGACCAGTGCCCTGTGCTTCAGGGACGTGATAGTAGTCTCCTCTGGAGGTACTGAATTGGGTACTGCATTGGTCTGCAACAGGAGAGTCTCATTCTTCATACACAGAGAAGGGGCAGTACATGTGTGGGAAGAGACACAGGGAGAGCAGTGCTGGTCTGACGGGGAGGGACCACTGCAGAGGAAACTGACTTCAAAATGTCCTTCTCTATTTTTACTTGATGTTTGTAATTTTGCACTTTCTCCTTTTTGCTTTAGGTTCAGAGAATTGAATGTTTTAAGCCTTTAAAAATTAAAATATGTATTAATCTGTTAAGCTTACAGTTGGAAATAAATCTTAAGTAAAAGAAGGAAACATTATTATATTAATTACAGCATTACTATTATTATTATTTTTGAGACAGGGTCTCACTCTGTCACCCAGGCTGGAGTGCAGTGGTGGAATCTCGGCTCACTGTAACCTCTACCACCTCGGTTCAAGTGATCCTCCTGCCTCAGCCTCCCAAGTAGCTGGAACAGGCATGTGCCACCATGCGCAGGTGTGCACCACCATGCCACTGGCTGATTTTAGTATTTTTAGTAGAGATGGGGTTTCACCATGTTGGCCAGGCTGGTCTCAAACTCCTGACCTCAAGTGATCCGCCCGCCTCAGCCTCCCAAAGTGCTAGGGTTAAAGGCGTGAGCCACTGCACCCAGCCAATAATGAAAAATTTTAAGAGTCCTTAAGTATTCAGCAGTAGATAGGAGATGGCTCAGTTATTCAACACCAATTTGAGAAAATGTTGTATACTATGAAAAACAATTACAAAGATCATGTAGAACAAGTGAAACATGAAAAATGAAAGGTATCAGAAATGAGAAAATACGAAATGTATACTGTTTACAGCTATATGAAATATGTACATATATATGGAGAGAGAGAGACAAAAGAAAAATGACTGACAAAAACGGTTGTGTAATACTTTTTAAATGTGGAACCTGACAGCATGCTTCTAAAATTTAGATGAAGAGCGGAAGGCCAAAAATAGCTAAGACACTCCTGAAGAACAGCTAGGCAAGGAGATTTTTCCTACCAGATGTCAAACTTAATATAAAGTGGTGGCAATTAATATAGTGTCCTTTGGGTAAAGGAAGATGCAGAGGGATCAGTAGGGCCAAATTGCATGCATTGAAACAGACATGCTGTAGTCGCCATTGCAGCTCAGCGGGGTGGGGGACAGACTTGGCAATGATGGGTGCTGGGATGCTTGGGTAGAAAAGTCACAAGTGGAAATAATTATGTGAGACTTCTATACTATACATAATCACAAAGCAATCCCAGTGAATTAAAGATTAAATGTGAAATATAATACTTTAACAATTTTAGGACTAATATAGGTGAAAATCACTGGCCTAAGGAAAGATGTCTTATGACACAAAAATCACTTATCATAAAAGAAAAGTTGGATAAATTTGTCTACATTTAAAGTAAATAAAATTTTTCCTTATTAAAAGATACCATAGGCCAGGCGTGGTGGCTCACGCCTGTAATCCCAGCATTTTGGGAGGCTGAGGTGGGTGGATCACCTGATGTCAGGAGTTCGAGACCAGCCTGGCCAACATGATGAAAACCCATCTCTACCAAAAAATACAAAAAAATTAGCCAGGCATGGTGGTGTGCCTGTAGTCCCAGCTGCTGGGGAGGCCGAGGCAGGGGAATTGCTTGAACCCTAGAGGCAGAGGTTGCAGTGAGCTGAGATTGTGCCACTGCACTCCAGCCTGGGTGGCAGAGTGAGACCCTGTCTCAAAAAAAAGATAAAAGATACCATAAAGACAGTAATAATAAAAGCCGCAACCTGGAAGGTGTGTCCCACATGTAGCCAACAGAAATTAATATCTGGGGCTGGGTGCGGTGGCTCACGCCTGTAATTTCTGCACTTTGGGAGACCAAGGTGGGCACATCACTTGAAGCCAGGAGTTTGAGACCAGTGTGGCCAACATGTGAAACTCCATCTCTGCTAAAAATGCAAAATTAGCCAGGCGTGGTGGTGCGCACCTGTAATCCCAGCTACTGGGAGGCTGAGACAGGAATCACTTGAACTTGGGAGGTGAAGGTTGCAGTGAGCTGAAATTGTGCCACTGCACTCCAGCCTGGGTGACACAGTGAGACTCCGTCTCAAAAAAAAAAAAAAAAAAAGAAATAATATCTGGAATAGATAACTGTCAGTAAGAAAAAGACAAACCAGTATAAAATGGACAAAAGGCAAGAAAGGAATTTCACAGAAGGGGAGATAAGAATGCCTTATAAAAATATGAAAAGTTACTGAAATCATTTAGTCACCAGGAAATTATAAATTCATATCACAATGAAATGCCATTTTATAGACATCAGATTTTTTTTGTTTGTTTGAGACAGAGTCTCACCCTGTCACCCAGGCTAGAGTCAGTGGCATGATCTCCGCTCACTGCAAGCTCTGCCTCCCAGGTTCACGCCATTCTCCTGCCTCAGCCTCCCGAGTAGCTGGGAGTACAGTCGCCCGCCACCACACCTGGCTAATTTTTTTTGTATTTTTAGTAGAGACGGGGTTTCACCATTTTAGCCAGGATGGTCTCCATCTCCTGACCTTGTGATCCGCCCTTCTCGCCCTCCCAAAGTGCTGGGATTACAGGCATGAGCCACCATGCCCGGCCACTAGAATTATTGTATTTCTTAAGCTAATTGATAGATACATGGATGTTTGATTTATTACTATACTTACGTTGTCTTATATCTTCTAAATACCCTTGTATGTGTGTTTTTAAAATAAAGGCTTTTAAAAGAAGCAAAACAAAAAAAAATCTGAAACTTAATCTTTTCTTATTTTCATCCTTAATTTTCTTAATTCCAACCAGTACATACAGAGATCCCTTGTTTTATGTTTTGTTTTGACTGAGCTTAGCAATTAGACAGCTGCTTGCTTTTGTGTTAAATAGTTTAACAGGTCAGCATGGGCTGGATGCAGTGACTCCCGCCTGTAATCTCAACACTTTTGGAGGCCAAGGCAGGAGGATCACTTGAGCTCAAAAGTTTGGGACCAGCTTGGGCAACATACTGAAACCCTGTCTCTATTTAAAAAAAAAAAAAAAAAAAAAAAAAAAAAAAAGGTCAGCATGCTTTTTAAGATAAAGGAGGCTGGGCACGGTGGCTCACGCCTGTAATCCCAGCATTTTTGGAGGCCAGAAAAAGTGGGTGCATCACTTGAGGCCAGGAGTTTGAGACCAGCCTGGCCGACATGGTGAAACCCCGTCTCTACTAAAAATGCAGAAATTATCTGGGCATAGTGTGCCTGTAATCCAGCTACTCAGAGGCTGAGGCAGGAGAATCGCTTGAACCCGGGAGGCAAAGGTTGCAGTGAGCTGAGATCGTGCCCCTGCACTCTAGCCTGGGTGACAGAGTGAGCTTTGTCTCAAAAAAAGAAAAAAAAAAAAGATAAAGGAGCTGACTTTAGGAAATAGAAAGCAGGGCTGACTCAGCATTGCAAAGAAGTGGGTCATAGGGATTTGTAGAGACTGGGTGTTGTAGTTCACTATCCATGTAAATGACCCCTAGCAATGATTTAGTGTTGCTGCTCCCACTGCCACTAATGATGGTAATAATGGGTAGATGCTGTTTATTGCGAGCTTTATTGTAGACACAGGCTCTTCCATCCCCACTTAGTCATGAGGAAAACAGGAGCTCAGGGTGCCCAGAACACCATAGCCAGTTCTTGGCAGAGCTAGGATTTGAACTTAAGTCTTATCTGACTTTGGATTTTGTGCTCTTAACCCTGTTATGCTCTACAGAGACAATCAGGTGAGTTTAGCCTACAGATCATATAAGGGGAGACAGGATAGATATAGATGTCTGAAAATTAAATTGTAGAAGGGGGTTAGAATTTGTTCTGTGTTATATACTAGAGGCAGTGGTGACAAACACAGGAAAACAGATTTCTTCTCAGTGCTAGAAAGAACGTTTTAATCCTTAAGTCTCTCCAGCATCTGTTTATCACAGTGCTTCAGCGCCCATGACATGGTGGGCTCTCAGTGAGTAGGTGGTCATTTCTTTCCTGAATGAATAAATGAGGGAGGCTGGGGTAAGCATCCTCATCACTGAAACTAAAACAAGCAGACCCTGGGTATGCTTCTGTTTGGGCCACCACAGAAGAAATCACTATATGGGTTAGGAAGCTGGACTAAATACCTTAGGTCCTTTTCAGCCAACACTCATCTCCACCTATCCGACCCTAGTTAGGATTCTGGGTTCCTTAACCCAGTAGTAAATGTATTTGAACTTAATCTTTAGGAAACCTTTTGAACCTATACCAAAATCATTATAAAAGCTAGATTGAATATTTTTTTTTTAAATTTTTTTTTTTCTTTGAGACAGAGTCTCGCTCTATCGCCCAGGCTGGAGTGCACTGGCGTGATCTCGGCTCACTGCAAGCTCCACCTCCTGGGTTCACGCCATTCTCCCGCCTCAGCCCCCGAGTAGCTGGGACTGCAGGCACCCGCCACCACGCCTAGCTAATTTTGTTTTTGTATTTTTAGTAGAGATGAGGTTTCACCGTGTTAGCCAGGATGGTCTCGATCTCCTGACCTCGTGATCTGCCCGCCTCGGCCTCCCAAAGTGCTTGGATTACAGGCGTGAGCCACTGCTCCCGGCCTAATTTTGTTTCTTAGTAGAGACAGGGTTTCTCCATGTTGGTCAGGCTGGTCTCGAACTCCCAACCTTGGGTGATCCACCCGCCTCAGCCTCCCAAAGTGCTGGGATTACAAGCGTGAGCCGCCACGCCCGGCTTAGATTGAATATTTTTGAGGGCAGGTCTCTTCTTTTTTACTGCTGTATTCCTAGTGTCTAGCATATGCTTGATGCATAGTGTAAACCAAATCTGCATTGAATTAATTACTGGGAGAGAAAAACATATTGTGGAAGAGGCAAACCAATGAAGGCAATGAGGATGTGGTGTAGTAGAGACTTAAGAAATGGATTATGCTGGGCACAGTGGCTCACACCTGTAATCCTAGCATTTTGAGAGGCTGAGGCAGGAGGATTGCTTGAGCTCAGGAGTTCAAGACCAGCCTGGGCAACTTAGTGAGACCCCATCTCTACCAAAATAAAAATTAAAAAAATAGCCCAGCTTAATGACTTGTGCCTGTAGTCCCAGCTACTCAGCAGGCTGAGACGTGTGGATCGCTTGAGCCAGGAGGTTGAGGCTGCAGTGAGCATGATCGTGCCACTGCATTACAGCCTGGGTAACAGAGTGAGACCCCCATCTCAAAACAAACAAACAAACAAACAAAAAAACGGATCAAGTAGTAAGGATACAAGTTGGTTTTAATTATTTTTTTATTGTTTATTTATTTTATTTATTTTTTTGAGACAGGGTCTTGTCTGTCACCCAGGCTAGAGTACAGTGGCACGATCATGACTCACTGCAACCTCTGCCTCCTGGGTTCCAAGTGATTCTCGTGCCTCAGCCACCTGAGTGTCTGGGACTACAGGTGCCCGCTACCACACACGGCTAAGTTGTCTATTTTATTTTATTTTTTTAGTAGAGGTGGGGTTTTGCCATGTTGACCAAGCTGGTCCCAAACTCCTGGCCTCAAGTAATCCACCCATCTTCGCCTCCCAAAGTGCTGGGATTAGAGGCTTGAGCCACAGTGCCCAGCCTAGGTGTTAAGTATTTTTAAAAATTCATTTTGTCAGTGCCTACTGCAGCACGGAAAAAAAAAAGGACATTCTGTTTGACTTTTTAAAAGTAAGTTTTGGTCAGGCACAGTGGCTCATGCCTGTAATCCCAGCACTTTGAGAGACCAAGGAAGGTGGATCAGTTGAGCCCAGGAGTTTTTGAGACCAGCCTGGCCAGCATGGCGAAACCCTGTCTCTATACAAAATACAAAAATTAGCTGGTCATGGTGTTGTGAGCTTATAGTCCCAGCTACTTGGGAGGCTGAGGTGGGAGGATCACTTGAGCCTGGGAGGCAGAAGTTGCAGTGAGCCGTGATCCCGCCACTGCACTCCAGCCTGGGCAACAGAGTGAGACCCTGTCTCAAAAAAAAAAAAAACATGTAAGTTTTGATTTTCATTATCATATGCCTGAGGAGTGACACCTTTTTGCCTTTGACACTAGTAGCCACCAGAAAGTGCAATAGAGTAACCCAGCAGTAATTTATTGACCTGTCAGAAGGCTAGTGTGGAACTGTTTTTTCCCTCTGTAAAGTCAGTTATCGTGAACGTGAGCAAGAAGCACTTTATATACGTGATAAATTGGTACAATAGAATGACAGAAAGCTTCCAGTAGCCCTTGGCTTGGTGACAGGCGTTGTGCATGGACGCTTCCCTGCATAGTTCACTCAGTGTTCTGAACAAACCCGTGAGTTTGTAGCCTGAAAGAGATGCAAATCATTTCACTTGGATCTTTGAGCTAATTCAGTCATTTTCCCCACAGACCAGAGTGAACTCCGAGCAGGAACACTTCCTTATTGTCCCTTTTGGACTTCTTTACAGTGAAGTGACTGCATCCAGTTTGGTAAGAATGTCCTTCTCTTTGGCAGCTTGTATGTGCAGGTCATGTTAGGTCATTCAGCATCTTCAGATCAGCCAAATATATAAAACCCAAGAAACAAGAAAGAGCCTATGTTTTATGTGATGTGTTCAGTTAGAGAAAAACCTTTGAGAGAAGTTACAAATATTGTAACCTTGAGTTTGAATAGTTTCTAGTTAGGGTAATTTGAAGTCCTCTTGGGCTGGGGTGCGGTGGCTCACGCCTATAATTCTAGTACTTAAGTTCGAGACCAGCCTGGCCAACATGGCGATACCCCAACTCTACAAAAAAATACAAAAATTAGCTGGGCATGGTGGTGCGTGCCTGTAGTCCCAGCCACCTGGGAGGCTGAGGTGGGAGGATTGTTTGAACCTGGGAGGTGGAGGCTGCAGTAAGCCGAGGTCGCACCACTGCACTCCAGCCTGGGCGACAGAGCCAGACTCTACCAAAAAAAAAAAAAAAAAAAAAAAAAAGAAAAGAAAAATGAAGTCCTCTTGGTATTTTAAATTTTTATTTTTTCATTTTCAGGTTAAGATCAATCTACAAGGAGATATAGTAGATCGTGGAAGCACTAATCTGGGAGTAAATCAAGCCGGCTTCACCTTACACTCTGCAATTTATGCTGCACGCCCGGACGTGAAGTGCGTTGTGCACATTCACACTCCAGCAGGGGCTGCGGTGAGTGGCTGCCCTGGTAGCATCTCAAGTTTTAAAGCTGCTTAGTGAAAGGCACTGCACGTTTCCTCTGAATTGCCCTTCCTTGTTGTTTGTAGTCAGTAAAACTAATTTTGTTGAATATAAAAAAAATGGTGTACCACTAAGTTTGACTTTCTTAAAATAATTTTTTTTCCTTTTAAGGGGTCCGTATATCCCATTTAATTTTGAAAAACATGTAATAAGTCTGAAAATGCCTATTAGATTTAACAATTGGCTGGGCATGGTGGCTCATGCCTGTAATCACACTACTTTGGGATGCTGAGGCAGGAGGATTGCTGAGCCCAGGAGTTGGAGACCAGCCTGGACAACATAGTGAGACCCCGTCTGTACAAAAAAAAATTAAAAAATTAACCAGTGTGGTGCATGCCTGTACTCCCAGCTACTTGGGAGGCTGGGGTGGGAAGATTTTGAGCCAAGGAGGTTGAGGTTTCAGTGAGCTATGGTTGTTGAAGTCTAGCCTGGGTGACAGAGTAAGACCTTGTCTCAAAAAAATAAAATAACAGTAAACAAAACAAAGTCATAGAGACTTGAGAGATAGGTAAGATTTCAGGGTGTTGAAGACTGTGGGGAAGTGCAAAATGACAGCAGTAAGCAGGCACCTCGTTCGAGAAGAATGGGAAAAGAAGGAGAGGAGAAGCTGGGGTGGTGGGTGGAGGGTGCTGGTGGGCTCAGGGAAGGGTGTTTGGGGTGTGGGAGACTTGAACGTGAGGACAGTCTGTGGGGACGAGCTGGTGAAAGGGAGAGGTCGAGGCCTAGAAACCAACCTGTCCAGCTCCCCGCAGCCAACCAGCAGGACCCAAGCTGGATTGCGACGGGGAGAAGAAGAAAAGGAGCGGCTGGGAGAGGAGACACAGGCAGTGCAGGCTGTTACGAGGCTTAGCTTCCAAGCTGCTCAGGAACCCTCCTCCTCAGCTGTGCACCAAGCCTTGCCCCTTCTGGTGTGAATGGGCCACCCTGACAAAGCCCTAGACCCCTCCGTATGAAAGTGCATGTGCAGGCTATCTGCTCAGTGTCATGTGAAAGCACAGTACTTGAGAAGTATGCTTTTTATCACCAATTTTATATAAGGACTTTTGGGGTTTATTGTACAACAGATGCTGTATTTTTTTTTTTTTTTTTTTTTTGAGACGGAGTCTCGCTCTGTCGTCCAGGCTGGAGTGCAGTGGCGTGATCTCGGCTCGCTGCAAGCTTGGTCTCCCGGGTTCACGCCATTCTCCTGCCTCAGCCTCCCGAGTAGCTGGGACTACAGGCGCCCGCCACCTCGCCTGGCTAATTTTTTGTATTTTTAGTAGATACGGGGTTTCACTGTGTTAGCCAGGATGGTCTTGATCACCTGACCTCGTGATCCGCCTGCTTCGGCCTCCCAAAGTGCTGGGATTACAGGCATGAGCCGCCACGCCTGACCTGATCGTGATATTTTACTGTCATGTGTGTTGGATTATTTGAACATTACCTCTGGTTTGTTTCACTCGGAACATATGGTTCTTATGTCAACATCGTGGTTTTAGTAGATACATCATTGTGTGAATGATGTGATTTTTTTTTCCTGAAAGAATGCATGTCACTCCAGCCACTAAAACGTTTATGGATTTTAAAGAACAATTAAAGGTACCTTTGACAGTGTGGTTATGAACAGATATCATGTAACGTGTTTTTGTTTGTTTTTTTGAGACAGGATCTTACCCTGTCTCCCAGGCTGGAGTGCAGTGGCACGATCTTGGCTCACTGCAACTTCCATCTCCTGGGTTCAAATGATTCTCCCACCTCAGCCTCCTGAGTAGCTGGGACTACAGGTGCGTGCCACTGCACCTGGCTAATGTTTGTATTTGTTGGTAGAGATGGGCTTTCACCATGTTGACCAGGCTGGTCTCGAACTCCTGGCTTCAAGTGATCTGCCCACCTTGGCTCCCAAATGACTGGGTTTATGGGCATGAGCCACTGTGCCCAGCCTGTTTTTAAAATTATCAAAATAATTTTGCTTGGTAAGGAAATTTCTTCTTGTATGAGAGCTGATACTTTGGAAGGAGTTAAATGTAGTATTGTCTTTTTAGGTTAACTTTTCTCTATGGAATTAATAAAGATAGTTTTTGAATCTTTGGAGCCTATTACTTTAGGGTCATAATGTTGCTGTCTATAGGTCTTGTCTTTAGAAGACCTTAAAAAATGTCATATTCTGAGGCCACTCTGGGGAATTTTAGGAAACATAAGGACTTTATGAACACTTAGATTTTTCTCTTTGAGAGTCAATTTTACTTAAATACATGTAGAGAAATTATATAAGAAATTATATATATAAATTGTATATATGTAATTATATTATATATATACAAACTTGTATAAATTTGCTTTCACCTAATTTTTAGGTGTTTCAATGTTATCTACAACCTAAGATAAAAAGTACATAAAAACTTTAGCGCACTTGGAAAACCTCCTCCTTTTTTTTTTTTAAGAGATGAGGGTCTCATATGTTGCCCAGGCTGGCTTTGAATTCCTGGGTTCAGGATTCCTCCTACCTGAGCCTCTAGAGTAGCCTCTTGACTACAGGGGCATGCCATCACATCTGGCTAATTTAAAAATATTATTTATAGAGGCGGGGGTCTCTCTTTGTTGCCCAGGCTGACCTCGAACTTCTGGGCTCAAGTGATCTGCCTGCCTTAGCCTCTTGAGTGTTGGAATTACAGGTGTGAGCCACCATACCTGACCGGAAGCCTTCTTTTGAAATGCACTGAGTCCTCAGAGGAGTCTGTGGTCTGCTCCTTGCACTAAATGCAGTGCTCATTGTATAATTAAATCCAGGTTTACATAGCACTTATAGTCAGTGGGAAAAGTCTAGAAAGATGTGGATTTTCTTTTGAGGCTCTCCCAGTTTAGGGGTAGTTTTGTTTTTAGGTGTGAATTGTTAGCACTGGAAATCAAGTTTGTCTTAAGTTCGTAGATTGATTTTCAAGAAGAGAACAAAAACATTTCCCTTCCCATTTTATTTCTGTGAGGAAAGCATTTACCATATCATCAGTCATTGTGTAACCCCAGCTTTTCCTTCTTCATGGCGACCATTTGGTCTCTAGGTCTCTGCAATGAAATGTGGCCTCTTGCCAATCTCCCCGGAGGCGCTTTCCCTTGGAGAAGTGGCTTATCATGACTACCATGGCATTCTGGTTGATGAAGAGGAAAAAGTTTTGATTCAGAAAAATCTGGGGCCTAAAAGCAAGGTCAGTAGGCATCTAATCTGGTATTTAAATTACAGCAGAAAGAAGAATAAAGCAAAGGACCAGTCTTCCTGCCCAGCTCCATAGAGCATTCGTGTTTCTCCTCAGGTTCTTATTCTCCGGAACCATGGGCTCGTGTCAGTTGGAGAGAGCGTTGAGGAGGCCTTCTATTACATCCATAACCTTGTGGTTGCCTGTGAGATCCAGGTAGGGGACAGCCATTCCAATCACTCTGCAGTTTATTTGGATGTGTCTGGGGTTCACATAGATTTTTTTTTGATACTTATGAGTAGGAGAGGAGTCTTTGAGCAATCTCTTTGCCAAAGATAAGCTCATGGATTTAGGACTTGATCAGGACAAATGCTGTTTCACTGATTGAAGTTGGCAAAGGATTACTGGGCTTTTCATTTCTATTTTTAAAATTTTCAAATATGTCAGTCACTACCGTTTATGGAGTACTGGTGTGTACAGGCCTGGCATCAGGTGCTTAGTGTGTGTCATCTCATACGTGATGTCACGTGACCCCCACAGTACTCTTTGAAAAAGCAGGTATAAAGAAGTAGAGACTCAGAGACTTGCCTGCAGCTTACAGCTGTGAGTTTCCCTCCGCTCTGTCAGCCCTTAGTTCACGTTCTCCCCTCTGCTTCTTGACTTATGTCTGTGGTGTAGTGAGGTCCCAGGTCCTTTGTAGGATCCTGAAAGGTGCTGTGTTTTCTCATTTCTCTGCCAACTTTGGTGCCCAATATTTTTGTCATGCTAAAGAAATACTTCTGAAAGTAACCTTGGGATCAGTCTATCACTGTCCGTTCTACATTTTTTATTCTTACACTCTAGAGATTTGGTTTCTTTTGAAACCTGCATTTTTATTCAAGTCATCTGACCCTCTTGATCTCAGTAAGGAACTCAAGCCATGCTGTGTGTGTTTTGGAAAAGGTT
The DNA here is from genome assembly GCF_006542625.1 of Nomascus leucogenys. NCBI lineage: Eukaryota > Metazoa > Chordata > Mammalia > Primates > Hylobatidae > Nomascus > Nomascus leucogenys. The sequence goes on along the minus strand of NC_044400.1, from coordinate 80,873,711 downwards.
CGAACTCTGGCCAGTGCAGGAGGACCAGACAACTTAGTCCTGCTGAATCCTGAGAAGTACAAAGCTAAGTCCCGTTCCCCAGGGTCTCCGGTAGGGGAAGGCACTGGATCGCCTCCCAAGTGGCAGATTGGTGAGCAGGAATTTGAAGCCCTCATGCGGATGCTCGATAATCTGGTAAGAATGGTGCCACCACTTGATGATAAACCTTTTGTTCTAAAAGTGCCAGTGTTGGTGTTCTTATAGCAAGTGCGATTGCTGTCTTTTATGCAGTATCTGAATACTTTCACCTTCAAAGTCATGAAGAAGCACTAGGGTTGTTTAACTTCTAAGGTAAATTACAATAAAATGTAGAGGTGAAGGGTTCCTGGTATTGTTTTATTTTTTAAAGATAAGCTTGTGTTTGGACTCAGTGGGGACAAGAGCACAGAGAATGCATAGGCAGCTGGATGACCAGCTGCATCAGCTCAGTCCCCACCATCCCACAAGCAAGTGAGAGAGGTGGCGCTTTTGAAATCGGTCAGTCAGGTATTTAGGCTTTTGTCTTAACAGCAAGTCCTGGCTGTTTGGGGCCTGATGACTGTGTTCCATGGTATCCACTCCCTGTGCACGGTGTGGGAGCCCCTCAGCTGCTTATTGCAGGGACACAGAGCCTGGCATGGTCCAGAAGGCGGGCCTATGGGGCCTCCAGCACACAGGGAAAGTGAGCCCACACTATGATAGGAGGACGGACCACAGGATGTGTTCTGTGTTACAGGGCTGCCGTGAAGAATTTCGTTCTTTTGCAAGGACTGGAGAGAAAATTTTATGTGGAAGGTAGCCCATGGAAATGACCTGAAAGAATAGGTAGGATCTTAGCCTGAGTTTGAAAGCCTGGAAAAAAAAAAGGATGACAGGTTGAAGAGACCACAGCACAGCTGCAGACACGGGAGTGGGGAGATGGGAACGTGCACCGTATGGTGCACCTTTCAGGTTCATCTTGACTTTACCAGGATCATTAAATACTCAGTTCCTAGAGCTGTATTAGAACACTGCCCCTGGGGTCTCAGTCCCGCAGCCACATCATCAGACACAGGGCTCTGGAGCAGATCCCTTCCATGCTGCACATCAGACCTCTTAGATGGGGGTCACGATGGTCCATCCTAATGCCACATGACCTCAAGTGGTGTAGATGTGAGGACATGTCAGTGTGGGGAAAGAAGGCCTCAGAGGGGCCAGTATCCTTGTATGCTGCCAGCCAGTACTGGACAAGTGGGCACATTCCAGCCTAAGACAGGCGTGGCCCTTGGACCAGATCACAGATCACAGATGAGATAGGTGGCTTCAGGAGGCAGGAAGTTTAACTTTCCTGAAGGTTTGGAATAAAAAGTATTCATAGGTCTGATTCAGGCTATGTTAAATGTTCTTACTGAAATTCTTTGCACTTGGGATGAATATTGTCTGCTAGAAAGGAAGAACTGAGGGTTTTCTGCCTGGGCGCGATAGTCAATCGGTGGAGTAGACTCAATCAGTGACACAGGGACGAACAGAGAAGGCAGAGTCTAGCGTAACTTTTTGAGTTCATATAATCAATAAGGTTGATTGCATTAATTGACTGTCTACTGTTGAGTCATGAATAGGACACAGTTCTTGCCCTCAGGAGTTTATGACCTAATAAGAGAGACGGACAAACGATTCCCAAATGAGCCCTGCCCCTGTGATCTGTGCAGTCATAGGCATGATGAGAGCTTGCAGGCAGAGGTGGGTGCCAATTGGTCAAGGAGGTAGGAAGAGGAGCAAAAGCTCACGAAGAAGGCTGAAGAAGCATTTAGAGTTGGGTGGCCAGCCAGGGTAGTGAAGCTGCAGGAACTCACAGCTGGAGAAAGCTTGAGAGTGGGGCAGCCACGGCCCAGGTGTGCGTTAGGAGCCAGGTCATCCAGCATGGCTGCATAAGGTGAGGAGGGCTGGGGTTGGCCCAGTCACACAGCCCCTGCCTCCTGGTAAATATGGCGACATTTTGCTGCTCTTCTACTTAAAGTCAGTGTGAGGGAGGGGAGAGAGGGGGTCAGAATGCACAGCAGCCACCAAAGACTGTGCTGAAAGCACATCCTAGAAGGTGGAGAGGGGGAAGTCAAAATCAGGCAGAGACTCTGATTTGGTAGGGAAGGAAGATAAGGGTGAATGATTAATAAGTAAAACATTCATTACAAAAAGTATGATGAATGTTTATTCAGTGTCCTTAATGTGTACAGATTGTTTTAATATTAGATGGCCATATAGTTTATAAAAAATAAACTAGACAGCCATCACTAATCATAGTCCATATTTTAATTTAGCATCGGGTTTGGCATATATGTTGTTTGCTAATAACTGAGTAGAGAATAGTTGCCAATTTCCACACTATAATATATATTGCAGCCGAGCACAGTGGCTCACTCCTGTGATCCCAGCACTTCAGGAGGCTGAGGTGGGAGACCAGGAGCTTAAGACCAGCCTGGGCAACATAGCAAGATTCCTCTCCACAAAAAATAAAAAAAATTCAAAAAGAGAGATATATTTCGTTTGAACTTCTACAGTTAGAAAAAAAATGCTAAATTGTTCCCCCCCCCAAAAAAAATCAAGATATAATTTCAGTTTTTCAAAGAAGGAACAAATCCATATATATTTTTTCTTTCTTTCTTTTTTTCTCATCATGTTGCCTAGGCTGGTGTTGAACTCCTGGGCTCAAGCAGTCCTCCCACCTCAGCCTCCCAAAGTGCTAGCATTATGGGTGTAAACTACCACGCCTGACCCAAATCCATGTTTTTAACTACAAGCCAGATAGTAGTTCTGAGGTCTGAGTATTACTTCTGATTTTGGTTTAACAGCATTTAAAGGGGAAGAATAAAGAAAAATCCATATGGTTTCAGGATAAAATTATGTTGATGAGTCCTGGGTGGTTTATTCTGAAGTTGTGGAGATTACTGAGTTCTGGCTCTTTAAGCAAAAGGAAACTTGAATTAATAAGAACTGTTGTTTTTCTGCAGATAGTCTTTATGGCAGAGTCATTATCTTTTATTATTCCTCAACAAAGCATGCTCAGAAATGGGAAAACTGCCAGTACAGACATTTACCTTATCTTTCTGAGGACAATTATGAAAATAAAACCCAAAACAACTTCATTCGTGATTGTTACTACCTTTTTAAAAAAATGTAGGCCAGTCGCGATGGCTCACGCCTGTCATCCCAGCACTTTGGGAGGCCCAAGGCAGGCTGATCACCTGAAGTCAGGAGTTCAAGACCAGCCTAGCCAACATGGTGAAACCCCTTCTCTACAAAAATTAGCCAGGTGTGGTGGAGGGTACCTGTAATCCCAGCTACTCAGGAGGCTGAGGTAGAAGAATCACTTGAACCCGGGAGGCAGAGGTTGCAGTGAGCCAAGGTCGAGCCACAGCACTCTAGCCTGGGTGACAGAGCAAGACTCCATCTCAAAAAAATAAAAGGAGGCCGGGCGTGGTGGCTCATGTCTGTAATCCAAGCACTTCGGGAGGCTGAGACAGGTGGATCCTGAGGTTAGGAGATTGAGACTGTCCTGGCTAACACAGTGAAACTCCATCTCTACTAAAAATGCAAAAAATTAGCCGGGTGTGGTGGCATGTGCCTGTGGTCCCAGCTATTTGGGAGGCTGAGGCAGGAGAATCGCTTGAACCTGGGAGGCGGAGGTTGCAGTGAGCCACGATGGTGCCACTGCACTGCAGCCTGGGCAACAGAGCAAGACTCTGTCTCAAAAAAAAAAAATTAAATTAAATTAAAATAATAAAAAAAATATTGAAAGAGTGATTAGTAATGAAAGTGGCCCCCAAAAAAGAGCAGTACCCAGAGGGGAGAGAGAATTCTGAATTGAGAGGAATGTTTCTAGAGTACCACAGCCAGCAGGGCACAGGCCACTGAAGTGTCTTGTATGTCTGACTGTGCAGTCCTTCCAAGTCCTAATTCTCTTGTGATGTATTGTGAAGGTGCTGTGAGTGACTTGGTTCAGGTGCGAATCTGGTAGGTTGTTGAGCAGACAGCTCTTCAGCATCCCCTGTATTACCTCTCTGTGCTGTGCAACAAATCACTACAGACCTGGTGGTTTTGAGCAGCAGCCATTTATTTCCCAGCTTCTGTGGGGAAGGAGTCCAGGCACAGCGAACTCAACCTAGGGTCTCATAAAGGCTGCATTCAGGGTGTTGGCTAGGGCTGGGTTCTCATCAGGAGACTTGACTCAGAGGATCCACATCCAGGCTTTTCTAGACTGGGGACAGAATTCCTTTTCTTAGGGCTGAAGCATTCTTGGCAGCTTTGCTTCTTCAGAGCCAGCAGTGGAGACAGAGACTCTTATAAGATAGGCGCTAAACTCTTCTGTGATACAGCCCATCATCACCTTTTGTGAATTCTGCTACTTAGAAGCAAGTCCAAGATCTCACCCGTGCTCAAGGTGGGAGGGGATTACAGGAGCTGGGGGCCTGGGGCCACTATGAGGTCTGTCTGTCACACTTACCAAGTGCTCAGCACTGGCCAGGAGAGATGCAGAGGACACCGTGCATGCCCTTAGAGATGCTGTCTGTGGGAGGAATCTGCAGATGAGTTGGTCCAGTAGAGGCATGAAGTAAGTGGGGCTGTCTTTTACCACACAGCACATGGTCATGAGGCAGAGCTGGAGGTGAATTTGAATGTTGTTGTATTCAGACGTAAAGTAATTTTGCTGAGAACCAGTTGTCATGAGGTATACTTTACCTTACTTACCTAAAGATTATCACAGTATTTAAACTGTAACTTAAGAGGTAAAAATCTATTAGGTATGTTGATGAATATAACTTGCACAGTGGCTGGCAGCAAGTAAGCCCTGTTTGGGTGTTCAACTTTAATTTTTTGTTGAAATATGTAAGCAGGAGAGTGCACCTACCGCAAGTGTTCAGTTTGTTAATTTTTAAAAACTGAACCCCCTGTATAACCAGCAGTCAATAAGAGCAACGGGGGCCGGGCGTGGTGGCTCACGCTTGTAATCCCAGCACTTTGGGAGGCCGAGGCGGGCGGATCACGAGGTCAGGAGATCAAGACCACGGTGAAACCCCGTCTCTACTAAAAATACAAAAAAAAAAATTAGCCGGGCGTGGTGGCGGGCGCCTGTAGTCCCAGCTACTCGGAGAGGCTGAGGCAGGAGAATGGCGTGAACCCGGGAGGCGGAGCTTGCAGTGAGCCGAGATTGCGCCACTGCACTCCAGCCTGGGCGACAGAGCGAGACTCCGTCTCAAAAAAAAAAAAATAAAAAAAATAAGAGCAACGGTAGCAGCACCTCAGAACACCCCCAGCACCTCCTTCAGTTCACTTGTCCCATCCCAGGGGTGATGTCCTGTCTCCCAGGACAACCAAAACAATTTTGCATCTTCTGCACTTTTAATGAATGGTATTACATGGTGTATGTTCTTTGCAGGTTGGTCTCTTTCACTCAGCGTTGCCTTCAAGAGAGTCATCCACGTGGTTGGTTTAGAGCACATCGTGTCGCTATAGGCCATCTTATGAGGACACTAGACTATCCATCTCCTATATGGATGGACTTCTGGGTTGTTTCCAATTGTGGTTTACGAGGAGTAGGGTTGCTATCCACATTTTAGTACCTGGCTTTTTGGTGAACATGTTTGCTTCTGTTGGGTATAAAATTAGGAGTGGAATTGCTGAGTCATAGGGTATGCATGTGTTCAACTTTTGTGAATGTTTCCACATGATTTTCCAAAGTGAAACCCTGTTTTGAGATCTGGAATATTGACTGTCTTTCACTCTCCTTGGACCCTAGGGCTACAGAACTGGCTACCCTTATCGATACCCTGCTCTGAGAGAGAAGTCTAAAAAATACAGCGATGTGGAGGTTCCTGCTAGTGTCACAGGTTACTCCTTTGCTAGTGACGGTGATTCGGGCACTTGCTCCCCTCTCAGACACAGTTTTCAGAAGCAGCAGCGGGAGAAGACAAGATGGCTGAACTCTGGCCGGGGTGACGAAGCTTCCGAGGAAGGGCAGAATGGAAGCAGTCCCAAGTCGAAGACTAAGGTGTGGACGAACATTACACACGATCACGTGAAACCCTTGCTGCAGTCTCTCTCGTCCGGTGTCTGCGTGCCAAGCTGTATTACCAACTGCTTGGTCTGTGCCTACCTTACTGTTCATAGTTAGATGACGTAGAGCAAGTTGGGTAGCTGGGGCTTCGGAGGCTTTGGGAATCCAGCCTTTCTGACCCAGGTGTAAAGCGAACCTTCCTTATTCACTTTCTTGTAGTCTGAACCTAAGTCCACTGAATGCGTTACTAAAATTCGGGTAATACTGTCTGCTTGAAACTGCTTAAGATGTAATGTAACTCCGCAGTAATTCCAGTATATCTCCGTATATAGCAAAAATACAAAATAATTTACATGTATTAACCTACAAATAGGAGCTCTTCTTATTTAATTCACATTATATTCAGGGACTCTTAATACTTCATGCACAAAAGGACACTTCAGTCCTAAACCTGTATTTTAGTGTTGTGAACTCCAGTGGTTTCAAGTCACTAAAGTTTCTTCTTTAAGTCTTCAGTGTTTTCTTAAGCAGTTTTCCCTTGTGGCTCCCTGGCGTGTTCTCTGCTGACTCTTGTCCCCTGCCCTTAGTGTTATTCCCCTGCTTTCTATCCCAAAGCCTCCGAATGCACAACCCCAGCTGCCCTCTGCATGGACTGTTGCATGTGAGTAGACGGCCATAGTGGCGAGTCACCTTCTGACTCCTGCTGGGTGCGGCATGACCCAAGTGCAGCGCAGGCCATCTGCAGGCACCAGCGACAGACGCTGCAAGGGGTGCTTCGTTTCAGCGTTAATGCCGCTCAAGTTACTGTTTGCCCTGAGAGGTGCTCCCATGTCGTGGTGCTGAGACCTCCTCCGAAGATCGGTCTTTACTCCTCCTGTAACCTACCTCTAACAGTCCACCCAGCTCTGCTTTAAACTGTAGAAGAGGCCCATTTCCAGAAGCCCCTGGAATGGAGGAGACAGGGGCTGAAGCAGACTCATCTATGCATGACTAGTTCATTAGGAGTTCAGTTGAAATTAGATTAGATGCTTCCAAAACCATGGGCAACCAAATACATAAAGCGGGGCTTTCTTTTCCCCTTATAACAGTGTTTTACTTTATAGATTTATTTAAAGAAAAAAAGTTTTATCTTCCCCAGGTGGTCCTGGTGTTTTCCTGACGCAGTTGGTGAGAAGCCTCCGTGCTCCTGAGCGGCCGCGTCACCTGGGCAGGGACCCTGTGTGGCCATGGGGCTCCGAGCGTGGGAGTGCGTCTCTCCTCTTCTTTCCTGCCCTCCTTGTCTCCTTTCCCCCCTTCTCTTCCTGTCTCCCCCTTTTCTTTCATTTGTTTATTTTTTACTTGTTTCACTTGTTAAAGGAAGTGGGCCTTATAAAACAAAAAAAAAACCCCAAAACACCTTTCTGCGGCTGATGTGAAGCACAGTGCTGAACTGCCATGAGGAAGTTTTCCAAAGTGTTTAGGCAGCAACGCGAGCTTCATTTACCATTAGCTTGCAAAGCAACTAAGTCACTTTAGGCCTTTTAGTCAATGTGTACATCCAAGGGGAGGCCTTGCTCCGCATTTAAATTTGTTTCTTACTGTTCTGGAGTGATACAGACCATGCAGTGCTCTCAGGTTGGTATCTTTTCATTTATAATGAATTGTTGTTACTTTTTCAAATGTGTTCAAGTTTCTGAGGTTGCTGTTTGAATGTTTTGACTAAAAATTATTTTTAATAAAACGCTGGAGTTGTTTTTATCTGAGAAGATAACCATCAGTGAGTACCCACAGCTCCATGCCCATTCCACACTCTCCTCGCAGTGGCTCAGCATTTGACGGTTTTGTTGCTTTTTTTTAAAGTTGTATGATTTATGGCTATCTTATTGCCTCTCGAAAGTATTCTGAAAGGCATAACATTTGCTCTCGAAGATGGGCTTGTTTTAATGTTCAGTGCCTACTCATGCCTTAGAATTTGATTAAAAATCTCAAGATTCGATTGGAGATCCAAAAAAAAATTATGAGTGGAAGGCTCAGCATGCTGACGAGATGCACTGATACTAAAACAGCCTTTAAATATTAAGGACTCATGAAGCGCTTCAAGTTTGTTTGGGATATTTTTGTAGCACTCAAAAATATTAAGTTATATAAAATATTCGACATCACCAAACTCTTCTTCCAGGTAGCTACTGTGTAAGTGTCCGTACAGTAATTTTCTTGGGTTGAAAGTTACGCAGACAGTGCATTCTGATGCTGTCATTTATTTTAATGCAAAACTTTGGTGATGCCCACTCTTGCCTCACGGTGCAGGCTCCTCACTACCCCCGGGTAGCAGCATCACATTGCTTTTCATGACCCTGTCATCTCATGCTTCCAGTTGGCTTTGGTGTTGGATGAGTTTCAGAGCGGTGAACCAATGGTCTCTGAGGGGCCTCCCCTGCTGGTCCCAGGGTTATGGGGCTCAGCTCTGCCGTCAGCCTACCTTGTGACCCAGATTCAGCTGGGCTTTCCAGATGGTCCTTTTCCATCAGTCATGACTTTGACTTCCACTGTTAACATGGCAGCATCCTGCTCCCATGGCGACTCTGCTGAGTGACCCGGATTAGATGTGGTCATTGGTTCAGTCCTCTCTGTGATGTTCAGTGCATGACCAGATGTGAGATAAACTGAATAGATTGGATGCTATGTCACTTACTGTTGTCATAATTCTGACTTTTCAACTGTTCTTGATATTACAGTGGACTAAAGAGGATGGACATAGAACTTCCACCTCTGCTGTCCCTAACCTGTTTGTTCCATTGAACACTAACCCAAAAGAGGTCCAGGAGATGAGGAACAAGGTGCGTCCTGCGTCGGCACTCAGCGGGGGCTTGGGTGTGGGATTGGAAGGGATGCCAGCTGCTTTGGGGGGAAGTGGGTGCTTGCTTCTAGCAGAGCGCATCTGCTGTTGTTGCCGCTGTTGTAACTGAAGCCATCTCTTCCCACCACTGCTGTTCTACCACCAGTGTGAAGTATCAGCAGCAGACATTTTTTGGGCCCCGTTGATTCTTGAACTGATGTTTGCTCACAGGTCAGAATTGGAAGCTGCAAAACCTGTTCTTAGCAAGAGCAGACTCCTGTCCCTGACTTTCAGGGTTCGTTCAAAGACTTGTGAGTGGCATTTGGTGTATCAGAGCAGGAGCCCTGCCAGTGCTCACATCACTAGACGATGGACATGCAGCGAGTGTTTCCCCCAAGTTAATGACAGTGAGAGATAGGTGTCCTGCCCAAGCATCTGGAAGATGTGGGGAGCTGGGAATAGTCTCCATCCCTGCAGACCCACGCCCCACTAAGCAGGCATGGCGGTCACTCAGAACACATGGGGCCATCCTGCCTGCGTGGGGCAGTGGGAGAGCTGAAATGTAGCTTCCATGTGGCTGGGGCCCAAGTGCACAAGCAGCAGGGCTCCCAGGCAGCGTGGCTGCTCAGGACCGTTGATGTGTGCCTCTCCTTCCCGCCCTCAGATCCGAGAGCAGAATTTACAGGACATTAAGACGGCTGGCCCTCAGTCCCAGGTTTTGTGTGGTGTAGTGATGGACAGGAGCCTCGTCCAGGTGAGAGCCCAGAGTGTCTCTGACATTAGTGGGTGGTGGCTGTGTGACCGCCTGCTCTAAAGTTATTCTGAAATTGAGAGAGTGACTTTATGAGGTAAGTATTCTAGGCAACCAGTTACCTTTGTTAAAACCTTCATGATGAGGAACAGTTCAGGCACTTTTCCTTGAGTTCTAGATGGAGCGAGCATGCTGAGGGCTGTGTCCACCCCTCTGGTCCCGCCCCTTGTAATGCATGCATATGTGAGGGTGGCACATACACCACCAGCTTTGGGGCTCAGATTCTGCCCGGGTTCAGCAGCGTTCTGTGTAAGGCACTAGGAGAGGGTGGGTTTAGGGATTCTTGTTCTGGTACATATTGCTGTCTGCAACAAAGTGCTGCTTGGGTTGCAGAGGGGTGGGTGCCTGTAAATGTGGTGCACATTTACACACATTTCTATAAAATGACTCTACCTTGTGGCACATTGAAGATAATTGTGTAAGTAGTTATCTCTGAAAACGAATATGCCACCTAATGCTTTAACACCTGACTCTGCAGGGCTAGACGATTGTTGGATTTGTCCAGCCGTGGTCCTGGTTTCGTGTTCAGTGTCTGCACGTCCCGCCATCATCACCGCCACATTTACTGTTGACAGCTGTCCCTGCTGCATGCTCTTAGCCAGCTCCATCCTGTGCTCTCAGCTGATATTTCACAGGCTGGGCCTGGTGTGCTCTGGTGACTCAGTTTACTGTTTCAGGATGCACCTCTCTCTGACTGTACGGAAACTATCGAAGGGCTCGAGCTTACAGAGCAGACCTTTAGTCCCGCTAAATCTCTCTCTTTTAGAAAGGTACTCACTGCCCTGTCCTCAATACCTGTCTATGCGCCTTGCTCCCCTCCCCTCCTTCCTCCCCGTTTCCTCTCTTCAGGCATTGTCTTAGTTACTGAAGTAGCTTCAAATGGATCTTTAAACTGTTTGTGAGATTGTACAGAAGGTTCTGTTCTATCTACTCGATTCTTTAATTAAAACATTTGGTATGAGGTGTGATAACAATTTCCAGCATTCAAAGTTGTTGCTGAGAAATGGCCAGTCTGACCAATGTGGTGCATTTCTGCAGTTCCGCATGGGACTTTGGTCAGTGCGTGTTTTGGGTTTCAGAATTTGCCTTTTCCACAACGCTGACTGCAGACAGGCTCTTCTGGGCAGTCTGTTGCTGTTGGCAGCGGCCACTCCCGAGTGCCCTTCCACCCTCACTGGTTCAACTTTGACTGCAAATGTCATGAATGTAGCCCCTGGAGATCATATCATTGAAAGATGTCATTTCAGAGGAATGGGAATTCAGACAGTCTCTGTCAGCCCTTGTTGATAAAATGTATTTATTTGTACCTCAAAAAAAAAAAAAAAAAAAACCCTAAATAACATTTTTAAATGCCACAGAGGACAAAGACTTAGGAGAGTTTGAAAGCCCTCATTGTGATTCCCCTCTGTGCATGCGTATCTAGTATGTGTAGTAGGTGGAAGATGTGTCTGAACCCACCCACGTAGAAGGAAACCTTCCCTAAGCATTTAGGCTGCTAGTGCACAGGAGTTGGTGCCCCACGCAGAAAGCGGCCGACCGCATGGTTGAAGAATCTTAGCTGAGAGGTATGTTTATATTCTTGTCAAAGGAAATTTCCAGAACTGTCTCTTTCACTTGACACACCTTCATTGACATGCACGTGTCAGTTTAGTGGTGTTCCAGTTCCCACACAGAAGCAGGTTCGTAGCAAAGATTCTGTATTCCTGTCTGTAATCCCTGCTAATAACATTATTTTGCATATTTACTTATTAATTCCACAGGTCCTGTTTTTCCCTGTGCTTAGAGCATTCTTCTGGCTGCCATTCTTGGAAGAACTTCTCAGTGCAGGGGAGAAAGATGACTCTGCCTATTGCTTGTTTTTCATCTTTTGGCACTTTGTTGCGGCCTTGTCAGTTATTCTTTCTCTCAGGTGTGTGAGGGCTGTGCAGGCCATGAGCCCAGCTGGCGTCCTGTGTAGATCCCACATGAAGGCAGCACTGAGGACCTTGTTAGGGCTCGCCAGAAAGCAGCCTGGGTCAACCACCAGTTACAGCTTTGTGTGTTCTGTCCCAGTGATATTCAGATGTGGGTGTGTGTCACTGTCACCTGGGGGCTTCCTGAACGATAGAGGTAGGGTCCCTACCTTCTGAACACCATGCTCACTGCGAGTGCTGCATCCAGGTGTCATTAGCAGAGAATACCACTGTACGCTGACCCCAGAGGAAGAGAGGTTGACCCCCTGGACAGAAATCCTTGTTCAGCTTTGTGTTTTCTCTACCTCCTTATATCTGAAGTTCACTTTTGCACCCTTGATCTTTATCCCACATTGGCTAAAATATCCCTTTTTGGTGAGAATGTGCTTTGGCTCCATGGGAGTCCTTTACTGGGCGATTGTTCCACTTCCTTTCATGTGAACCTCAGAGCACAGACAGTCTTGCTCCTTTTGGAACATGGAGCTGCATGTTGAGAAGTTGAGTTTTTCCTTGACCAAGCAAGGACGACTGTGTCCCACACACTCCCCTCCCTAGTGAGGTGAGCGCATGGATGCCTGCTTCCCATCTGAGAACCTGAAGAACGGGTATTTGGGACTTAAGGAGCTGGGGCTTCTCTGGAAAGGACTTTTCTTTGCCTTCCATTTCTCCCTCACTGGTGATGGCCATTCCCACAGTGCAAGTGTTGCCTTCTGATAGAATAAAGAACAGTTCAAACAGGAGTTCGAAGCCCAGCCGAAGGCTATGTTGACTTTGCTTTGGGCATCATAACATGTAACCTGAAATACATGCACACATATATATATATTTGAGACAAGGTCTCACTCTGTTGTCCAGGCTGGAATGTGGTCGGGCCATCTTGGCCCACTGCAACCTCCGCCCCCTGGGCTCAAGCAATCCTCCCTCCTCCCACCTCAGCCTCCTGAGTAGCTGGGACTACAGGTGCACATCACCACACCTGGCTAATTTTTGTATTTTTTTGTAAAGACTGGGTTCCGCCATGTTGCCCAGGCTGGTCTCAAACTCCTGAGCTCAAGCAGTCCACCTGACTCAGCCTCCCAAAATGCTGGGATTATAGGGTGTGAGCCACTGCGCCCGGCATAACCTGAAATAATTTTGGCTGCCTTCTGGATTCAATTGCAAGTGAAATGAAGGATTAGAGATGAAGATGTGAGTCTACACTGCAAGCTATTCAGCCCAGGGAAGGACTCTTGTGTTCCCATGTGCGCCTCACCAGGGGCTGTGTTCTCCACCAGTCTTCATGCTGTGTGGTAGAAATGCAGAGGGGCAATAAGGTCACTCCTCGGACTCTCTCAGTGACCTGTGTTGAGCACCTAACCTGTGCATGGTCCAGCACTGGGAATGCCAGTCCAGATCCAAGTCGGTCCTGCTTGTGGATGAAAACCTGATGCTCAGAGAGGTCAGTCGCTAGTGCAGGTTGCACAGCCTCGGGAGGAGCTCTTGTTCCACCCAGGTTACCTCAGTCAAATATGGAAAGTGTTACTGGGCCTGTGTTTTGCTTTAGAGCCTTGTCAGGTGACAGGGAGGTGAGGGGAGTGGCAGGAGGGGAAGCTAGGCACATCCTGGTTTCTTGTCTGTGTTGTCCACGAGTGGCGTATGTTTCTCTGCATCTCAGTCATTGCTCTGTGTCCTTTCCTGCAGAGGAATGTGATTCTCTGTTTCCGTAACTAATCTTGACAGCAGCTTAACCCTTAGCTGTGGTCTTTGGAGGAGGGAGCTCTCCACCACTGGGGACTTGCTGCGCTGTGCCTCAGGCTTCAGCTCTCTCAGTATGAGACAGCCCCGCTTGTCCTTTGGGGCACTGAAATTGGGAACAAGGGTTTTGGTGTCTGTGTGCCAATGGATTTTCATTTTTATTTTTATTTTGAGACAGCATCTTACTCTGTGGCCCATGCTGGAGTGCAGTGGTGCGATCACAGCTCACTGCAGCCTCGACCTCTCAGGCCAAAAGAATCCTCCCACTTCAGCCTCCTCAGTAGCTGGGACTACAGGTGCATGCCACCACGCCTGGCTAATTTTTAACTTTTTTGTAGAGACAAGGTCTCACTATGTTGCCCAGGCTGCTTGAACTCCTGGGCTCAAGCAATCCTTCTGCCTTGGCCTCCCAAAGTCCTGGGGATTATAAGCATGAGCTGTGGCGCCTGGCTGTTTATTCTTTTTTTGTTTGTTTGTTTATTTTGTTTGAGATGGAGTCTTGCTCTCTTGCCCAGGTTGGAGTGCAGTGGTGCAATCTCGGCTCACCTCAACCTCCGCCTCCCACATTCAAGTGATTCTTTTGCCTCAGCCTCCCGAGTACCTGGGATTACAGGTGCCCACCACCACGCCTGGTTAATTTTTTTGTATTTTTAGTAGAGACAGGTTTTCGCTGTGTTGGCCAGGGTGGTCTTGAACTCCTGACGTCAGGTGATCCACCCGCCTCAGCTTCCCAAAGTGCTGGGATTACAGGTGTGAGCCACCATGCCTGGCCTGATAGTTGATTCTTGATATTTGATTCCTTTACAAATAATTTTAACCACTTGATTTAAATGAACTTAAGCATTTCTCTTGTATCACCTTCTCATTTCATTGGCAGTGATATCAGGATGCAGGTGCAGCCAGCCAAACTGCCGTTGCTGGGATACCGTCTCTAGAGTGCCATCATGTGAGGGCTCTTAGCAGTGGCCAGCCCAGCGGCTCCTCCTTCAGATAGTGAGGCAGGCCTCTGGTCAGGGAAAGACTTGGCTCGGGCCACAAAGCTAAGACATGGCAGACAGGACTCAGCTTCCTGTCTTGGTGAGGCAGGGCAACTTCTTAACGAACAGCCAATGGGCCTCGAGTCAGACCTGGTTCAGAAGAGGGTTCCCTTTGACCTGTTGCTGTCGAGAGTCTCCAGGCTCCTGGGCAAAGGTTGCCTATTCCAGCAGCCCATCCGTCCCTCCCGGAGCTCTGTGTCACTGGTCAGCACTGGGTATGCAGCATGCTAGGTGGTAACCTCAGCCCATCCCAGTCAGTCCACGTTCCCCTGTCTCTGCTTGAGGAGCAGTCGGCCCGTGTGAGTTGAATTTCCCGAGTCAGCCCAGCTAGGATGCTCTCCATCTCTGGTGTTCACCCCTCACTGAGAGGAGCACTGAAGGACCAGGCCTGGCATCCAAAGAATTGTGGATTCTCCTGTTTGTATTTGGTTTCGGAAGCTGTCAGTCATTTGCATGTGTGTAAGTGCTGGATAACTGTCTTAGAAGTGAGCTCCAGGGTAGCCGGGCGTGGTGGCGGGCGCCTGTAGTCCCAGCTACTCGGGAGGCTGAGGCAGGAGAATGGAGTGAACCTGGGAGGCGGAGCTTGCAGCGAGCTGAGATTGTGCCACTGCACTCCAGCCTGGGTGACAGTGCAAGACTCCGTCTCAAAAAAAAAAAAAAGTGAGCTCCAGGGAATTGGGGGACATTTTCCTGTCCCTGACCCAATGAGGCTGCACTGTGGGCACAGCTCTGTGCTGGGGCAGGTGGCTGTGAGTGGACTGCACCCCATGATGCCCACCCAGCCCACTGTGCCGGCCTGCAGGCTCCACCTCCTGCTTTAAGATTGGTGTGGTCTGTGAGCCGCCTTTGTGCTTCGCTTTGCTTTCTTCTTTTTTTCTTTGGTACAAATTTTCAGTTTGCCAAATTCCTCGGCTAAACGCTGGTGTCTTGGGACATTTTGTTATCTCTGAATGTTTTGGGATAAGTTTCAGGAACTAGTTATAAACTAACCATAGTCAAAAGAACAGAACTTACCTGTGCTCTTAGAATATAAGCAAAGCTCCTAGCATGCCTTACGCTGAGTGTTGTACCTCGTGACAGTTTCTGATGTCATGAGGAAAAGTTACCTTTAAACAGTAACAGGAAAGGGCCTCTTCCCCTTCTGCTCCACAGTGAGGAGTGGGCACCCTCCCAGAGGTGCTCTGTGCTCTTGGGTCTGCACTGGGCTTTTGCTTCTGAAACCTGGAAGGCTCTGTAGGATTTCTTTTGTGGTTAATGTCTGTTCATCGTGGCACTGACCTGTGTTTCCATTATCTACCACTGAAGGCTGCAGCTCAGCCTAGGCCTCGGTCCCATGGCAGTACAGTCTCAGGGGTCTCTGCTCCTGGAAAGCCTCCTGCCCCTGCCCTGCCTGCAGCCTGCCTGGGAGGAGGGAGAGTCCCCACTGGGCTGGGCTCCTACAGACCAGATGTGCCTTTCATCCACAGGGAGAGCTGGTGACGGCCTCCAAGGCCATCATTGAGAAGGAGTACCAGCCCCACGTCATTGTGAGCACCACGGGCCCCAACCCTTTCACCACACTCACAGACCGTGAGCTGGAGGAGTACCGCAGGGAGGTGGAGAGGAAGCAGAAGGGCTCTGAAGGTGAGTGCTTGTGTTGCTGGGCACGGCCACTCCAGAAGGTGAAAGTGCTCTGGGAGCTTCTCTGTGGTCCAGATGCTGGCTGTGGGTGGTGATAATAGTCACATGCATCAAAGACAAACCAGAACTTTATCCAGTACTCATTTCCAACCTAGTCGCTCAGGCCAGAATGGAAGAAATTGCAGGCCGGGCACAGTGGCTCATGCCTTTAATCCAGCACTTTGGGAGGCCAAGGAGGGCGGATGACCTGAGGTCGGGAGTTCGAGACCAACCTGACTAACATGGAGAAACCCCATCTCTACCAAAAATACAAAATTAGGCTGGGTGTGGTGGCTCACGCCTGTAATCCCAGCACTTTGGGAGGCCGAGGCGGGCAGATCACGAGGTCAGGAGATCGAGACCATCCTGGCTAATACGGTGAAACCCTGTCTCTACGAAAAATAGAAAAAAAATTAGCCGGGTGTGGTGGCAGGCACCTGTAGTCCCAGCTACTTGGGAGGCTGAGGCAGGAGAATGGCATGAACCCGGGAGGCAGAGCTTTCAGTGAGCCGAGATTGCGCCACGGCACTCCAGCCTGGGCGACAGAGTGAGACTCTTGTCTCAAAATAAATAAATAAATAAATAAATACAAATACAAAATTAGCCAGGTGTAGTGGCGCATGCCTGTAATCCCAGCTACTTGGGAAGGCTGAGTCAGGAGAATCGCTTGAACCCAGGAGGCAGAGGTTGCGGTGAGCCGAGATCGTGCCATTGACTCTAGCCTGGGCATCTCAAAAAAAAAGAAATTGCAAAGTTAGGCACACTTGTGAGTGGCCCTGGCTAGGAGGGAGATGTCTGTAAATGACGATGTGGAGGACTAGTGGTGGCCCCTCACAAGAGTCTGCGCGCCGTACTAAGACACGCCAGGGCCCCTCTGCCAAAACGAGGCTGACCTTGAAGATGTCCTGCCATGGTCCCATCCAGCAGCTGTGACGAGAGGAGACAGCAGGAGCGAGGGGCAACCCACAGAGCTCTTGGCTGGAGGGCATTGGTCTTTCTCCCAGGGGGGTTTCTGTCCACATGGAGTGACCAGAACATTGACAAAAGAATTCACTAATTTGGATCAGTTAACGGGAAAGCCAGCATGCATATTATTATTATTATTTTTGAGATGAAGTCTTGCTCTGTCGCCAGGCTGGAGTGCAGTGGCACAATCTCAGCTCACTGCAATCTCCGCCTCCTGGGTTCAAGCAATTCTCCTGCCTCAGCCTCCCGAGTAGCTGGGACTACAGGTGCGTGCCACCACACCCAGCTAATTTTTGTATTTTTAGTAGAGATGGGGTTTCACCATGTTGGCCAGGACGGTCTCAATCTGTTGAACTCGCGATCCGCCCACCTTGGCCTCCCACAGTGCTGGGATTACAGGTCTGAGCCACTGCGCCTGGACCTGAATATTATTTTAAGAGACATTTGTCTCTCTCTTTTTTAAATTAATTATACTTTAAGTTTTGGGATACATGTACAGAACGTGCAGGTTTGTTACATAGGTATACATGTGCCATGGTGGTGGCACGTGTATGGGTGGCACCTATCATCTACATTAGGTATTTCTCCTAATGCTATCCTTCCCCTAGCCCCACACCCCCGACAGGCCCTGGTGTGTGATGTCCCCTTCCCTGTGTCCATGTGTTCTAATTGTTCAACCCCCACTTATGAGTGAGAACGTGCGGTGTTTGGCTTTCTGTTCCTGTGTTAGTTTGCTGAGAATGATGGTTTCCAGCTTCATCCATGTCCCTGCAAAGGACATGAACTCATCCTTTTTTATGATTGCATAGTATTCCATGGTGTGTATGTGCCACATTTTCTTTGTCCAGTCTATCATTGATGGGCATTTGGGTTGGTTCCAAGTCTTTGGTATTGTGCATAGTGGTGCAGTACACATATGTGTGCATGTGTCTTTATTGTAGAATGTTTATAATGCTTTGGTTATATACCCAGTAACAGGATTGCTGGGTAAAATGGTATTTCTGGTTTTAGATCCTTGAGGAACTGCCACACTGACTTCCACAATGGTTGAACTAATTTACACTCCCACCAACAGTGTAAAAGTGTTCCTGTTTCTCCACATCCTCTCCAGCTTCTGTTGTTTCCTGACTTTTTAATGATCGCCACTGTAACTGGTGTGAGATGGTATCTCACTGTGGTTTTGATTTGCATTTCTCTAATGACCAGTGATGATGAGCTTTTTTTTCATGTTTGTTGGCCACATAAATGTCTTCTTTTGAGAAGTGTCTGTTTATATCCTTCGTCCGCTTTTTGATGGGGTTGTTTTTTTCTTGTAAATTTGTTTAAGTTCCCTGTAGATCCTGGATATGAGCCCTTTGTCAGATGGATAGATTGCAAAAATTTTCTCCCATTCTGTAGGTTGCCTGTTCACTCTGATGATAGTTTCTTTTGCTATGCAGAAGCTCTTTAGTTTAATTAGATCCCATTTGTCAATTTTGGCTTTGTTGCCATTGCTTTTGGTGTTTTAGTCATGAAGTCTTTGTCCATGCCTATATCCTGAATGGTATTGCCTAGGTTTTCTTCTAGGATTTTTACGGTTTTAGGTCTTATGTTTAACCCATCTTGAGTTAATTTTTGTATAAGGTGTAAGGAAGGGGTCCAGTTTCAGTTTTCTGCATATGGCTATCCAGTTTTCCTAACACCATTTATTAAATAGGGAATCCTTTTCCCATTGCTTGTTTTTGTCCAGTTTGTCAAAGATCAGATGGTTGTAGATGTCTGGCATTATTTCTGAGGCCACTCTCTTCTGGCTTGTAGGGTTTCCGCAGAGAGCTCTGCTGTTAGTCTGATGGGCTTCTCTTTGTGGGTAACCCGACCTTTCTCTCTGGCTGCCCTTAACATTTTTTCCTTCATTTCAACCTTGGTGAATCTGATGATTATGTGTCTCGGGGTTGCTCTTCTTGAGGAGTATCTCTGTGGTGTTTCTGTATTTCCTGAATTTGAATGTTGGTCTGTCTTGCTAGGTTGGGGAAGTTCTCCTGGATAATATCCTGAAGAGTGTTTTCCAACTTGGTTTCATTCTGCCTGTCACTTTCAGGCACACCAATCAGACGTAGCTTTGGTCTTTTCACATAGTCCCATATTTCTTGGAGGCTTTGTTCATTCCTTTTCATTCTCTTTTAATCTTTGCACTTTATTTCATTAAGTTGATCTTCAGTCTCTGATATATCCTTTCTTCTGCTTGATTGATTTGGCTATTGATACTTGTGTATGCTTCACGAAGTTCTCATGCTTTGTTTTTCAGCTCCATCAGATCATTTATGTTCTTCTCTAAACTGGTTATTCTACTTAGCAATTCCTCTAACCTTTTTTCAAGGTTCTTAGCTTCCTTGCATTGGGTTAGAACATGCTCCTTTAGCTCGGAGGAGTTTGTTATTACCGACCTTCCGAAGCCTACTTCCGTCAATTCATCAAACTCAATTCTCTGTCCAGTTTTCTTCCCTTGCTGGCAAGGAGTTGTGATCCTTTGGAGGAGAAGAGGCATTCTGGTTTTTGGAATTTTCAGCCTTTTCACACTGGTTTTTCCTCGTCTTTGTGGATTTATCTACGTTTGGTCCTTGATGTTGGTGACCTATGGATGGGGTTTTGGTGTGGATGTCCTTTTTGTTGATGTTGATGCTTTCTGTTTGTTAGTTTTCCTTCTAACAGACAGGCCCCTCTGCTGCAGGTCTGTTGGAGTTTGCTGGAGGTCCACTCCAGACCCTGTTTGCCTGGGCATCACCAGTGGAGGCTGCAGAACAGCAAAGATTGCTGCCTGTTCCTTCCTCTGGAAGTTTCGTCCCAGAGGGGCCCCTGCCAGATGCCAGCTGGAGCTCTCCTATATAAGGTGTCTGTTGACCCCTGCTGGGAGGTGTCTCCCCATCAGGAGGCATGGGGGTCAGGGACCCACTTGAGGAGGCAGTCTGTCCCTTAGCAGAGCTCGAGCACTGTGCTGGGAGATCCACTGCTCTCTTCAGAGCCGGCAGGCAGTAACTTCAGTCTGCTAAAGTTGTGCCCACAGCCGACTCTTCCTCCAGGTGCTCTGTCCCAAGGAGATGGGAGTTTTATCTGTAAGCCCCTGACTGGGGCTGCTGCCTTTCTTTCAGAGATGCCCCACCCAGGGAGGAGGAATCTAGAGGGTCAGTCTGGCTACAGTGGCTTTGCAGAGCTGCGGTGGGCTCTGCCCAGTTTGAACTTCCTGGCAGCTTTGTTTACACTGTGAGGGGCGAATGGCCTACTCAAGCCTCAGTAATGGTGGACGCCCCTCCCCCCACCAAGCTCTAGCATCCCAGGTCAACTTCAGACTGCTGTGCTGGCAGCAAGAATTTCAAGCCAGTGGATCTTAGCTTGCTGGGCTCCATGGGGGTGGGATCTGCTGAGCTAGGCCACTTGGCTCCCTGGCTTCAGCCCCCTTTCCAGGGATGTGAAGGGTTCTGTCTTGCTGGCATTCCAGGCGCCACTGGGGTATCAGAAAAAACTCCTGCAGCTAGCTCAGTGTCTGCCGAAACGGCTGCACAGTTTTGTGCTTGAAACCCAGGGTCCTGGTGGTGTAGGCAGCCAAGGGAATTTCCTGGTCTGTGGATTGCAAAGACCAAGGGAAAAGCATAGTATCTGAGCCGGAATGCACCGTTTCTCAAGGCACAGTCCCTCACGGCTTCCCTTGGCTAGAGGAGGGAGTTCCCCGACTCCTTGCACTTCCTGGGTGAGGCAACACCCCACCCTGCTTTGGCTCGCCCTCTGTGGGCTGCACCCACTGTCTAACCAGTCCCAGTGAGATAAGCCAGGTACCTCAGTTGGAAATGCAGAAATCATCTACCTTCTGCGTTGATCTCACTGGGAGCTGCAGACCAGAGCTGTTCCTATTCGGCCATGTTGCCAGTCACCCTGACATTTGTCTCTTTACGAACACAGTATTTCTGTCTGTTGAAGCTTCACTGGGGAGAGACCTCCTTTACTTGGTTTGATTCATTAACACTCACCGTTGCTGAGCAGTCATCGTGCCGGGCACATGCCCAGTGCTATTCTGCGTACATCTCATCTCATTCTCAAAGTAACCCTGAGAGGTAGGTCATTTTCCCCCAGTTGGAGCAGAGGAATAGGGGGCTCAGACAGGGCGGCTCCCAAGAACGAGGTTGTGCGTGGCCGAGCCCTGATTTGGACAGAAGCGCACTGCCTTCCTCACTGAGTCTTTGGTCACAGCAGTCAGCCCCGGCCTCTGTGCAGGGGGACGCTCTGAATGTCCTTACTGTGCTTGTGTATAGGGCTTGGGGTTTCTGACAGAAACTCTCTTTCTCCATAAACCTTGAGGGTTTCCTGTGCAGGTGTGGTCACAGGCCTGAGGGTGAAAATGCTGACTGCCCTGGCATGTGCCCAGGTCCCATCAGGACTGGCTGGTGCAGCCTGTACTTCTCTTGGTAGCTCGCTGACAAAGGCAGTCGTGTTTTTGTCAAAGATGGGGCAGTCTTACAATGAATAAAAATAAGTGGCTCAGGTTTGAGACCCTCATGGAGCAGGTGGTTTCAAATGTCAGGCTTTGAAAAGGAAATGTTGAGAACTAACGAGAGAAGCAGGTCTCCAAAGCCTCTTCCTTGAGGGCTTTTGGGGATCAGCTGCTTTTCCCCCAGGCTCCCTGCTACCAGCTCTCTTGTCCACTAGGCTCTGAGCAGCCTTGGTGCTGGCACGAAGAACAACCAGGGGCACAGGGACCCCTGCCAGGAGGCTCCCGCCAGCATCCTCAGGGCCGTAAGCTCCAACTCAGGTTTTTACTGAAACCTCAGTGTGCTTCTCAGTCCTCCGGGGTCAGCCTTGCTGGAGCCAACTCAGTGTGTGGGACTGACTGTTGCCCTCCTGGGCCGTAGTCACCCTGGGATCTAGGCATTCCTCCCAAGAGGACCTCTTAACCGGTTTTTGTCTTGTTCTAGACCAGCCACTGCATTACGTAGTTGTTACTGAAATTTGAGGTGCTGGGTTGTGTTTCAGTGTTACCCCGCTATTTACTATTCAGGCCGCCACACGCCGGGCCCTGCTGCTGGTTGTCTCCCTCCAGTGAAGCTTTGTCTGAGCCATTGCTGTAATTACCTGCCTTAGAGCGAGAACTAGAGGTAGTCAGCTTGAGCTGTGGGTCATGTGACCTAATCCTAGTTTCTGTGCACATGTATACAGACCTGTGTCTGCCCTTTGGGGTCTCCTGGGATCTGAGTAACCTGGATTGTTTTTAAGTCAAACAAGATACCTGGAGTTTCCCCCGATATGTGAGGCTCCTTCAGCAGGGCTGTGATGGCAGCTGAGTGGATGGGGACAGGCTCTGGCCATGCTCTGTGATCACAGAGCTGTCAGCAGGAGAACCCACAGGAGGTCTGATCTAGCCCGTGGCGTGGGCTGAGGGGAGTGTGTGCCACAGGTAAAATGCAGGCTGGCTGCCAGAGGTCAGCACCTTTTCCTGGTTGAGGCTATATGCTCACTCAGCTAGGCGGTATGCCGGCCTTTTTATGGACGCCTGGCTTCTAGAAGGTAGCTGCCAGTGTGGTACTTGGGGAGGCGAGCCAGCTGTTAGGGTGGGAGCAGAGGCCCTGGGAGCTCAGAAGGGTTATGACAGCTGCTTGTTCAAAATATGGACCTGCTGATCCTAAGCTATTAGTCTAAACTTCTGAAATACAGAGATGGAAGGAGTTAGAATAGTCTTGGTCCATATTTTCCCCGAAATGAGAAGTAGACTTGGAATCCTTTTCTATATCCAGGATCCTAGTTCCTGCATTTTTTCCTCTGGTTCTTATTAGCATTTTTCACTTTAAAAAGTAAAAATACGCATTACAGTTGCCAAGTTTAAATTATTGGGATAAAATGCCCTACCACAGAATTAAAACCAAAATAATGCTCATGTGATGTCCCTTGAGGTGGTGAGTGGGTTGAGGACCCTCGGCCACCTGCTCAGCAGGGAGAAGGCAGGGAGGGAGGGGTCCCTACTCACACAGGACAGCGGGGGACAGGCCAGGGCATGCCATTCAAGTCCATCACAGGTGGCTCTGGCAGATTCTCTTTGGAATAAGAATAGAAATAAGTTTTGTATCTGAAGTTGGTTAAGTTTCTCTGAAATTCGCATCAGTCAACACCCAGGTCACAGCTTCCTTTATCCCCTCTTGGAGAGGATCAGGGAAAGGGTTGAGAGAGCCCTGCCTTCTCAGAGGGCGGCTGAGCAGGCTGCCCCATCTGCCACGGAGGCGGGTGAAGGCTCATGGCATGGCGTCCACAGCTCCTACCATATCCTTCTTGCTTCTCTGCAGAGAATCTGGACGAGGCTAGAGAACAGAAAGAAAAGAGTCCTCCAGACCAGCCTGCGGTCCCCCACCCACCTCCCAGCACTCCCATCAAGCTGGAGGAAGGTGAGCTCTGGGTGACAGCGGCCGCCACTGTGGGAGGGTGCACGGCTCGTGCGCGCTGTGGCAGAATGTGGCGGGAGTTGTGTTAACACCAACACAGAAGTGTGTGCTTGCATCAGCGCCAGGACGTGACACCTTTCTCCTCCTGTATTGGTTCTGTCCTGGGTAACTCCAGGCAAAACAGATTTGTATGTGAGCTGTGACCAGGTAGGAAGGCCGGCCTCGGGGGTCGGAACCCACCGTGGTTGCTGGTGTCCACGTTGCCCATTGCTCGCACACTCCTCGTGCCATGTTGTCATGCAGATCCCACCTCCGGAGGTGCCCTCCGCTGTGTGAGCCACACGCCGGCTGCCTCTCAGCCACCGTGTGTCTGTGGTGTGTGATCCCGGGTGTCTGTCCCTCGGTCTCGTACATCCATGTCTCTCGTGAAGCCCGTGGCCCTGCCTTTCTTCTTCTGTAACCTGATGGCTGTGACTGAATGCATAGATTCTCTCCTTGTGCTTTTTTCTTCCTGTGGCTGCGTCACAAGCAGGAGACGGATGCGCTAGAGAGTACCTGTTACCCTAGTAAGTACCGCGCTGCCTCCGCTCTCCACCGGTGCCCTGTGCTTTGCCTCATTCTCCTGCTTCTTTGTTGTTTATTAAGTTTCGTTTTCTGTTTATTTAAAATAAAAACAGAAGCTCCCCTTTTTTGTACCCAGTCCCTTGGAGGCCTTCCTGGAAGTGGGTCAGTCACCTGAGCGCTGTGCTGCCTTCAGTGGCAGCAGGTGCCTCCGTCAGGGCCTCCACACACCTAGGTGCCACTGGAGCACTCTGGGCCTCAGGAGTTCTTACCTCTGGCCTTTGAGGGTCTCTTTGGATTACTTGCTGGGAGGGTTTTACCACACTGGATCAGATGTAAGTGCAGCCTCGGTTCAGACAGGGTGGGGTTCTGCCACCTGCTGTGTGGGGTCAGATTGCCTTGGACCTTCGCTGAAGCTGGTCCAAAGGAGGTGGGCAGAGGAGCGGATATTGGACCCTTGTAAAGCAGTGTGATGTTCACTCAGATGATGGCAGCTCTGCAGAGCGAGTGCCCTGGGGCAGCCTCCATCCTAGCATCAGCCACACTGTGCCCAGCAGAGTGGGCCCCACCTCCTCAGGGGGAGCAGCACCTGTGTGCCCATAGCCCTCTCCTGGTCCTCATGAAGCGTGGCCTGGAATTAGCCTGGGGCAGCTGGCAGGGTGGGGGTGCTTCCAGCTTCCCAAAGGTAAAGCACTGAGAGTTTGGGGCCTGGGCCTCCTGTGCTGCTCCTAACCACTCAGCTGACTCCCCTGGCCCTGATGTGTGGCTTGATTTTTAAACACTAAACAGCTTGTGGTGCCTAACCTGTCAGTTGCTGGTAACTTTGTAGGCTGTTTACGAATGGACAAAGCGGGTGCCCGGGTAAGTGGAAGGAAGGTGTCCCCAGGCTGTGTCCTCAGGGCTGCTGTGCTCCTTCACAGATGGCCACTCCTGATGCTGGGTGGAGTTTTTGCCCCCACTCCTTGCCTTACAAGCCATCTCTTTCCTTTTAATTAACTTCCAGCCTAAACGGCTTTGTTCTTTTGGATGTTGACGTCACACAACGTGCTGTGGGAGTTACGCACGATTTTCTACTGGCTGTTTTGGGGGAGACCAGGTGTTGTAGACCCAAATTTAGACTTAATTTCAAGACTACTAGTACATGCCCTTAGGGTGACAGGGCAGACTTCTCGTCACATAATGAAAGCGGGACGTTGCTCCTTTAGTCCTCAGCTTGTGCTGCAGTCTGTCTTTCTGGCGGGGGGGACCCAGGCCTGGGACGGAGTCTGTTGTCAGCACACTGCCCACCAGAAGGAGCTAAAAACTACCCCGAGACCGAGTCTGTATTTTGTGATATTAGCTCCATCCAGCCGCACAGTAGAGTAGACCATACTTTAAGTTTCTTGTCTTGGTAAAAATCTGTAGACTAAAATAAAATGGCAGTTTCCTGTGTGGGGCTCCCCCATCTCAAGCTGCCTTTTGAGATCTGGGCAGGAACCCTTAATCCCATCTCTCACCTCACCCACTAGACCTTGTGCCGGAGCCAACTACTGGAGATGACAGTGATGCCGCCACCTTTAAGCCAACTCTCCCCGATCTGTCCCCTGATGAACCTTCTGAAGCACTCGGCTTCCCAATGTTAGAGAAGGAGGAGGAAGCCCATAGACCCCCAAGCCCCACTGAGGCCCCTACTGAGGCCAGCCCCGAGCCAGCCCCAGACCCAGCCCCGGCGGCTGAAGAGGCTGCCCCCTCAGCTGCCGAGGAGGGGGCCGCCGCAGACCCTGGCAGCGATGGGTCTCCAGGCAAGTCCCCGTCCAAAAAGAAGAAGAAGTTCCGTACCCCGTCGTTTCTGAAGAAGAGCAAGAAGAAGAGTGACTCCTGAAGGCCCTGCGCTAACACTGTCCTGTCCGGAGCGACCCTGGCTCTGCCAGCGTCCCCGGCCGTGTCTGTGCCCTGTCCTTGTGTAATGGAATGCAAAAAGCCAAGCCCTCCGCCTAGAGGTCCCCTCACGTGACCAGCCCTGTGTAGCCCCGGGCTGACCCAATGTGTGCTCAGCAGCCCCACCCCACCCTGCTCCTTGTCCTCTCAGCCTCAGCTTCTGGGGGAGACGTGCTCTCCCCACAGGTAGGAGGCACTAAGTCATGGTCCTGGCTGGAAGGTACTGAAGGCTTCTGCAGCTTTGGCTGCACCTCACCCTCCTGAGCCTTGACCTTTCCTGCCGTCCCTCCTGTCGTGAAATCGCCACATTCTGTCTCTGCTTGGCTTCCCCTCCACCCTAAAGTCTCAGGTGACGGACTTAGACTCCTGGCTTCATGTGGCATTCTCTCTGCTCAGTGATCTCACTTAAATCTATATACAAAGCCTTGGTCCCGTGAAAACACTCGTGTGCCCACCAGCGGCCTTGAAGAGGCAGGTCTGGGCCAGATGCTGGGCAGGAGACCCCAGCAGCAGATGGGCCTGTGTGCACCCAACGCGATGCTATGCATGTCTGACTGATGCTCCCTCGACCAGAATCAGATTCAGGAGCTCAGTTTCTTTCCACTTGGGTCTCTGGATTCCTGTCATAGGGAAGGTGTATCAGGAGGGGAAGAGTCCTTTCTAGAATTTTCTTTGAGCAGGTTTACGACTTAGCTTACATTTTTTGACTGTGAACGTAAATAGGCTGCTTTTTGCTTTTTTCTTTCCAGACCCCACAGTAGAGCACTTTTCACTTATTTGGGGGAGGTTTCAGGGTATCTGTTCTCACTTTAACTCAGCCAGAAAGATGCCCTAGTTGTGATAAAAGGTAACTCGAGGGGGAGGGTGGCCCCGCGGCCCCTTGACATCGCCGTCATTGATGGGGCCGGAGACGTGTGCTCCTTGGCAGATACTGTTGTTTTTACTTCCCTGAAAGAGGCTGGAAAAGGGCTCAGAGCTGCTGAGCAGGAACTGGAGGGTGACCCATTTCAGGAGCTGCCTGGCACCAGCCTGACTAGGTGCAGGCAAGCTTGTGTGGGCCCAACAGGCCCCTGGTAGAGCTGGTGCCAGATGTGGGCTCACATCCTGGGCATGATGGGCCGAGCCACCTCAGATCCCACGGATTGGACGGCCAAGCGAGAACCAGGCTGCTGCATGGCACTGACCACCGCTTCGAGCTTCCTCTGAGCCGCAGGGCCTGCTACGCGGGCAAGCGTGCTGCTTCTCTTCTGTGTCGTTTTGTTGCCAAGGCAGAATGAAAAGTCCTTAACTGTGGACTCTTCCTTTATCCCCTTTTATCCCTTCCTTTACCCCACATATGCAATGACTTTTAATTTTCACTTTTGTAGTTTAATCCTTTGTATTACAACATGAAATATAGTTGCATATATGGACACCGACTTGGGAGGACAGGTCCTGAATGTCCTTTCTCCAGTGTAACATGTTTTACTCACAAATAAAATTCTTTCAGCAATTTCCTTGTCTAAATCTGGGAAGAAGTTTTATATTTTAATTTCTTTGTTCCCACGTTTGTCTCATGTGCCGAAAGGAGACCTCCAAATGTTCACGTCTTGATAAAATGTCACCTGCAGCCATGCGTGCGGGAAGACGTCCCACCCAGCACTCCTGTTGTGCCTCCCCACGGGAACTCAGGGTGTCCAGGGAACTGCTGGCCTGTCCTTGTCCCCATGGTCCCAGTCTCACTGTCACTGTGTGCTCATGTTTGATGGGGAGGGCTCTGTGCTGGGGACATCCTGCCAGGGTGCGGGGCACACTGCCAGATACCACCTGGCCAGGGCTGACCCCAGCCTTGGAGGGGCCTGCCTGAGTCCCCAGGCTGCCACTGTGCAGAGGGGGAAACTGAGGGTCTTGAAGAGCCTTGGATCCTTCTGGTCAGTGGAGCCATTCATTCAGCTCCAGCTGCCTCTCCTGGTGTGGGTAGAGGCACGGCTATATATGGCGAAAGGCACTTGGTATAAAACAGGTGCTTTATTTCATCATCAGAAACCTGGTGCATAGTTTAAAAAACAAACAGAAACCCTGACAGCCTTGGAGTGCTGCAGCTTGGAGTCATTGAAGGAGTGAGTCTGGGGGAGCTGCCTGAGCTTCCTGCTGAGGGGCCAGCCCCCACCCACAGGGTCTCCCTGGACTGGGAAGGGGGGGGGGGTCAGGCAGTGGGCAGGGGCCTGACCTAGGCTCCCACTCTCTGCCTGGTGCCCACAGCCTGGGTACAGTGGCTCAGCTACTCAGCCTTGAGCGTCTGTGCTGGATAACTCAGCTTCTGCAGGAGGAAGAAGGGGAGCAAAAACAGCCCGGACCACGTGGTGAAGCAGGCCTGGGCCCCGGCCAGCCAGTACACTGCGGAGAGACGGCGGCGTCATCCAGGCCCCAAGGGGGCTGGCAATGGGGAGGCGAGGGCAGATGCTTGGCCCCGAGCCTGCCCCAGCACCATCCCGCGCCCTCACCTGAAGCAGCCACCAGGGGCCCCGCGGCCCTGGCCAGAGCGCCTAGGCTGCGCAGTGTGCCCATGACCGTGCCCTTCTGCCCTGGTGAGCCTGTGGGGAGAGGCGCAGTCAGGGACCACTGCCCTTCTCCCGCTCAGGTGGCTTCAGCCGAGGGAAGGGCGCTCACCATAGCCAGCGACCACGGAGGACAGGCAGGGCACCACAACGGCGGCGGCTGGTGGGAGACATCAAGGAGGTGCCCGTCAGCCCAGGGGAGGGCGCATCACCCAGCCCCTGCTGCCCATCGGATCCCCTGCCGGGGCAGGGCCACTCACCAAAGGAGTAGAGCAGCAGCCCCAGGCCCAGCACGGGCAGAGAACGTCCCCAGCCGATGAGGAGGAAGGCAGGCACCAGCAGCAGGAGGGCCTGCAGGTGGGTACGGCAGCCTCAGCACAGCCCGTGCCCTGCAGGGCTCAGGGGACTGCCTGCCACCCGCTTTGGAAGGAGCCCCCTACCCGCTTCACGGCAGCAACTTCCCCACCAGGGTGGATCCGCCGGGCATAGGCACCCTGGATGGTGGCCATGGTGAGGCCGATGAGGAAAAACATCTTCCCCTGCTGTAGGCTGGGAGCGGGTGTGTTAGTGCAGGGCACCTGGACAGGGCAGCCCGGGCAGGGCCACCCAGGGCAGGGCCAGGGCGAGAGTGGCTGCCAAGGTTTCCTGGGATGGGGGTTGGAAGGGGTCATCCCTGAAGCAGGGGTGTTATTTCAGGGAGACAGCAGGCCGTCCCCAGATGGGGACCCACCTACTGAACTGGAAGCGCTGGTGTGTGAGGAAGCTCAGCGTGTACTCCAGGCCCGAGAACAGGAAGAGGTAGAGGAAGTAGACTAGGCCCAGGCGGCGCAGGCTGCTGAGCCCTGGGGAGAGGTGGAGCGCGCTGAGAAGGCGACCACAGCAGGGAAGCCCAAGGGAGAGCAGGCTCCACACTTGGGTTGGTCAAGTCCTTACTGTCTCCAGAGGGTGGGTCCTGGCCACGAGCGACAGCCGAGAAGCGCAGCAGGGCCAGGGGGCTGAGCAGATCGGCTGCATCACGGAACCCCAGGGCGATAGAGGGCGCCTGTGGGGATGGAATTGGAGAGCCTGCAAGAGCGGCTGCTGGCCTGGCAACCCACGGACTGTGGCCTCATGGGCCCCAACACCAAGAGAGTGGCCCAGCCTCCCTGGCATCTGGGGCTGGCACACGGGGCACTTTACATCGCTACGGATGTAGCCCCCAGCCCCTGGGCCTGTGGGTCCCAGACCGCAGCCCTACCCGTTTCTCCAGGGGCAGCGTCTCTGGCAGGAAGCAGAAGATGAACAGCAGGTCGGAGGCTGCGAAGAGCAGGGCAAACCAGGGTGCCATTTCCAGGGGCAGGGAGGCTCCGAGCATAGGGCCCAGGGTGAAGCCCAGTGAGAAGGCCACCCCAATGACCGCCTAGGGAAAGACCACCTGAGCTGCACAGGGAGACCCAGGCCCAGAAGTCCCCACCGGGACCCCAGAGGCCCAGCCTGTGCATTTACCATGCCTTGACTTCGGGCCAGAGGCGAGCCCAGGTCAGCAACGATGGCTGTGGAGAGGCTGACGTTCCCTTTGCTGATGCCCCCAATCAGCCTGGAGGCCAGGAAGGCCGCAAAGCTCCGAGAGGTGGCCCAGACTGCATATGAGGTGGCCACACCCATCTGCCCAGGGGCAGGGGCCAAGGAGCAGGGGTGGTCACAAGGCCAGGAGTGGCTCAGAGTAGGGCTTGGCAACCCAGGCAACACCCCTCAACCTTGCCCTATTTCGAAGCATCTGAGGGCCATTTGTGTTCTCAATGCCTTCCTAGGGGCCAGGATCAGCTCCTTGAAAGCCTGGCTCTGCAACAGGAGCCACTGATGCCTCAGAGAACCCCCTCCAGGATGTGATGAGGGCCAACCAGTGGCC
Source organism: Nomascus leucogenys (assembly GCF_006542625.1). Classification (NCBI taxonomy): domain Eukaryota; kingdom Metazoa; phylum Chordata; class Mammalia; order Primates; family Hylobatidae; genus Nomascus; species Nomascus leucogenys. The sequence continues at coordinate 80,843,393 of NC_044400.1, read as the reverse complement.
ACGAGGGGCCCACAGCCACCTCCCTGTCCCCACCTAACCCCATGGGGCTACTGGTTGGGTGGGAGGAGGCTTCCCCATGGGCACCCAGGCCCAGGGACATACCAGGCACAGCAGCATCACCGGGCGCCTCCCCAAGCAGTCAGAGGTGGCCCCAGTGAGTGGCGCACACAGAAACTGCAGGACAGAGAAGGCCGAGCCAATGAGACCTGAGAGACAGATGTCACCATCATGGGGCTGCCTCGCACCACGAGCTGTGGTCTCGGGGCCCTCAAGGCCAATGTCCAGCCCTGTCCTGAGGGTCCAGTCATGCTGGGCCCTACACTCACAGACCATGGCCCTTGAGCAGAGGGAGCCCCAACGGAGAGATGAGGAAGGATCTGAACATGACACGCGGAGGCAAGGGATCATGCCCAGAAGCCAGGACGTATGGGCAAGGGCACCAGACTGATGCCAGCCCAGGGAGCGGGAAGGGAAGGACCGAGAATTGGGGAGGGGCCTGGGCTGGACCATGTCTACCAAAGACAGGACCGTAGAGGGCCCGCCAAGGGCACAGAGCCAGCCATACCTCCGAACAGGACGCTGTTGTACCTCTTCTCCACTGGCATCCCGATGGCGGTGGCAAACCAGTCCACCCAGCCCTGCCAGGAGCCATAGAGGGGGTCCTAGGGGATGAGGAGGCACGATAAGGACTGGGGAGGTCTGATGGGCCTGGGGGGCAGGGGGCACTGTGGGCCACAGGGCAAGGACTCACGTGGGCACGGCCGTGGCTCTCCAACAGCCCGGGCAGCAGGGGCAGCAGCAGCGTGAAGGCCAGGAGGTCAAGCAGGAGGCCGAGGAAGACAATGGTGACCACGCGGCGCTCCGGCGGTTGCTGGTGGATGGGTGGGCGCGGGGTGCAGCCTCCACCCCCTCCCCATCCCATGGTGGGCTGCTCTGACCTGGCCTGGTTGGGGTGCGGCGGGTCGTGTGAGCGGGGAAGCCGAGTCCTCCAGGGCCTGCCATGCCCCCACACCCGACAGCCGGCGAGCACCCTAAAGGGGCTGATGGCAGGGGCTCCGGCATACCGACGCAGGGGCCGTTCTGGTCTGCGCGATGCCCCCGCCCCGACCCCAGGCAGCAGGAAACGCAAGCTTCGGGGGTTGCACAACAAATCGCAACCGCAAAGGCAACGGTCCCGAGGGACCAGGGTGAGCACATCGCGGACCTGGCCCCACCTCGCCCCACGGCCGCGCCTCCCACGCCCTCTTAACAGCGAGAGAGGAAACTTGAAGCCGCGGGGGATCCGGATCCCAACCCCAACCCCAGCCCACGCGCCGAGATTCCGGCCCCTGGCCCGAACTCGGCCTCCCTGGCGAGGGCCATGGGGTGCACACCGGACGCGGGAGCACCCCCAACCCCGCCATCCCGCGTGCGTCCCGGTCCCGCCCCCACCCCGCGCAACCCCGGTCCCGCCCCCACCCCGTGCGCCGCTGGTCCAACCCCACACCCCGCGCGCCCCCTACTCCCTGACCCTGCGCACCTCCCACCCGCCCCACCCCCGCGTACCCCCGGTCCCGTCTCCTCCCCCACCCCGCGCGTCCCCTGTCCCACCCCCACCCCGCGCGCCCCCTACACCCCCCACCCCGCGCACCCCCGTCCCGCCCCGCACCTGCCTTGGCGGCGCGCTCCGGATGGACGGTCGCACAGACGCGGAACACCGCGCCAGGCACGCCGCCAGGGGCGGGACGGCCACGCCCGGCCACGCCCCGCCCCCGGAAGTGACGAACATCTCTGCACGTTCTCTTCCGGCGGGAGGCAGTGTCGGGGTTTTCGCCGGTCCTGTGGCTCGCTGCTTGGCCGTGGGTTAGCAGCACCCTGACCGGAGCGGAAGAGCTGCCCGCCGCCGCGTAACCCCGAGGCCGAGACTCCCGGCCTGGCCTCTTTGGGCCCACGACGCCTGCCCCGCGGAGCGGACCCATGGGCCTGAGGTTTGTGTGCGGGGCGTCAGTCGAGCGCCAGCGCAGCCTGTCCCCCGTCCTCTGCGTCTGCGGGCCTGGCCCTCCCCGTGGAAGGACCGCGGGCTTCGGGGTCCCACGCCAGGGGGCTGAGTCCTGCCACACATACAGCGGTGGCCGCGGGCCTGGGGCGGCAGCACAGCCATTCTGCTCGGGCTGCCTGAGCCGACCCCGCTGTCTCTGTGCAGCTACTTTTGCTGTGTTTGGTGCTGAGCCTGAAGTCCCAGGACAAGCGGCTGAGGGGGAAAGATGGTGTGAATTGGGTGGGCAGAGACAACTGAAAGCCACAGGACCCGGTTGGCACCTTTTTGGCCTCCTGGGCCTGTGCCTGCAGCCCCGCTCCCTGCCTGGTTCACCCGAAGGAGGAGCTGGCGCTCTTTCCGGGCGCAGAAGCACCTGACCCACGCTGGAGGAAACGGTCCTCCTGGGCAGGAGGAGTTTTAGGCAGGAGAAGCTTTGGGCCTGGCTGGAGCAGTCAAGGAACCGCGCCAACGCCTGGCCTGTAGCCAGCTCCCCCCTCCCCTCCCACCTTGCTTTCGAATTCTCTTGTGGCCGACCCCAACCAGATACACATGGGGAAAGTTTCATGCGCGTCCGTGTGGAGACCACCAAACAGGCTTTGTGTGAGCGACATGGCTGTTTATTTCACCTGGGTGCAGACGGGCTGAGTCGGAAAAGAGAGTCAGCTGAGGGAGATGGATTATCATTAGCTCTTACAGGTTTTGGGATAGGCAGTGATGTTAAGAGCAGTGTTTTGCGGGCAGGGGTGGATCTCACAAAGTACATTCTCCAGGGTGGGGAGAATTACAAAGAACCTTGTTAAGGGTGGGGGAGATTACAAAGTACATTAATCAGTTAGGGTGGGGCAGAAACAAATTACAATGGTGGAATGTCATCAGTTAAGGCTGTTTTTACTTTTGTGGATCTTCAGTTACTTCAGGCCATCTGGGCGTATACGTGCAAGTCACAGGGGATGCGATGGCTTGGCTTGGGCTCAGAGGCCTGACATTCCTGCCTTCGTATATTAATAAGAAAAATAAAATAGTGTTGAAGTGTTGGGGTGGCGAAAAATTTTTGGGGGTGGTATGGAGAGAGAATGGGCGATGTTTCTCAGGGCTGCTTCAAGCGGGATTAGGGGCAGCGTGGGAACCTAGAGTAGGAGAGATTAAGCTGAAGGGAGGTCTTGTGGTAAGGGGTGATATTGTGGGGATGTCAGAAGAAACATTTGTCGTATAGAATGATTGGTGATGGCCTGGATACGGTTTTGGATGAATTGAGAAACTAAATGGAATAAGAGAAGGAGAAAAACAGGTATAAAATGTCTAAGAATTGGGAGGACCTAGGACATCTGATTAGAGAGTGCCTAAGGAGATTCAGCATAGTCCTGCCAGCAAAGATTATGTATTTACTACAAGAGTTTAGAGTGGCAGTTTGGGGATAGCACCAGGAGATATCAGCTGTGATGGCTTGGAGAAACAGTGTAAACTGGCAGTGTAAACAAGAGCAGGGCGTGTATGAGTAGTTGAGAACGGTGAATAGGAATATGACTAGACAGAAGATAGTAGGGAGGACAGGTTTTTTTGGGGCACAGTGTAAGTTGGTCTGGTGTCTGGAATGAGACGGGGGCCTAATAAAAAGGAGCGTCTATGCAGGAGCTCAAATGGGCTGTACCTTGTAGCATTCCGAGGACAGGTCTGACTTCTGAGAAGGGAAAGTAGTAAAAGTATTGTCCAGTCCTTTTTAAGTTGGTGGCTGAGCTTGGTGGGGTGTGTTTTTAAAAGACCTTTAGTCCGTTCTACTTTTCTTGAAGACGGAGGACCGTAAGAGATATAAAGGTTTCACTGAATACTAAGAGCCTGAAAAACTGCTTGGCTGATTTGACTAATAAAGGCTGGTCTGTTATCAGACTGTATAGAGGTGGGAAGGCTAACTGAGGAATTATGTCTGACAGAAGGGAAGAAATGACCGTGGTGGCCTTTTAAGACCCTATAGGAAAGGCCTCTACTTATCTAGTGAAAGTGTCTACCTGGACTAAGAGGTATTTTAGTTGTCTGACTCGGGGCATGTTGAGTAAAGCTAATTTGCCAGTCCTGGGTGGGGGCAAATCTTCAAGCTTGATGTGTAGGGAAGGGAGGGGGCCTGAATAATCCCTGAGGAGTAGTAGAATAGCAGATGGAACGCTGAGAAGTTATTTCCTTGAGGATAGATTTCCATGATGGAAAAGAAATGAGAGGTTCTAAGAGGCGGGCTAGTGGCTTGTACTGTAGCATAGCCTGCCTTTGCTGGTGTGTGGCGATTAGGCCTGGTGGAACTGCCATCAATAAATCAAGCATGATCAGGGTGAGAAACAGGGAAGAAGGAAATGTGGGGACATGGGGTGAATATCAGGTGGATCAGAGAGATACCATCATGAGGGTCAGGTGTGGTATCAGGAATAATGTGGGAGGCCGGATTGAAGTCCGGGCCAGGAACAATGGTAATTGTGGGACTTAACAAAGAGTGAGTACAGCTGAAGGAGCCGGGGAGCAGGAAGTATATGCGTCAGGTATGAGGAAGAAAATAGGTTTTGGAAGTTATGAGAAATGTAGAGAGTGAGTTGAGCATAGTTTGTGATTTTTAGGGCCTCTAAAAGTATTAAAGCAGCGGCAGCTGCTGCACGCACACATGAGGGCTAGGCTAAAACAGTAAGGTCAAGTTGTTTGCACAGAAAGGCTACAGGGTGTGGTCCTGGATCTTGTGTAAGAATTCTGACTGCACTAACCATGCCTAGGAAGGAAAGGAGTTGTTGTTTTGTAAGGTATTGAGGTTTGGGAGATTAATCCGACACGATCAGCAGGGAGAGCATGTGTGTTTTTATGAGAATTATGCCGAGATAGGTAACAGATGAGGATGAAATTTGGGCTTGATGAAGTAATGGGGGCTGTCTGTGAAGCCTTGCAGCAGTACAGCCCAGGTAATTTGCTGAGCCTAATGGGTGTTAGGGTCAAAGTGAAAGCAAAGAGAGGCTGGGATGAAGGGTGCAAAGGAATAGTAAAGAAAGCATGTTTGAGATCCAGAACAGAATAATGGGTAGTAGAGGGAGGTATTGAGGATAGGAGAGTATATGGGTTTGGCACCATGGGGTGGATTGGCAAAACGATTTGGTTGATAAGGTGCAGATTCTGAACTAACTTGTAAGCTTTGTCTGGTTTTTGGACAGGTAAAATGGGGGAATTGTAAGGAGAGTTTATAGGTTTTAGAAGCCCATGCTGTAGCAGGTGAGTGATAACAGGCTTTAATCCTTTTAAAGTGTGCTGTGGGATGAGATATTGGTGTTGAGTGGGGTAAGGGTGATTAGGTTTCAATGGGATGGTAATAGGTATGTGATCGGTTGCCAGGGAAGGAGTAGAGATGTCCCATACTTGTGGGTTAAGGTGGGGGGATATGACAGGAAGACGCGAAGGAGGCTTTGGGATGGGGAGAAGGGCGGCAATGAGATGCAGCTGTAGTCCAGGAATAGTCAGGGAAGCAGATAATTTAGTTAAAGTGTCTCGGCCTAATAAGGGAACTGGGCAGGTGGGGATAACTAAAAAGGAGTGCTTAAAAGAGTATTGTCTAAGTTGGCACCAGAGTTGGGGAGTTTTAAGAGGTTTAGAACCCTGGCCATCAATACCCACAACAGTTATGGAGGCAAGGGAAACAGGCCCTTGAAAAGAAGGTAATGTGGAGTGGGTAGCCTCCTATTAAGAAGGGGACGGGCTTACCTTCCACTGTGAGAGTTACCCGAAGCTTGGCATCCATGATGGTTTAGGGGGCTTCCGAGGCGATCGGGCAGTGTCAGTCTTCAGCCGCTAAGCTGAGAAGATCTGGGAAGGAGTCAGAGAGCCTTGGGCCAGAGTTCCACGGGCTCTGGGAGTGGCTGCCAGGTGAGTTGAACAGTCCGATTTCCAGTGGGGTCCTGCACAGATGGGACACGGCTTAGGAGGAATCCTGGGCTGCGGGCCCAGTGGCCAGATTTCCGGCACGTGTAGCAAGCTCCTGGGGGAGGAGGTTCTGGAGGAACGCCTGGCTGCTGCAGTTCAGGCATTTGGAAGTTCTTGTGTGCTGGAGATGTGGCTGGGGTTTGTCTCACAGTGGAGGCAAGGAATTGCAACTTTTTTCTGTTATTGTACACCTTGAAGGTGAGGTTAATTAAGTCCTGTTGTGGGGTTTGAGGGACAGATTCTAATTTTTGGAGTTTTATTTGATGTCGCAAGCAGATTGGGTAATAAAATGTATATTGAGAATAAAGACGGACTTTTGACCTTTTAGGGTCTAGGGCCGTAAAGCATCTCAGGGTTGCTGCCAAACGAGCCATGAACTGGGCTGGATTTTTTTATTTGATGAAAAAGAGCCTAAACGCTATCTGATTTGGGATAAAGAAAAAGGAGCATTAACCTTGACTATGCCTTTAGCTCCAGCCACCGTTTTAAGAATAAATTGCTGGGCAGGTGGGGGAGGGCTAGTCACGGAAGGAAACTAAGCCGGACTGGGTGTGAGGAGGGGAGGTGATAAAAGGATTATAGGGTGGAGGAGCAGAGGCTGAGAATTGGGACCTAGCTCGGCCTGGTGAGGGGAGAGGTCAGATGGGTCTGTAGAAAAGGAAGATTAGAACACTTGGGGTTGGGACTGAGGGGATAGGCAGGAGGGAAAGAAGAAAGATTTGGGATGAGTTGCATTGGGCACAGAGACTAGGAAGGGACTGATGTGTAAAAGAATGCCTCGACGTCAGGCACCTCAGACCATTTGCCTATTTTATGACAAGAATTATTTAGATCTTGCAGGATGGAAACATTCAAAGTGCTGTTTTCTGGCTATTTGGAACTACTGTTGAGTTTGTATTGGGGTCAAGCAGCATTGCAGAAGAAAATAAGGCATTTAGGTTTTAGGTCAGGTGTGAGTTGAAGAGGTTTTAAGTTCTTGAGAACACAGGCTAAGGGAGAAGAAGGAGGAATGGAGTGTGGAAGGTTGCCCATAGTGAAGGAGGCAAGCCCAGAGAAAAGAGAGAGTAGAGACATGGCGGGAAGGGGTTCTTACCTTCCAGAAAAGTGGGAAAGGGGTTGGGGCACAGAAATAGGGGATTGGGGGTTCTTGCCCCCTAGAAAAGCGGGACTTGCCGCTAAGGGTGAAGGAGAAGGGGTTGAGGGGTACTTGCCCCTCCCCTAGAAAAGCAGAGAAGGGGTAGAGACAAGGAGAAGAAGGGGTTGGGGTACTTGCCCCTTCCCCAGAAAAGCGGGACTTGCCGCTAAGGGTGAAGGAGAAGGGGTTGGGGGTTTCTTGCCCCCCAGAAAGGTGGAGAAGGTAGAGACACGGAGAGAAGGGCTTGGGGTACTTGCCCTTCCCCCAGAAAAGTGGAACTTGCTGCTAAGGGTGAAGGACCAAGGCAGGCCGTCCCTGCATGGTCTGACAACTTTGAAACATGGGTGAATAATCAGAGAGGCGCCCCTGCAATGGTTAAACACCAAGGGAAGGCTGCCTTCCCAGTCCGTGACTGGCACCGGACTTTTGAGTCCACAGATAAAACGTGTCTCCTTTGTCTCTACCAGAAAATGAAAAGAATTGAAATTAAGAGAAGGGAGAGATTGAAGTGTGGCGCCAATATTGAAAGGAGAAAGCAGTTGAGGGATAGTGAGGGAAGTTGGAGAAGAGAGTAAGAGGCCACTTACCGGATTTGAAATTGGTGAGCTGTTTCTTGGGCTGGTTGGTCTGAGGACCTGAGGTCGTAGGTGGATCTTTCTCACGGAGCAAAGAGCAAGAGGACAGGGGATTGATCTCCCAAGGGAGGTCCCCCGATTCGAGTCACGGCACCAAATTTCATGTGCGTCCGTGTGAAGAGACCACCAAACAGGCTCTGTGTGAGCAACATGGCTGTTTATTTCACCTGGGTGCAGGTGGGCTGAGTCCGAAAAGACAGCAAAGGGTGGTGGATTATCATTAGCTCTTAAAGGTTTTGGGATAGGCGGTGAAGTTAAGAGCAATGTTTTGCCGGCAGGGGTGGATCTCACAAAGTACATTCTCAAGGGTGGGGAGAATTACAAAGAACCTTCTTAAGGGTGGGGGAGATTACAAAGTACATTGATCAGTTAGGGTGGGGCAGAAACAAATAACAATGGTGGAATGTCATCAGTTAAGGCTATTTTCAATTTGTGGATCTTCAGTTACTTCAGGCCATCTGGATGTATACGTGCAAGTCACAGGGGATGCAATGGCTTGGCTTGGGCTCAGAGGCCTGACAGAAAGCAATCAGGTGGCACACACACTGCCTTTACACCATAGAGAACTTCCAATTGCGGGTAAGAACAAAGCCCCACCTCTGCCTAATAGATGCAGTTTTCCACCTGCAGCCAAAAAGACAACCTGTTACTAGCTTTTTCCCCAGAGGACAGGCATCCCTATGAAACTGCCATTGCAAAATTTGACCAGTGAGACAACCAACTCCATCTTGCTTCTAACCTCCATGTTCTCCTTGTTTATTCCTGGGCGTAGGTTGAACTTTGGAACTTAGTTTAAAACAAAGATGGTAACAGCCCTTTCCCAAAAGAAACTTTTCCTGGGGACTAGATTAGCCACAAAATTAGAAACTATGGTTGAGGAGTCATGCAGCTAGAGGCTACAGGGTTCTGACCCTCCCCAAACTGCTCCTGGCGATAACATCACTATTGTAAAGCCGCAGATCAGTACTTGATGGGTCAGCTGGCACCACCCAGGCTCATCTGATCTTGTGGAGCCCAGGAACTGGCTCAGTGCGAGAGATTTCATCTCTGACCGACCAATCGGTACTTCTGACTCACTGGCTGCCCCCCGCCCACCCGCTTATCTTTAAAAACTCCAAACCCCAAATGCTCAGGGAGACTGAGTAATAGTAAAACTCCAGTCTCCCACACAGCTAGCTCTGCGTGAATTACTTTTTCTCCGTTGCAAATGCCCTTTCTTGATAAATTGGCTGTCTAGGTAACAGGGAAGGGGAACCCATTGGGCAGTTACACTTTTATCCACCCTTCCAGCTGTATCACCCACCCTCTTCAATGACATGACACACAGCTAGAGTGTATGAGCTTGCTGCCGGCACCTTCTGTCCTGGATTGGATAGCAAGGCTTCAGCGGAGAGCCAGGTGCCTGGTCCGGTCCCACTTTTTTTTCTGTCCTGTTCTTTTCCTCTGTGCTTGGCCAAAGAGGGTTGGGGCAGGGTCCTGAGTGCAAGGGCTTGGCTTGGTGAATTAAAGTGGCAGTAGCCGTGTGGCAGAGAAAATTTGTAGATGGGTGAAATCCTGCAGCTGTTGATGTTAACAGCATCCTGGGCCTACACAGTGACAAAGTGTATATAGACAGCCAGCCTAGTTGGTGGATGTGACAACCCCAGACCCTTCTAGATTTGTGGATCCGTGCACCTGCCAGACCTGTCTCTGAGCCATCTGGGGAGGCTGGATAAGATTCCCCCGTCAGGGCCTGAGCCTTATCTTTAAGCTGCTGGCTTCAGCCCGGCTGCCACCAGCGCTGTCTCTATCTTGCGCTTTCCAGAGGGAGACTGACTCATTCTGAGCTCCAGGCCTATCAGGCAGCCCAACCGCGGCAGCAACTGCCTCTCACACTGAGGAGGGCTCATGCTCTGGTCCAGCCATGGCTTGAACACCTCCCAACAAGAACAAAGCCAGACTCATTCTCCCCAGCAACTTCTTCCTTGCTCAAAGACCCCACACCCCATTAGAAGCCGGAACCGGGTCCTTGTCACCTTCCTCAACTCCCAGTCCTAGTGTGGTTAATCCTCACATCTCACTGTGATCGCCGTGGCCAGACGTGTGACCTCAGCGATGCTTCATGCATGTACTAGGGCAGCCTGGGCCGGGCTGGTCAGTGTGGTCTCCTGAGGTGTGAACTTGACCCCGGGCTTCTTTCCTGGGATGCCGGCTAAGGACACAAGCTCCGTGTTTGTCCTGGCCTGTAGCCCGGCAGGGGCTCCGTTGTCACCTGGGGAATGCCTCGGCCTGCAAGACTGCATACTGCATTGGTACAGGGAAACCTACTTCAGCACTGCCCTCAGCAAGGTAGCAGGTCCCAACAAGCCTTGCACCGTGAGGAAGCGGCAGTGGCGTTCAGGATATGGCTCCCTGGCCAGCTTGTGAAGTTCAAGGGGCTCACAGCCCCTCCCGGGTCCAGCACACCTGAGGGCTGACCTCCCTCTTGATTAGTGCAGGCGAAAAGCACTTTAAAAAGCTGTCTCATGTGTAACTTGCACATCTTCTGATTCTGACCTGAAACTGCATCCCAGGTCGGCACAGACGCAACCCAGGCTCCTCCAACCTCCCACAGTGCAATGTCCTGAATGGAGGACCCCAGCACCCAGAAGCATCCACTGAAGGACGTAAGTAGGACAAGGCCAACTGTGGCTGTTCCAGCAGAGGGACTGTGGGTGGTTTCCCTTCTCCGATTTCTAAGCTATCTGCAAACTTGTTTCATTTATAATTGAAAATATAATTTGCATAACAGCAGTCTAAATTCTACACATGAAGGCAAACGTCCGTGGTTGACAGAAATTACACTGGCCAGAATCCCCAGTCACCATGAGACTTGTCCAGATGCAGTGAACCAGTTGCAGCTGACATCACGCAGACCATTCCCGATCCCAGAGCAGCATTTCAGGATTCATTCTATTTCATCAGGCGATGTTTTAACAGGAACAAAACCGAAGGCGGGGTGGGGGGGGCGGGGAGCTGGAGGTTGGAATCACACCAACATTACAGATTACTCTAAAAAAAAAATTACTTTTTTGGCTGGGTGCTGTGGCTCACACCTATAATCCCAGCACTTTGGGAGGCCAAGGCAGGTGGATTACCTGAGGTCGGGAGTTCGAGACCAGCCTGACCAACATGGAGAAACCCCGTCTCTACTAAAAATACAAAATTAGCTGGGCATGGTGGCACATGCCTGTAATCCCAGCTACTCGGGAGGCTGAGGCAGGAAAATCGCTTGAACCCAGGAGGTGGAGGTTGTGCCATTGCACTCCAGCCCGAGCAACAAGAGCGAAACTCTGTCTCAAAAAAAATTTTTTAAGTGACACGGTCTCGCACTGTGGCCGAGGCTGGAGTGCAGTGGCTCAATCATGGCTCACTGTAACCTTCGACTCAGCTCAAGCAGTCCTCCTGCTTCAGCCTCCCGAGTAGTTGGGACTACAGGTGTGTGCCACCACACTTGGCTAATTTTTATATTTTTTTGGTAGAGACAGGGTCTTCCTGTGTTGCCCAGGCTGGTCTTGCACTCCTGGGCTGAAGCAGTCTCCCTGCCTTGGCCTCCCAGAGGGTTGGAATTGCAGATGTGAGGTAATGTCCAGTATTTCCTTGCCTAATTTATAAAGTGTAATTTATTTTTTGAACTTCTTCCTCTTCAGAGCCTTCCATTCGCCTTCCTGTGTGGCCAGGCTGTTAAAAAGCTGCTTTACTTTCCGCTTTCTTTCCGCATCCCTGAAAGAAACAAAAGGCAAGTGCCCATTTGTGAATTAGTTCTTGGGGAGCGTCTTGCCCTCTCTCTCCCACATCAGAACCACATTAGCCACCGTGGCCACGTTCAGTTCAAACGGGGAAGCGAACCTGCCTGGCTCCAACCCCCAGCCAGAGCCAAGGCTGTGGGATGCCAGGTGCCTGGTGCTCTGCCCAGGGCCAGACGGCACCAAAGCTGAGTGACACCACAGTCGTGTCACGCACACACGTCCCCCTCACCGTTCCATGATTTCTGAGAGTTGCATCCTCGCCAGGAACTGATTGTCCTTGCGGATTTCTCGAACGGCCCCTTTAAATTCACGCTTGTGTTTGTGGATCAGCCTCTTCCTTTCCTGTTCCTCCTTACTACTGCCTTGTTTTCTTCCAAACTCGAGGCTGCGATCAGAAAGCCACTGTTAAGGAAGGAAGAGTCTGTCCCCACCTCTCAGCCAGAGCCTGCTTGGGAGTGTGGCTTCACTCCGTAGTCATCTGCTCAACTGCAGAACTGGCAGACGCCCCCCATCAGCTCCCACTGAGCCCACAGCCCCGGCCTCCCAGGGAGGTGCTGCCAACACCCACACTTTGACCAGCCGGGGCGTGAAAAGCTTCAGTGGGACGGGCTTGCTCTTCTCACAGGTCAGCGGCCGGCAGAGCTGCTTCTGGCTTTCCATTTCGGTCAGTGTGCTCTGACACAGCTCCTGAAAAACACGAAATCCCCGACTGCGATGACTCACCTGCTGCGTGCGCTGAGCTCCACGCACGGGTTCTGCGGTGTCAAGGCGTGAGGACAGTGCTGCGAGCTCCCCGCAGCAGGATGGTGCCCTTGCTGTGCACCTACCAGTGGGCTGGGGGGGAAGCCAAGGCTGTGGCTGCTGAAGGCCTGGCACAGCCGGAACAAAGTAAAGCCACTGTCTTCCTGATGAGGGAGGGCCGTGTGCTGGCCCCTGAGAGCACGCTCTGAAAGGAGGGGACTCGGGGAGTTGGAGGTCACCATAGTCTGTGCTCCTCACAGCCAGAAATGTCAACAGAACTCCTCTTTTCCAGACAAATTTGGCACCAAAGGCCATGAGCCACTTGCTTCATGAGAAGGCTCACGGGAGAACCCCTTTCTGCCGTGGGGGGCCGCATGCATGCTAGAGCCCAGGTGTGCAAACTGACGCCGGGTGCCAGGCAGGGCAGGGTTTCTACCAGTCTTGGCAGTTTGACCTTATTTTCAAGCCAACAGGACCAGATGGTTAAGACCCACTTTCACCAAGACCTTGGCTTCCAGAAGAGTTGGCTGGTGGCTTCTGAGGAATCTCCCAAAAGCCAGTTCACTGCGGTTGGTCCTATCCGCTTTCTCCTGCACAGGTGTGTCCTGGAGCCCTGGCTGCACCCACAGACACAGCCACTCTTGGGCCCATGTGGATGGAACGTTCGAGTGCCAGAATGCCTCGTCTCCATGGAGACCAAACTCAAGGGCCTTGACTGGCCCAGTCTACCTAGACCACGAGCCCTGTTGTGCCCCGCAGCCAGGCCACCCCAAATTCTTTTAAATAAAAGGCACAAGCCACAGCCACATCAGCAGGAAGTGGATACAGGATAAGGGGCGGGGCTCACATGTCATCCTCATCAGCCTTTGACCAGGCGACGGGAGTCTGTGATAGCTAGCTTGTCTGCTCTATGCTCCAGGGACCTGGCCGGGAACGGGCCCAGTTGCTGTCCTCATGGAACTCTCATCCTAGTGGGGCAGAGACAAGGATGGTGTAACGTGCCCGGGGGTCAGCACCACAGACAAGACACGGAGCGTGGCACAGTGTGGGCCAGGGAAGGCCTGGCTTCCCAAGGGTGTGGGCGTGAGCAGCATGGCTGTGGGGAGTTCCAGGTGCAGAGAACAACTACTCCAGAGACAGAGCCAGGCCTGCGAGGAGGCTGGAGTGCATGAGGGGAAGGCATGAGGCAAGGCTGCCAGGGCTGTGCTGGTGGTGTGGGGCATCCCTGTGGGGGTAGCTGCGGACATGGCACTGATGCCTTCAGCTCCAGCAGCATCCTGGGCTGGTGCGGGCCAACGAGGGGCAGGGTTGGGGCAGGATGAAAGGCACAAGCCACAGCCATGTCAAGCAGGAAGTGGATGCAGGGTTCAGCCTGTCAGGGTCAGGGTGAAAGGCAGGGAGGCGGGTAGGCCATAGGTGAATTTGGAGTGGCCTATAGAGGACGGGATGTGCCATCAAAGACTTGTTCTTGGGTCCAGCTGAGACTGGCCCTTGGGGCTTCCTGTCACCTTCTGCAGGATAGTGAGACCATCCTTGGAAAACCCACCGGGACTGCAGAGCGCACCTCAGAGCTGACTATCCAGGCCTGGCAGGGGCTGACCCCTGGGCGCTGGTGCACCCTCTGTGCAGCCTCTTGGAGGCAGCACACAAGGCGACAGTTCCCAGCTACCGCCTGAGATGCAGCATCTGCTTTACTCCAGCCCAGCACTGCTCACCGTCACTGCCCACTCCTATGATTTTACTTCCCTTTCATGTTTGTGATTTTGCAAAGATGGTGTTGACTTACAGCTGCAGCCTCAAATGACTAAATGCCACCAGCTTGCCCCCAGCTCAGGGACATGTCTGAGCCCAGGCAGAGCACCCTAGTCGCCAGGAAGCCTCACCTGGAGCTCCTGTGGGTGGCTGCAGTCTGCCAGGTGATCCGTGAGGAGGGCTCGGAGAGGCCCCGTGATGGCGTGGAAGGATGGCAGGGACCCGTACATGAGCACACAGTGCTTCAGCAGGGCCAGGCCCACGGCCAGGCAGGACAGTCTGTGAGGGCAGGAGGCAAGAGGAGGTCCAACTTGTTCTATTCGTCACTGACAAAACCAATAACGTGGCAAAAATGAACTCCCCCACTTCCACTAGGCTGAAAAATCCCATGTGGTCACCTTGGCCGGCCAGGGTTGGGCCCAAACAGCCACGGGCAAGGTAGGCTCAGTGTCAGGCCTAACGCAGGAGGGAAGGCTGTGGGAACCGCAGCGCCAGCTGGGATGGGGCGGCTCCATTTTTGGTTCCAAATTATGATTTATGAAATCAAGCAAATGTATTTTGAAAATGAAAAAGGGACACCAAGCCAACATGCCTCAGAAAGGCTTTCGCCCTCCATCAAACCAAACGGCCAGGCAGCAAGTTTGCTAAGAACAGCACATCAGAAAGCACGAGTGGCTTCTGCCTCTGGGGGTGCTGTAGGGCACAGACCCCAAAGCGGGGTCCCCTCACGTACCGGATGTGATTGGCCTCCGTCGAAGTCGGGGCCCTCAGTCTGCTGGCCCAGCGGAGGGAGAGCCTGCTCTGCTGCCATGTGGCCACATCCTCTCTAGCAGACACCACGAGCAGTTCCGAGTTCTTCCCAAGCGCTCTGAAAGGGTGCACCAGAGTGGAACCTGAATTCCAAGTGCGACAGGACAGAGATGGCCTGAAGGTTACTGGGCTCCCGGCAGGCTCTGCGGCACCAAGCCTGTGGAAGTTCACTCGCTAACAGACGCACACCAATTTTTATGTTTCTGGGTTGTGCCAGACATTGAGGGTTTCATCGTGGGCAGGGACACCTCAGGGGAGGGGAAAAGCTTTGGCGGGGGGCGCAGTGAGAGCCAAGTGCCTGATCCTGCCTGAGAGGCCTGCTGGCCACAGAGTTCCTGGAGCCTACTAGGCACACATGGGGCTGATGAGGTGCTCAGGCCACATCCAGGAACAGACTGAAGTCCCTGCCCCTGTCGGGGAGACAGGCAGTGCACAGCACCCAGAGGAGCAAATGGACCAGACAGAACACGAGAAAGGAAAGCAGCAGGGCAGGAGGGAGGCAGGAGAGTCAGTTGGGGGTGACAGTGCAGGGCGGGAGAGGCCTGAGGGGCAGACGTCAGCAAAGGCCTGTAGGGCCTGCAGGAGTCAATCCACTCGCCACAGAGAAGGGCAATCCAGGCCGAGGGCGTGGCTGCAGGGGGAGGGGTGGGGACCGGGTACAGTGGGGCAGAGGTGCCGGGCCAAGCGAGAGGGGAAGGCGGTGGGTCAGGCCCCGCCCCACACTTCCCCAAAGCCGAGATGCCCGCCCCTTCCCTGACTCCACCTGTGCCCAGCCTGTTCCGTGGCAGCCCTTCACAAGCGGGACTGCAGCTATCTGCAGGTGGCTCTCCCTGAGGCAGGGAGCATGCGGGCGGCCGCGCCCCTCTGGCACCCAGCACCGAGCCTGACAAGCCTCGGGAGCCAGGGGGTGGCAGAATGGGAGTACTGAACCGGAGGAGTGGCCCAGACCCCTCTCAGAAGGGACTCTGCTGGCGGTGTGAATGATGCCACAGCACCTGCTCCTCAGGTCAGTCCCCTGGACATGCAGGCGCTTAGCACTGCACAGTAAGCTGGAAATAGAGGGTGGGGGTCTTGGCCTTGAGGTCCAGCCTCTGGTCAGGCTGGGAGAGGCATCCACAGACATGGAAGAGCTCAGGACAGAGGTTGTGGAGCTCCTCACCTCCCAGAGGGAAGCAGCAAGTGCTGAGGAAGCATCCAGGAGCAGGGCTGGCATCAGGGGAAGGGGGAAGAGCACAGGGGCTGGGGGGAGGGCCCAGGAGGGCAGCCAGTGTGCAGACTGCTCCTCATCCCAACGCTGCTCTTGCCGCCCGCCCTCCTGAATTCAGAGCGTTACAGAAGCGACATAGCAGCGCTGCCTGTGTGAGCTGCACGAGAACTTTCACACTGCCTTGTCACATGAGAAAAAAAAGATTGATTTTAACAGATCTTATCTAACCCCAAATACCAAAATATTATGATTTTAACACATAATACAAAAAATTAAGATACTTTAAGTATTTCTGGCACTAAGTCTTCCCCACCTGGGCATATGTCACAGGTGGGGCACGTCTCAGTTCAGACTCTGGCCACTGGCGACTGCACTGGACAGCACAGGTCACCGGTAGCACTGCTTTTCCCCATGTGGCGCATGCACACACTCATGCAGAGGGACAGAGAGTGTGACGGGTGGCAGGTTTGTGTGTTTCCTCTACTTTTGCATATTCTAAACTTTCTACAATGAGTATGAACTACTTAAAAAAATTCTAAAGTATAAAATATTTGTAGGAAGCTCCCTCAAATCAACTCACCTTGGCTTGCTTTGTTTGGAGTTGCTATGTAAAGAATCCCAAGAAGAAAATTAATAAGCTCAGGTATAAACCTCTGGGACAAAGCCACATACTCCAGGAACAGGCAGCACACGAACAGGCCCTTCACCACGTCCTGGAGGGACAGGATGGGGCACTGGAAAGGAACATACGGAGGGTCACTGTCCTGGGACGATGTCATGCCATGCTAGGCCAACCACCAGGCTTCCCTGATGAACCACACACCCCACTGAGCTTCACGAGCACAGAGGGAACCCCCGCACCTTATAGCAGTGTCGAGAGGATCAAATGAGATGAAAACAGGGTAAAGAGCTTTAGTGGTATTTTTTTCCCCTGAGACGGAGTTTCACTCTTACCACCCAGGCTGGAATGAAATGGCACAATCTCGACTCACTGCAACCTCCACCTCCCTGGTTCAAGTGATTCTCCTGCCTCAGTCTCTCGAGTAGCTGGGATTACAGGCATGTGGCACCACACCCAGCTAATTTTTGTATTTTTAGTAGAGACGGGGTTTCACCATGTTGGCCAGGCTGGTCTTGAACTCCCGACCTCAGGTGATCTGCCTGCCTCAGCCTCCGAAAGTGCTGGGATTACAGGCATGAGCCACCGTGCCCGGCCAGAGCTATACTGATTTATAAAGTTCCTTCCACCCATATAGAGCGTACGATTACTGCAGTAAGCATGCACCAATCATATGCCTAATAAAAAGGAACAGCTTGAACTTTTTAAGCCTAAAAGGGAACAAAAGCCCTTATCATCACACTGGATAACTTCACTACTAACTTGAAAGGTTGTTTTCTGGGGTAGCACCATCTGTAACCTTGAGGTGCCAAACCAGGCCCTCCCACTCCCACCCACATCTGGGGCTGCAGGGGCCGGGGCTCTTTTAGATGGGCCCTCTTAGGCCTAACCCCAGTGCTCAGTCTCTGCGGCCCTTAAACAGCCACACTCATGTTCCACAAGGCCCTGAGGGGCTGTGGCTCTGGCCACCCATGGTGCAGCAGGCCGGCCCCTGCCGCATGTGGAGAGGACGCACCTTGGTGAGCAGCTGACTCAGGCACACGAGGGCAGGGGTCACCACTGGGTGCCAGAAGTCGGAAGTTGGAAACAGCAGCCCAGTGATTTTCAAATAAATGAGCTGGAAAGAAAGTGTTCCCACAGGTTAAAGAAGGTAAATGAAGTCCATCCATATGCCCTCCCCACAAACACTCCCGAGCCAAGAACGGGATCTGGGGAGGAGAGGGTGCTTCTCCCTGGCCCAGAGCTCTGGCCTCAGTGTCACACAACAGGCGTCCAACCACCATGGGTCAACCAGCTAAACGTGCAGTGAGGACACTGAGGCCCATGAAGACTTCAAAGCAGTCAACAATGGTTACAGACACGGGCTCAGATCACGTTTTGGGGAGTTGATTAAAATCACTAACCTAAGTCCTACATTTTTAAGCTTCTGCTAACTATTGTGAATCCATTTCAACACAAACACCAGACAACAGAAGAAAGAGCATATCTCAGCAAGTATTTCCTTAAAGTTACTAAAGCTGAAAATACAGCACGAGGCTGTTATAAAATTGTTAAAAATCTCAGAGCGTTCAAATGTCTCCCAACCTTTGAATAACATAGAAACCAAGACCAATTTAAACCAGCCCACAGGCTTAGGCCCTTAAGGAAAATACCGTGATTCTATTTGCCTTCCAACATTTTTGTCACTGGACGAAATACAGCACCATTCACGTGGAATCAAACCAGAATTTCCCTGTACGACCCACACGTTAGTCCATGGCTAGTGGAGGAACACCCTCCCCTCCCAGGCTCGCTGCCGCGCAGCTCACTCCAGATCACCCTCGCTGCAATGCACTCTCACTCAAGGTCACCCTCGCTGCCGCGCAGCTCACTCCAGATCACCCTCGCTGCAATGCACTCTCACTCAAGGTCACCCTCGCTGCCGTGCAGCTCATTCCAGATCACCCTCGCCGCAGTGCACTCTCACTCAAGGTCACCCTCGCTGCCGTGCAGCTCACTCCAGATCACCCTTGCTGCAATGCACTCTCACTCAAGGTCACCTCCCTGCAGCGAGCTCATTCCAGATCACCCTCGCTGCAATGCACTCTCACTCAAGGTCACCCTCCCTGCAGCGAGCTCATTCCAGATCACCCTCGCTGCAATGCACTCTCACTCAAGGTCACCCTCCTGCAGCGAGCTCATTCCAGATCACCCTCGCTGCAATGCACTCTCACTCAAGGTCACCTCGCTGCGCGAGCTCATCCAGATCACCCTCGCTGCAATGCACCTCACTCAGGTCACCCTCCGCCCGCCCTCCGTCACCCCCGCTCACTCCCCAGTCACCCTCCGCCGCCACCATCCCCCCCTGCACTCTCACTCAAGGTCACTCTCGCTGCTGTGCAGCTCACTCCACATCACCCTCGCTGCAATGCACTCTCACTCAAGGTCACCCTCCCTGCAGCGAGCTCATTCCAGATCACCCTCGCTGCAATGCACTCTCACTCAAGGTCACTCTCGCTGCTGTGCAGCTCACTCCAGATCACCCGCGCTGCAGCGAGCTCATTCCAGATCACCCTCGCTGCCGCGCAGCTCACTCCAGATCACCCTTGCTGCAGCGCAGCTCATTCCAGATCACCCTCGCTGCAGCGCAGCTCACTCCACATCACCCTGGAAGCACAGGGCACGGCCAAGAGCATCATACCCATCGTCTACCTTCTGTGATGCCAAACAGAACTTCTGTGGCAGGGGCAGTGCCTAGACTGAACTCTGCTTACCACGTCCAACCCTGGCAATGCCGCCCGGCCTTTGGTCTCAATCATTTCTTCCATCTCATGCATCGCATCTCGGAGAACAAATTTGATAGCGTCACTTGCAGATTCAGGAAACATCTGGCAAAGATGATATAAGTGCCTGTTAAGCAGAAATGTAAAGTCAGGAGAGAATGACTTTAGATAAGAAACAGAAAAACCCTGCAAGCCACTTTCCTATGAAGTCACCTGCTGACTGAGCAAGTAAGAACTGGATGAATCCGCTTTTTCTAACAGCATTCTTAAGAGGCTACACTCGGCTTCTGCCATTTCCTAAAAACTCAGCCGTAACATTATGGACTGGAGGTGGTGGGAGAAACAGCTCAATTTGTGGTACAGACGTTGTTGGGGGCACCGCTGTGTGGCAGCTGCAGCTGACAGCTCCAAGGCACTTTCCATATTAACTCACTTATTCCTCACGACAGGTTCTTCTTTGATAGTGCCTCCATGCATGCAGATGATGATGTGGAGAGCTCCGCGCAGCACAGGGCAGGAAGCTGGTGTGCACTCTCACGGATCCAAAGCCAACACACGCCTCTCAACTGAGAACTCTGCCCCTCTGGCATTCTTCCAGCCACCAGCCCTGGGGGCCAGGAGCCACCGAGTGGGTCACACAGGCTTAGAGTGCAGTGAGGGCAGGAGCTCGCCCTGGTGGTCCCCATGCAGACAAGAGGGACACACTCCCTGGCATGCAGAGCCACCCAACTGGGTTTCACTGAAGGCTGAGAGGCAGTGTGTCTACCGTGCTTTCCAAATACCTCTCAATCACCCAGAGCTTGAAACTTAAAATGAGCCACCCCATCCCAGCCACAAATCTAAAGGGGTTCACTTGTTTCAAAATCAACTTGTTTGTGGTTAAAAGTCAGTCCCAGCTCTACAGTGGCTGGAGCGGCATGTGTGAGAAGCTGGCTTGTGCTGTGAGGCTCACAAGCCCTGGGTGACCACCTGCCCACTTGGTATGCTGACACCACCATTCCACCTATCTTAGTTAACTCTGGAATGTATTTTTATGACTCTAAATGGGAGAAAAATTGTTCTGCTTAACCCCACATCCCAGATGACACACCATTTTTACTTACACAACCAACTTATCAATTACTCTGAGGTCTGGTGGGTCATCTGTAGCCAAATCGCCAACGTATTCCAAAAGAAAGCCAAACAGTTTCTGCAGGAACATGAATTGGGAAATAAAGCTCAGTGCTCAGCACCAAGAACAAAGCCACAGGCACATACCTTCTGGATCACCTACATTCTGGTGACAACCAGGTGGGGCAGGGGAGCCCTGGGTTACAGACATGAGCAGCCATCTAACATGCAAGCAAATACACTGCTAGAACTTGCTAAGCACTAGAAGGTGTAGAGGGGGAAAAAAGCTAAGGGTGGGGTGCATCCTTCTATAGAACAGCTGACAACACATCACTAGGAAAGCAAAATGAGGAACACAGGCAGCACGGCGCCCTCCTCACAGGGAATATTCATCATTCACTGAAAGAGAAAAAGGCACAATCACAGCCACCTATCTGACACAGCAAAGTCTGGCTCTGCCACATGCTGGCTATGTGAACCCTAGTGTCCTCCCCTGTGAGACGAAGGCGAAGGTCACCATGCCTGCCTCTGGCTGGGTCTGGCACGAGGCCTAGAGAGGGGCCAAAGCCAAGGGAGGCCTCTGCCGGTGCCATACCAAGTACTCCCAGCCATCATCATAGGTAACCAGGTGACAGGTTGGCCCCATCTGGCCTGAGGCACACATGGCCGTTGCACAACTTCACACAATTCTGGCATTCATATACGGGGCTATGCTGACACTCCCAGCGCTCCACACACACTCAATCCACGTACTTCTAATTTTGCTTTGTTTCCTTCTGCGAGACTCGGGTGGTTGCACTTCTGAATTCTCTCCACCACCAAAAGCTGCTCTTCCATCGATCTTCCTAACAATAGAGATCTCAGTTCCTCATAGGACTCAGGGGCTATCAAAAACACAAAACATACTGCACATTTAACATATATATATATATATTTTTTTTTTTTTTTTTTTTTTTGAGATGGAGTCTCGCTCTGTTGCCCAGGCTGGAGTGCAGTAGTGCGATCTCAGCTCATTGAAACTTCCGCCTCCTGGGTTCAAGCGATTCCCCTGCCCCAGCCTCCTGAGTAGCTGGGATTACGGGCACTAGCCACCATGCCTGGCTAATTTTTGTATTTTCAGTAGAGACAGGGCTTCACCATGTTGGCCAGGCTGGTCTCAAGCTCCTGACCTCAGGTGATCCGCCTGCCTAGCCCTCCCAAACTGCTGGGATTATAGGCATGAGTCACTGCACCTGGCCCACATTTAACATTTAAAATGAGAATTACTTACATGTCTGCTAACAGAGGTAATTTTATATAATTATTCTACTTCACAATCACAACAAACCCACCAGCTTTGCTCTGGCACATCTGGAGGGGTCTCAGCCATCCTGACCTGGGCTGTCAGGAGCGATCACGCACCTGGGAACAGGCTAATAAGCAAATGCCCTCTCACCTTTCCTCA